>NW_009258770.1:220357-343643 GCF_000687185.1 Egretta garzetta | reverse complement strand
GCTTTCTTTTTATTTTAAACCTTTGTTAAATTTTATCTTTATTTTCTTTCCTCTTTTAAAAGTTGTGTCTCTTTCTGATGTCTGGAATGCAACTATCCACTGTATCATTTTTAATGTCAGAAAGCAATTGTTCCAGCAGGTGATGAAACATCTGTATATGTCTGAAACTCCATGGTGTAAATCTGCCATTCAAGTGGAAAAAAAGCAGTTTAAGGTTTTCCTTCTTGAATAGGAGAAATGCCTGAGAATTTCCAAACCACTGATAATTTCTGTGTGTGCCCTGTGGGCTCTTCCTGCTTACGCCACTTAACTTTGTTGATTCAACTCATTTCACAAGCAAGGGATTTAAGGACAGAGAGATAGGTCAGCAAATAAAGGCTCCAGGACACATTCTGGTGTGTGTCTCTTTGGGTTTGTGGCTGTCATTATGGCTTTTACCATCTTCTGCCAGGGCTTTTAGAGGGATATAAGACAGCAGTAGGTTTCTATAATGTAAGTTTTATTGAGGGTGTTGCACATATGTTGCCTGTAGTGTCAGCAGCCAGTGGGTCGCAGCCAGTCAGTCTGAGTTGCATGACATTCTCCAGCTGCTCTGTGCTGCTGTTGATCATTGTGCAATAAGTTGTAGGGCTCAATAAGCAGACAGATTTTTTCCACCACAATTTTGCTGAACAAAACTTGTTTCACAAGCACAGAGCCCTCTTTGCTTTGGGGTGTCTAAGTGGTAGGGATCCTGCTGTGCATTTCCACATCTGTGAACTGCTGGACATTGTCAGTGTTCTCTGGAGACGTGGTGATCGGGGAAATAACATGCTTCAGGCGCAAGAGCATGGAGAAGAGCAATATGAGAAGGATAGCCAGAAGTGTTAGGAACAATCCCACGTACACATAGAGGCTGGAATATTTATCTGCTGTTGTGTCTACTTCTGTAGCCAGAGTTGGAAAGTGGACACGGCCAGTCAGGTTTCCATGGAATTTGAAATAAATCTCAGTCATTGCTCCCTGTCAGCTTTGGTCCATTTTCCCTATTTACCTTCAGATTTCCCGTCTTCCCTCACCGGATTCACAAAGGAAGTCAAGAGAGGAAACTTAGGACCGATGGCATGATGGCTTCAGCAAGAAATGCTCCATTTTCTTGGTCTCAAAACTGCTGGTTTACACAGTTAAGCAGACTGCATGAGACAGGCCTTTGCAAATCATTCTGCAAGTTGCTATCACAATAACAACGAGCATTAGACTTGTGTCTGGCTTTTATTTTGTCCTGAAAATGCTTTGGTCTTTCTTTTGGTAGGTCACTTCTTTTGGTAGGTGAAAAGCTTTGGTACTTCTCTCAAACTGAGCTGCAAAGATTTGCACAGCTTTGGTCTTTGCCAGTGTTGTTTTCCAAACAGAGTCAGCTTTCTTCCAGTGTCTCCCACAGCAGGTGGTTTATCCTTGTATGAGCTGGGGAAGGATGTTTTCTGCTTTGCCAGATGGATTGGGGATCTCTTCTCTCCTAATCCAGGGCTATTGATACTTGCTTAAAGAGTATGGAGTTTTGAGTTTCCCATTAGGAACAGTCAAAAAGTCAGCTTTCTAAAAGGAAAAAAATGAGTGAGAGATATAAATGAAACCAGGTACCAAAATAGCCTAGCCTGTATGTGGTATCTTTAGAACAAATAGATAAGAAAACCCTTGTCATGCTCCTGTGAGACCTTTGAGATCAGGAGAAGCACTTTACAGAAAGACCATGCAAATGTAATTGTTAAGGTTTCTTCTGGTAACACTCACTACTTACTTATGGGTAAGAGAAGGCCCCACAGTCTATGGAATCAGATGTCACAGAGGAAGGGAAGATACGAATCCAACCAGTGCCTTCCACCATGTGTCTCCCATTTGTTGTTTATCAGGATCCTCTGTTTCTGAGGCAGGATACACCTGCCAGGCATCCCGAGCCCTACCTGTCCCACTGGGGCAGCTCTGCCGCAGGATATGACGCTTCACTTACCTCCTGGGAGCAGGACTTACTAGAAATGGGGGGGATCTTAGTGTTTTAGCATTTTCAATTCTTCCAGCCGGAAACAGAAAACGTGAATGCTGAGATTTCACTGTAAATGGTGCATCCAAAAGCATCATGTTCTGCTTTGATAAGACCAGAATTTTGTTTTTAGCTGAAGCAAAGATGATAGCACTGAATCAAAGTGATGCAGTCATTTACAATGTTCGCTACATATACACCTACATGAGATGTAAATAGAGTAATATTAATATAGTAATGTACTATGGTAGTCAGATTGAAATGAAACATTAGGTCAAAATGATAAAAGCTCTGATGCTTTTAGATAAAGATTTCACCTGAAAGACATGTTGCCTCAAAACATGTTGACTTTCATGAGCCTTCAGTTTGTAAAACATAGCTGGTTTATTGACAATGTTTGGTTATGTTCTCCCCATGCACCAATGGGAACAATGCCTTGCTGTTCTTCAGAGAGAGGTGCTTGAAATCTGGAGGCCTGAGTCATCAAGGAGCTGTTATTTAGACTTTCATTACAAGCAAGACAGGCCTACTTTGGCTCAGATGATGGGGAAACATCTGACGTGCTGAGTTTTTGGGTAAGGAACGCTGGGACACTTTTGGAGAAGGGACATCTACATTTTACTTCCCAGCTCCTACAATACCTTCTTCAGTATCAAAGCATTTGAGATAACAGCAAACCACTTTAGGAAATATTGGGCCAGATCCTGCTTAGTAATAGGCTGGCTAAGCTAGGCCAAATTGCTGATTGATAAAAATTGCCTGGGGGTTTGACTTCTGCAGTCCCTGCATGGGTAGTGGATTCTGCGCTGTGCTTTGAGTAGGAGGGTGTGGGCAAGCATGGTAGAAAAGGGCTGCTCAGTATTTTTCCAGGGACTGACCCAAACTGTTTGGAGCCAGTTATTCTGGCAGCAGGTTTGGTGCTGATACAGAAGGACGGGACATGAAAGTGAAGGTTGTGTTGCAGCCAGGCAGTTTTGCTCTCAATTATAGGGCAATAACGGTGATTTTCACACTTCCAACCTATAAATGGAAATTCTTCCCCCATGAAGAATGTTCTGATGTTACACAGCGGGTGGGAAATACAGGGCATGAAGGTTACTGGTCATATTATGTTGATAATGAAATGCAATCAGTCAGGAATCTGACACTTGTGTGAGTTAGAGTATAGATCAATGTCTTTGCCCATCTCATCTGCAATCTTACTGAGAGTAAAAGCCAGAGCTAATTTCTCTCCTTAAGGAGCAGAGAGCCTAATGGCTTTACATCATAAAATTAGATGCAGAATGCTAAGGACATTAGTCTGAAGTTCAGTAATTAACTACAAACCAAGACATTGAATTAACAAAGCTCAGCTGGGCATTATTGATGAAAGGAGCAGATTAATAGTAAAAAGTATTAGCAATGGGGAGTTGGCACAGCACAGCTTTTTTTTTTTTTTTACTCTCAACTATAGAATTGTCAAGAGCAATCAACTATTCAGACTATTGAAAGCTGTGAAACTAACTACATCTTTTCCAGAAAGGAGCCAAAAATAATTCAGTAGCTCCAGGCAACCCCAAAGGTTTTTGCTTTTCAATCTACAATTATCTCATTGAGCACATCTTTTCGGATATTAGTAGATTTAGCTTTACACAGTCCCCTTTAAGGAATAGAAGCTTGAAGACCAAGGTCACATGAAAATAAGTGGTACACAAAGATTCTGAAAAAACTGTGTATAAAGCAGGTCAGGACTATAACTTTGTATGACTCCGATTACAGGAGACAAAACCTCACTGGTTACCCTGAGAAGCCCTCACATCCACAGACAGATAGTAAGAAGTAGTTTGTTATAGAGCAGAGCAGCATAACTAGAGCCCACATTCCCTATGATCTAAGTTGTTGATCAAGGCTTAGTAAAATTTTTCTCTGTCTGGACAATGCTCCCATTTCTGAGAGGTGCCAAGCACCATTAGTGTTCACTGATGCTCAGTGGGTACAGATTGATTCCCAGCAGAGGCTTCTTTTTTTATCAGTTTGTGGTTGTTTTTAAGCAAGGATTAAAAAAACCCAAACCCAACATATTTCATTTCATAAAAATCTGTAATGAAAATAGAAGCCTCATACAAAACAACAGAACGGTTTCTTCTCAGAGTGTGTTGCCAACACAGAAAATTCATCAGCCAAAACTTCACGGGCGCTGAAATTACTATCCTCCCATTTCAGCTATCAGGGTTTGGGGAACTTCAGGTTTGGGGAGTTTTTATGAAGCCTGCATGGCCCTACTCTGCACCTTTGTAGGTCACAGAGGAGCAGAGGGAAAGAAAGATTTTCGCCAAAACAGTGCAGGGAGACCATACAAATTGGTCTTGCAACTGCAGTAAATGTCTTGTCTTGCCTACTCACTTTCTTTTACTCCTGTATTTCGTTTAAGTGCCACTTGCCAGCAAGGCAGCTCTGAAAGTACAAGCAACTTTTCTGAGTTCTCTTTTGCTTTTCCACCTGATGCTCTAATGACTACAAAGAGCTAAGTGGGACAAAATAGAACAATTACTGCTGTAGCTTCTCCAAGGCTGTTAAACTCCACTGAACTGGCTGGTAAGCGCAGAAAGGTTTGGTTTTGAACACAGAGAGTACCAGGTGTATTCTGTCTGGGTGACCTTTAGAGGTAAAAATCAGCATTGAAGAAATGCAAACAAAGCATTAAAGTATCAATTCTGTCCGTGGCTTGCATTTTCTCCAGGGAGGATCTGAGGGAGAGGAAAGGGGGGGGGGTGTCTATTCTTTCAATGGCACACAGTATTTTTTTGTCCTCATGCTGAAGTGCAAGACAGTATGTCAGCGTCTCAGCTGTGGTAGTGCATAGGAAGAGAACAGAATAAAGCATAGTTACCTTTCAGAGCAGGCAGGGGTGTTGGGACTGGGCACTAGAGCTGCTGGTTCAGACCATGAGCTTGCTGGTGATTTATCAAGGAACATCTCCTCCCAGGTAGAGGCATTTGTGCAGAAAAGATTTTCTGTCTTATTGCTGGAGTCCGAATATTGTCTTTTCAGCAACAGACATGCCAAGTGCACTTTCTCCTCCTCTGCTGTTGAATTCCCATGGTTCGCTGACAGGGATGGCTCTTACTCCCGATCTTAAGATGTCAAGTGGCAGTCTGACTGAACAGCATCACTGCTGATGCCCTTCCTTCACAGGCAATAGAAGAAGGGGGCATGGACCCTTCTAGTCATGAGCTTTGCTGCTTGGATGGAAGCCACCAGTCCCCTCCCTCAGCGGCGGTAGGCAACAGTTAAAGAGGAGAGGATCAGTAGTGCTCTGGAGCTGCTGCAGCAGGCTCGGCAGCAGGCAAGGAGGGAAGGGAGGGAGGCTGTGAGCTCAGCTTGCAGCAAAGTTTGTGCAAGGTTCATCTTAACCCTTTCGTGCTTGCACATGGTAAACAAGACTGAGCTGCCTGCTAAGTGGAGCAAGATGAGCCAGGAGGACAGGTTATCAGTTTCTCTAATGTTCTAAAGGTGCAAAGGTTTTTGTTTTGTGCCTCTTGGGAAGGGTTACCTGGTGAGGGCTCCCACCTGGGTTCCTCTCTGGAACCGTGGACAGGTGTCACTTTTCAGCTGAGACCCTCAGGATAGTCCCTAGGCATTCCTCTTCAGCATCATAGCTTTTGATGTATTTTTGTCCCTGAGCTTACTGTTTGGTGGTCTGGGAAGGGCTGTGTCACTGGTTTGGTTTACAGGTCCTCTCTTCCCTGAGTAGTTTGAAACTCTGCATGAATAAGTATAACCTCAACTTTGCAGTGTTGTGGGCAAAAAATATTTTCACCAATTTATGCATGTGTGAAGCACAGATCTACCTACAAGGTGCCAGAGAAATGAGGCAGAAGGAGCCAAGGCTGGGGTGAGAACCCAAACCATCCTGATCCCTCTGATTATCACACCTTTTGATCTGCATTTCTTAGCTCCCCTCTGGCTGACAAAGTAAGGATGTTTTGTGATCCTGTTCCAGTTATGACACAAATTAGGGTAAACTGTATCAATGAATCGCTATAATTTTACTTGTGTGCATGTTTCAGAAGGGTGATGGGGAACAAGATTTCCTTTGCTTTATGCAGGGTGGCTCAGTCTGTTGGGGACAGATGTCAGTTTGGGATGCATTGCAGCAAGCCCCGAGGTTTCGCCAGCAGTGGAGCTGAGCAGTGTGTGGCTGCATGTAGCTGTATTTCACATGTCCATGTCCCTTGTGCCCCAGCACGTGGGTTGGCTGGAGCCATCTCACGGGGTGAACCTGACCCACAGGTCCACACTGGCCACTTGGCTTGCGGTAATTCCCAATGCCTACAGGTTGTCTTTCGTGGCCTGTGCCTGCAGCACTGGGAGCAAGGTTCCCCTCTGGAAAGCGAGTCCCACACAAAAGTTTGGGAAAGTCAAGTTCATTCTCTCTCTGCAGCTTTCTGTGTGACAAAATAGAGACATTTAATCTCAAAACTGTCTCCTTAGAATAGCTCTGCCTCTCTGGTCCCCCATGGCCACAGCCTGAGCGGAGGGGCCAAGGGGTAATGAAACCCAGAGCTGCACAGCTCTTTCATCCTCCTGGGTGCAGGCCTGTGTTATAAATGCATCTCTCTAAGGGTTTCAATCTCTGGAGCTCACAAGCACAGTGTATTATTGCAATGCAGCACTATTTAGATAAATAAACCACAGTCCCTGGAAAAAATACAATTCCTCCACACTTCTGTGGTGGGAGGAACCCTCTGAAAACCAGGACTTACTAGGCAGCTTTGATGGCTGCTTTTATTTCACATTTCCTTTGTTGTAATATCATGTGCAGTGCCCAGTGTTGCAGTCTGTGCCATGATTCCCTGCTAGGCGCATAGGAACAGAAGTACAATGATAAACCTGAAGGAAGGCTATGTCTATTTTCCCCTGGAATCTCTACAGTTACTGGTTTACCAACAAACTACCTGACAACACCCCCAAACCCTGGGCACATGTCCTCTTATTTAAGAAGAAACAAGTGAGAGCTCTATTTAACCAGGAATGATGTTGCTGGTTGGGTTATGAAACCCAGAAGAGACAGACGTGTGTTGAAATCCTGCGACCCTGGTTTCTATATAATGCTAATGAGCAGTGCTGAAATGAAAGGCTCTCTCTCCCTGTCCATGCAATCCAGCTTCTCTGCTCAGCTTTTTTTCCCTTTGTTGATTTTGCAGTAAATTATCTCTCCCTTTTGTAGGACCAAGCTGCTGTTTGCTGGATGGGTACACTTAGATTTCTTGTTTCCTTTGTAGCAGGGTATAATAAAGACAGATGAATTTTAGATAATGCCACAATTTACACCAGCTGAGGCTGATGAATGCTTGACTGAATGATTGCTGAATTCCTGAATTGTTGAGAAGTATGTAAGGCTTTCTCTCTATGTAAATTTTCAGGCCCATCAATGACAAATTTGGGCTACATAAAATAAAGGTGTACAAATTCCCTTGGAAATACACATAGAGATGAACCCATTGAAAGTAATTTTTTCAAGCCGCCACTAAAACTTTGGGGGCAAAAGACCAGGGAGCTTGTTAGGTTCTTTCCTTTGCATTATTTGACCTGTGTCTCAAGCTTTGTATCAGGTCATTGTACACATCTTTTTCATAATGGTCCCACACCAGTCTTACAGTGAAATTTGGATTTGACAAAGAGCAAATAAGATCTCTGAATGGTTGTTAGTGAGTATAATCTGTATGCTTCTATAGGGATTCTTCTGTTACCCAAATTCAGGAATCCTGTGAACATAGTAAATGCATTCTTTGGGTCTTTAAAAATTGCATTCAGTGCGGCTGCAGTGAATGGAGAAAGAGCTGTGCACTCCTCTCCCCCACATCCCTTTCACAGCAAATACATCCCAGAATCGTTTATTCAAGCCCTCAGCTGTAAAGAGCTTCTGTCATTTGGGGTTGGTTGTGTCTGGGAGGGCCAGGGCCAAGCAGAGGTCTCTTGCTGATGTAGGTGCTGTGTATTGAACACAGAAAAGAGCCACAACTTGGTAGGTGCCTGTGCACACGTTAAAGATGACAGAGGAAACAGGAGCAGTGGCTGAGTTTTCAGTGTTAAGGGCAGAAAGTGTGTTAAATTAGAGCAGATTTTGAACTCAGAGCTGTTACAACTGTAGCGTGTTCTGTTTGGACATATTTTCCGCCTGTTGTTCAGAGGTTACAGTTAGTACCAACTCATAATTTCTCCATTACCGTCCTTCCCTTTCCTCCTGTTAAAACAATTTCTCTCCTTCGCCTATGTGGTTAATCCCTGCCTGGATGAGAGTTTGGCTGAGCCGACGCAGCTTGGCTTGCCTGGAGTTTCACTAGCTTTCAAAGGGCTTGGGGGGGGAGTTCACCCACTTCTCCCCTGAGAGCAATGCTAGAAACCTGCACCAGATGGCTTAGAAATCAACTCAGCACTGTGAGCTTCTAGTCGTATTCATTACTTATGGCAATAATAATCATACTTAGCACTTCTGTATTTCAAGACACTTCACAGTTACACAGTCCCTCAGTGAGGTATAGTCAAACAGCGTTGAAGAGTACTGCCAAGCATCAGATTTTTAACAGCTTTTGTGGCTGTTACTGGCTTTGTAGCTGTGCAGTGTAGCAACCCATGGACACCTCCCTGAAGAGGTGCCCAGCTCCTCTCTAGCCTTAGAGGCCACAAGGTCCAACGCCCGAGGTGTCCAGCTGATACTAGATTTTACATGGAAAATGACCTGTCCTTTACTTTTCCTGCCTTCCCACCCCTGCCCTGGCCATCCACAGAAGTTCTGCCACAAGGGGAGTTAGATATCCAGAACTACCTAACGTGGTTGCCTGGGGAGTTGTTCTTCCAAAAATCAGGATGGTTCCTAGTCTCCACCTAGAACTCTACAAGTGCTATAAACAAGAGGGCAAGTCAATATGGAAGAGATGCTGAAGCAAGTGACAGCACTTAGCACTGTTTGTCTTGGCAGAGTGGAATCTGTTGTAGAGACGTTTTTGTTTCAATATGTTTTGTCTTTATATCCATGGCACTGAGTGGCAGATGATCTATACCACAAACAGGCTTGTGGAACACATATTCTGTTTCAGTAGGCTTTGAATCAGGGTCTCTAATGAATGTTTGGACTTTCAAATAATGTTCATTTGAATTTGTGTGAAGTAGGTCTAGCTGCCACCAGCTTTAACGGAGAAATACTGCAGGCCATGGGATGGCAATCTTGAAAGCAAATAAAGTTGTCTGCAGCTTGTCTCTTGCTTAGGCCACTAAGGCCCCCCCCAAATTGTACTGACTCCTCTCTGTCTCATTTCTTTTTCATGAAAAGGGAAAAATTATCAGTACCTCGCCCCCCATAAACAATCTGTCAATGCTAACCGCTATGTAAATGTATGTGGTCATGTGCCCACTCATCCAGCAGAGCCGAGTGCCTTTCCCTCTGTGCATTCCCACACAATCTTGTTTTGTCCAGTGCAGTGCGTCTGAAAATGCTCATGTGTTTGGACTAAAAGAGTTTTGTTGCTTTGAAAGACTTTGGGCTGTTTTGACAATTTTGCTTTGTTTTGAACTTCCTTCATAAAAAATGTTGCAATGCTTCAGTTTATTTATAGAAACTTATTTTCCCACAGATAACTGAAGAAATTCAGCCCAGTCTGATGTTACTGCTAATTTTTAGGAACATTTCTAATTTGATTTACTGTTGTCAGTGAAGGGCTACATTGTCCTGCACAGAATTCTGTCTGAAACAGTACTAAGCTTCATTTTCATGAGTGAACATGTGAAGAAGGCATTGCAGATCCCCAAAACAGTGTTAACACCACCCACAGAAGACTTCCAGTCTAGGTAAGTCAGTGAGAGCCAGCTCAGGTAGCACAAGCTGGCAGTGAGCAGGGTCGTATGGACACCCCTTGGAGCAAGGGGTATCTAAAAAGCAGGTTCCACCTGGATCCAAACCTCAAGCATGTGTCAGCCACCCTCCATCAAGGTCCCGCATAGGTCCTTGTGGGCCTTGGAAAAAATTAGTTGAACAATGAGTCAGGGATGGAACTTAAACCAGATCCTGTGTTCTCCAGCCCATGGTCTAGAATATTATTATTTCCTCTGAAGTAGGACAGTTCTTGTAGCAGTGCCTATTTTTAGGGAGTTCAGCACAATTTCTAGACCCAAGAGCTTCAGGTAAATCTGGAGAAGCTTTCAGATGTGCTGATCATCTGGTTTTGGCTGGCCAGTTGCTAAGATACTACCCGAGAGGTGCTCGCATGATGGTGAGCCACTCTGTCTTAGTGACTTAAAATGGGCGCTTATTTTTAACGCTCACAGTCAGGCTTGTCTTGCAGCCCATCTGCATTGCTTGCCAGATGATCTTAACATGACTGATGACAATGCACAATAAATACTAAAAACTGGGCCTTATTTTAGCAACAAGATAGCAGACTGCCTTGGGGGAGATTAAGTTGTTTCTTGGCATGATGGACAAATAATCCACGTGGACAGTGCAGAATTTGCTGGGGACTGGGTCACTTAAGGAATTTTCTTCTTCCTCTCTGCATGGCAGGGCTGGTACCCTGAGGGAGACTTGGCATGGTCCTCAGTATCAAAACCAACATCTGAAGTGTGTATATGCATGAAATGTGCATGTTTTATGCTTTGGTGCTCTGTCTGGTTTTTTTTTTCTGAAACTCTGGGATTTCTTGATGGAGCCTGAAAATCTACTTGTTCCTTTTTTACTCCCACCTCATTTCCCCACTGTCTGGCTCCGTGCTCTGGCTGTGGACATCATTGCCTTCTGCGTTACTTGATAGCGGTCCATGGACAAGTGGGTGAGTCACTCTCAAGCCACTGGACACACGGTCACCACTAAGCCCATCTCAGCCCTCCCAGAGCTGTGCCTGTCTATGCACAAAGAGCCCTTTGACTCCTGTGGGCTTCACACAGAATTCTGCCTGCAGGAACAGCTTGTAGGATTAAGGCTTAGATGTGATTCCCTGAAAGGTGCTTTTCACAGCACAGATGATGTGAGGAAGGTCTCAGATACAATCACACATGTTGAAACATGTGCTTCTCCTCCTGTTGCAGTCAAAGGTATCACCTGAACTTGCCAGGCAGCACTGTGATTACAATGCCGATCCGTAAAAGGCTCTTTCTTTGGAGTTCAAATCCGGAGTGGAGCTGTCCTAAAACTGGAGTTCACTGTTATGCAGAATGGTATTTTGGTCTGATCCTGGAGCTCATAGACTCAGGTATTCATGAACTCACTACTGGCAGGGACCCATGAGTCATAACTTCCAGAATCTTTAAAATATTAATAGATACTCCCTGAATTCTAACCAAATCCTCCCAGCCAGACCATGAAGCTGAACATACAGTGGGTAAAGTATGGGGAATGCTAGCTGCAAAACAGTTAAACCTTTCTCTGAAGCCTCCAATGTCACATTATTTGCATGATTCACAGTTAACAGATGGGCTCATGCCTATGTTCAGGGGGGACCAGTTCTTCAATTGCTATCATTAAATAATAATTATGACAGTTTATACTGAAAGGAAAACAATTTTATGATGACCCCATTACATCACTTTTTATTTCTTGGGTTTGTTTGTTTTAATTTCAGTCTTAAGGAAGAAAATCCCTTTTCTCAGTTCTCATTTACAAAATATGCAGCTGAGAGAATTCTGCCCACCCACACACTTCAACATTTCAGATATCAGCATTTCCATCCAGGGTTGGATGAACTCTTTTGAAACCCGTTTGGAGGAAACATGGCTGAAATCTTTACAGCAGGAGAGTGAAAAACAGGCATAGATGCAAACACCGCCATCTCTGCTCTACCATCAGTTTTCACTGCAATTTTGAAGAAACACTCCCTTTGAATGTATCTGTTCTATACAGGAGAGCCCAGCACAGGAATCCTGAGCTGCTGCCAATTGTACTAGAAGAGTTATGATAATTTAAGCTAAAAAAATTCTTCAAGTGATACAAAAGCCCATGCTGCTGTACCTGACTATTATGGCATTGGATTAAATCTTCTAAGGGTTCAGGTTATCTCGCATCCATCTGCTTCTGAGCTTCTGACAACTTCCTCAATATGGCCTTGAGTCATAGTCAGGGACATCAGAGTGGGAAAAAAAGCTGCACTTTCTTCCCTTGCATCATAAAACAGCCCTTCAGGTGTTTCTCTTTAATCCGCTTCCCAGGAGTGACTCTTCCCAGTAGCAGGGATCCCTCTCTTGCCATGCCTCCCTACGCACTGCTCTTGCTCCTACCCCAAAGCATTTGTGCCTTAACATCTGCCATTTACTGCCAAAGAGCCCCAGTTCTGTGCTGTGACATAGACCCCGTACATTGCCCTGACCCTGTGCAACAGTATCCCACTTTATTCTACTGCAGTGAGGGAGCAGGAAAAGACTTATGATGTCACATAAACCAATTTTGAAATTATTTGTGATTCATTGGATGAAAACATGCTACACTATTGTCACTCATCTCAGGTACAGTATTTACCAATGAATTCCAAGTAGAGATGTTTCTTTGGCCCTAGTGCCAAACTTTAATCCCCAACTGGCGCTTTTAGAGTGCTGAAGAGGCAGAGAGCAGACTGTGTGAAATGAAGAACAACGGCATAGTGTCTGTGTTTGAGTTCCCACTCTGTTTCACTGGAGACTTCTTTACACAACGACTTTTAGCATTTACTGCTTTCCACCAACAGTGGAGACAGGATGTCAGCCTAGACAGACTCTCAGTCTGAGCTGTGACAGCAGTTGCTATACATTCCATTCCAGGGGTGTTTCCATTTGATGCCTTTGTTGTCTAATGGCAGTCACACGTTCCCTCTTCCCCAGCCTCTGGGTCAGTAAGAGAACAAGCTGAGTGGCCAGTTGCACTTAATTATTGTCCATTTTTGGTGAAGCAAAGAATAAATGTCACTGTGTGACTGTGCTTAACTAATGTGCCTGGTTATTAATAGCCAGTTTTGGTCCCCCTCCCAGCCTATGCGCCACAAAATACATTTCCCTTCTGTCTCCAGAATCAAGTTGTCTGGGAAGTCACTGTTCTTTGAAGAGTCTGGACAAAAAGCTTATTGAACATCCCTTCCTTTTTATCAGAAGACTGATCCCTCTTTTTATTTTTAGCATGTTACCAACAAAAGTTGCTTTATTGCTTCACTTTGCATAGATGAAGACATGTTTTCAAGACGGACAAAGAGCTCTACCCAGAAAAATTCAGCACATGGTTGTCCTGCATGACACACATGAAGTCCACTGCTTGGTCACCTGGTCCTTTTTTTTCCTCAGACCTCAAAGGCACACCATACCCTGCCTTGGTCTATACAACCTTGCTTAGTTCTCACTGAAAGCAGGAGGTTTTATCCATGTCCCAGATTGACTTTGCCGGCTTCTCCCAGCTTCTTAAACCCCAGACTTCTCTAGTGCCTAGGCATCAGATCCAAATGCCAACCATTGTGCCACATAGATCTTGCACTGAAATCAGGCAATGCTCTTTGAAGAGAGAGAGGCTTCTTGTCCTGTGAAGCAGTAGGAAGCCTCCTTGCTGGGCGGTAGTGGCCAAATGAGATGTGCATTGCTACAGGGGAGGATACTGAAGAGACGCCTTATAGATGCCGTGCTATTGCTGAAGACTAGCCTTTTCTCTGGTGGGTGCCTGTTATTTAAACAGCAGTTCCATGCACCCAGATTAAAGGACATTTAAACATTCTGGGCCATTTCTACTCTCAATACACACGTGACTGCCACTGGAGATGCAGAGGCATTTGACCCTTCCCTGGCAATGGCTTTAGGAAATGTTAAGTCTGCATCAGTGTCTGTTCAGTGCTAGTGCTGCTCTCTGTAAAGCTTTCAAATGTTCTGTTTCCACTTCTGGAAGAGATAGTGATTTGTCATCTTACCCGCTAATGCCAACAAAATCCCTGTTTCCTTTTCCTAGGATGTTAGTCCTGTGCAATAAGGAGGAGAAGGCAAGTTATCTGCTTCTGCATACATATCAGCATTTCTTCAGGCTTCAGCTCTACTTCTAATGACAGGCTCAAAATAATCAAGACGGAGAGTAGCAAATGTAGGAATAAAGTAATGAGCTGCCGGTCGCTTTCTTAAGCTGTAACAGGAGCACGTACAGTGTGTGTGTGATGTTCTGGGACTCTCAGCAGGGGTCAGTCCTGCAAAGATTATCCTGGGAATAAATGTACACATTTAAATGGGATGACAGCGTAAGAGATTAGACCTCTAAGGGCCACTGCTTTAAAATGAGGAAATCTCAATTTCCCTGAGCTTCGAGCAGACCCCAAATCATCAGCTGTAAGATTTTTGCATCACTCTGTAGAAATTTCTGTATGTGGACCCCACCAGACTGCAGTGAGTGTTCTGCCTAGTTTAGTGCCAACAGTTGAGTTAACCATACAGATAATTGAAGAGATCATTCACATATAGCCCAGATGCAAAGCCTGTATATTGATGATCAAAGCTCATGATGGCGACGCTCTGCTGGGCTGCGCTATAGTCACTGCTTGGTGGAGTCGTGCTTTCCCCAGGCACTTTTCCACCATTTGTGTGCTTACTTCCCAGAGCTGGGCTCCTCGGAGGAGCTGTTTGTGTGTGTGATGTTGGCAACTTCATCGCTGACATTGCAGCTGGCTCAATACCCAATCTGCCTGCTGAGAGTGCAGTCCTGAAGCAAACCTTGCTGCACAGTAACATCACCAATAGGGGCTATAGCTACCCTTCTTTAGCATCCCCTGCCCATTTAGGCTGATACTAATATAGGGACTGATTCTTTGAGTACTAACCTACCAGTTTAATGTACTTCTGGTCCCTTGGTTGTTTGCAAAAGCTGAATTGCTCAGTTGCTGGAGGCTAACAGATGGCTTGCAGCACCTAAAGGTGCTGTGTTCCCTTGTGAGCTGAATTAGCCTACCTAATGTCACTTAGGTGGCAGACCCTCTGGAGTTCACTGTATCAGTGCTGGATGTTACCACTGCCAAACCTCTGAGCCTGCAGCCAGAGGTGGCCTGGTGTAACCCACTGACAAGGTCTTGTTGCTCAGCACAGAGCAGAGATTGGCCTGTTATGTTTCACAAGACCTGGCTTTATAGCTTAAAATATAGCAGCTTATGGTGGTGACACTGCAGGAGCCATGTTCAAAACCTGCTGGCAGTCAACATAAATGCTCTTACAAGAATGGAGAGACCTTCTACAAGGTCTAGAATTTGGGTAGTTCCTCAAGCGTGAGCTACCCCTTGCTGCTTTAGCAGTATTCATTTCTGCAAATACAGTCCCCCGCCCATCCACTTCAATTTCTTTCCTATTCCTTATAACTCCTTCTGCACACTGTCCGTCCTTGCCCTTCCCGAGACATCCTCCCCACCCCCCACCCACCTCAGGCTCGCACAAAGCTTGCAGGAGCAAAGCCAATTCATTGCAATGTTCATATTTCAGTGAGTGGGTCATATTGGACAGGGCTGCAGTGGAAAAGCAGCAGTGGGCAGCTGTTTCCCATTTATTCACATGTAACCTCCACAGCGCTGTCAGCAGAATATTAAACAAGGTTTTAGCATCTGCTTTTTTGGTTGGTTGGGTATCAGCCAACTGCTCCTGAATTCTGAGATTGACTAAGTGTCTGCATATCTCATTAGCAGGGTTAGCTAATCTTTATCACTCACTGCCGCAGCAAAACCTCAGCAGCTCTTAGCTCCTTTGCAGAACATAATTGTTGCCTGCAAGTGGTTGATTCTGGTGACTTCTATTGCCAAGGCACAGCATGGGCTGTCCTCTGTTTCCTAGGGACTGTAGGAAAGCTCCAGGCTGTACTAGACTGAAAAGAGCTGGTCACTCTTAGGAAAACGAATGTGCCTTTTCTCTGGTGAAAAAAAAAAAAAAAAAAAGATTTAGCTTGCCTCTCTGCTAGGTTTTAAATCACAGTACAGAATTGAGGACAGCACAGACATTTACTGGGTGATTCACTCTTGCTGGACCAGGGTGACCTCCAGGTATTCATGTTTGTATTCCAGGCAGAACCCCAGGGACATCCCAAGAGGTCACCACCTGTGGTGGGCTGCACCTCCTTGAAGCTTCCTCACTCCAGTCAGTTCATTCTCAGCTCTCTCACCCGCTGTCTGTTCTGGTGAGCAGAGGCTATTCCAAGAGTTCAGCTAGCAGTAAGGAAAAGCAGGTAGAAAAAAAGGTAGAAGGGAAAGACGCAGTCTTACAATTCCCATGACTAAACTGGCACCTTCTCTCTGCACCTGGTTGTGTCTCCTCCCAGCAGTGACTTGGGTGAACGTATTCCCTTCTCACCAAAAGCAGACTTGCTAGGAAAAGAAATTTCTCTTCTCCCAGTCACAGTGATGGCTCTTCCCTGCAGTACATTTACAAGGACTTCACCCAGTCTACCTTTAAATAATGCACTTGTTGCCAGTTAAAAGGAAATAGCAAAGGTGAAGTGTATTTTCTATGCTGGCAGTGGTTTTGCCTTGGAAAGTTCCTCTAATCAGCCTTTCTGTCCAGTTCAGTGATGTAGCTTAAATTCCACTGGGGGTGAGTAAAGTCCAGCCACCGAAGAACAACATCTGATCACCCTGCAATGTAATCAGCTCTGCTAATTTAAATATAAGTTCTCTGAAGGGAATTTAAATCTCTAAATCTTCCTGAACCAGCTGATCTCCTTTAAAGTAGCAGGAAGATTTGTACCACTACTTTTTCCAACGAATAAAATTTCTCTTGCCCTTTCTCATTTGGAGATATTTCATTTTCAGTAGCTATAATTCCACAAGCTACCTTCATGTTGTGTAAAATGTATACACAGTTGGCAATGCATGACCTGTGATATAGGAGCTGTCTTCTCCCATCAAATATTTCCTGTAGGCAGGAAAACATTTTTTTTAAAAGAAATGAAGACAGCAGAGATTTCTTTCCTGCTTTCGGTCACAAAAGAAGCACAATCTCAGACCTAATGGTAAGACAAGGTCCACAAATGAATAACTCTTTTCAAAGGAAAACTACATTAATGAAACTTGGCACATCAGTCTCTACATTCACACATTCCTGTATGCAGAGATCAGGACTGTGACTTTTGGAGACACATCCTGTTCTTTGTGGTAGTGGGACATTGAGGTCTTTCTCAGATCTACTGACATTTAATGATTCGCTCTGTTGTCCTGCTTGTGACTGTCACAGCACATCAGATTCATTGCCAGCTGAGGTAAGACTTGTTTTACGAGTCTGACAAGAAATGTTAAAGTGTCTGAGGTACTTCAGCTAATTCATCTGAGAAAGAGGGTAAGTTCCTTGCACAGGAAACATGCTAGCCTGCCAGGAAGAACTGCAGAGAAGCAACTGAAGAGAGTCCACATGTACAGAAGAAGTCCAGTGCTGCTCATCCAAGCAGCAAAAGCAACATTTCAGTTGCCCCAGCCCGATCTTGCTCAGGTCTCAATACATTGAAATACCTCCCAATATTCCTAATGACGTGAGCACCATTTTAATTTCATGACCTACTGCTGGAGCTTTCTTGCCTTCTGCTGCAGTCCTGAAATGAAGAAGTCTGCCAGAGGGGATGAAGCAGTTAAATTAGTATCCCTACTGACCATGCTTGGCAGTAAAAACAGAAGCCCATTTAAATGCCTTTCTATTTGTCTGTGTCCAAAGTCTCAGTGTTTAACTCAGTGGTTACATGGTTTACTCTACTCCTGACTTGCACCCACGCCACTTTAGCAGCACAAAGTGGTACAAGGCCAAATCAAAGCCTTTTCAGAAGAAAGGGTTGTCTAAAACATTGCAACAATCCTCAACTCATTGGGGCAAAATGGAGATAAACTGGGATTAAATTTAAGTGGTATGCTGATTATTGCCCCCTAAAGCTAATGATTGGGGAGATGGGTGCTACCTAGTTTGACTGGTACATTAAACTGAACTGAGCTCAGTTCCTGATTTAATATCTGAATACCAGGCCTGGACCTAGTTCTATGAGCAAGTAATAGCGATGGTAACAAACATGGACAGTAAGAGCTGAGCTGCTGATGCCTGGGAACTGTAACTGTGTGTTACTGGGTTTCTATGCAGCACAAAAAATATGAGCCTGAAAATCTCTGGTCGAGGATGAAAGAGAATGCAAATGACCCAAAAAGCACCATAGAGCTGGTCATCGGGTATCAAAGGTCTGGTATCTGAACCTGATATTTCTATCTGAAATACCTATCTATATTTATATCTGAATCTGATATTTCTATCTGAACCATCATTCATAATCTATTTCCCTATAACAGGATGAAGGAGGCTGGGGCATATGCTAAGAGAGAACAGATAATGTTGGGATATCCATCATTTTCATCTTTTATCTACTTAGCACTGCTGTTTCTCCTAGAAATCCATGGGATGCTTGCCAATTTTCATGCAGCTTTGATTAAAAGATTTGAATATATTTTTTGATCCCACTGGTTTTGGACTCTGTATTGCTGCTAGGCTGGTGCAGACCAGCTTGCCTACAATAGTCTTCATCTTCCCATGATGCTTTAAACTGGAAGTTTGGATGCCTTCTAACTAATCTTGCAAATATCCATTAATGACATAACATTTTTTTCTAGAAATGGTTCCTATACTTGGTGGTACGTTGCAGATGATGCCCATTTCTGGATGCAGCTCCAAGCATTGTCCTAGATTTCTCTCCTAGCGCTTAGTTTTCTCTGACTCAGTTAACCACTTGTGAAACTGGCTTAATTCTTTGCTCTCCCATCTTTATGTCTCATGGTGGTGGCTGACTGTTCTGGGAACAAAAGTGGCCTTCAGTGTTCTGTTTTCACTTGAATACTTCGATTTACACATTTATTTCTACACAGCAATATATATGCCACATCAAGGAAAAGCTGATGTTTGGCAACACAAACCATCACAAATGATTGCAACATGTCACCTTCCCTTAATGACCTTGGCCTAACATCTGGTAAGGGATGCAACTAGCAAGCTGACATTTCCCTCAGGAAATGCTCTGTCCCTCCTCTGGTTTCCCCCTCCCTTCATTTGGAAAATCTTTGATAATTAAATCACTGCAAAGGCAAGTGATCTGTTGTTATAATTCATCTGATAATTCAGCCCAAGCCCCACATTTCTTTTTGCACAAATGAAATTTTCTCTGTTCACAAAAGATCAGCTCCTCAGCTACCTGCTTACTCACACAACCCCTTTCTTAATTAGATGGCTGAAACCAGCAAAGCATGACCTTCTTCCCAGCACAGATGACCTTAGGGAAACAAAAAAGTTGCTTTTCATTAGAGAGGTTTTGGAGACCCTGCCATAAAGAGAGATACATTCATTTCTGGAAGAAGATATAAGGGTATAAGAACTCCTTGGTCATTCACTGTAGGCAGCATCTCCTGTTCTTAGACAGGGGCAGCAGAAAAAGAGGAAAGGGACTCAGCTGTTACATTAGGGACCCCTTATCCTGCCTTCTTACGCTTTTTTTCCATCACTCACCTATGCTTCCTTTTGCTTTAGCAGGTTTTGCCTGAAAGAACTGGATGAAGTTTTAATAAATGTCTTCTTGGACAAGAAGAGCATCCAGGTTTGGCCTGGAAAGCACAGTCTTTCCCCTGGTAGCTGGAAGAGTTGCTCTGTAAGTGCCAGTAGACACTTTTCCCCATTGCATAGCCTAACTACTCCAGAAGGATGGAGCAACTGCAGGCAGGGTGCCACCTGAAACAAAACCCACAGGCATGATGCTTTCTATTCTTGATGTCTTCAGATTAGCTTGGACATTTTTCCATTAGAAATCAGAGTGGTGTAATGGCTATTGGCTCTACATCCTTACTGAAATGTTACACTAAAGATCCAATTAAGGACTTGAGGATCTTGCAGTTCCTTTTGGTCTTCACTAACTACCAATCTATTTGAAGATAAATTCTCCATATCCATGACATCAGGTCTGTATTACCGCCTGTGTGCCGCCTTTTGCACCTGAACTGGGAATACGCTTTGTATTGCCTCGTAGGGAGGTGGTGCAGCCTCAAACCACCCCCAACCACTGCAACAGTGACTGCTCAGCACTGCCATGAAAGCTGTGCCAGTTGGAGAGTTGAAAGCAGGAGCAGAAAAGGAAGGAGATCATATACAAAAGGCTCAAAGAGAAAAACTGCTACAGCCTTTGATGACTGCAACAGACATTTCTTTGCCAGGCCTTGTCTTGGGGACAACTTGAGAAATCTCTGCTGAGTTGCCTTAATGACCTATACAATGGACTAAAACAACTTTCAGGAGATTTTACTTTCCCATCTGTAAGGGCTGGAGATCATGCTGATGCCCTTCAGTAACATTCCCTGCAAACCAGCTAGCTCTCAGCCATCACTCTCCCTTCCTCGGAGGCAGGCGGTATCAAACTGCATTATCCAAGCATGAATCTCCAAATCTCTCTGGGACTGCAGCAGATAAAAGCAATCATCTCTGTAATTAATATGTTTGATGAGTAATGGACAACAAGTTAAAAACCACAAGATGGAAGTAACGGCAGAACTAGCTGAGGATGACAGCGAGACAGTGGCAGAGAACAAGAGCCAAGAAGGGAACTAGGCTGGGATAGCAACTGCTTGTAGCTGTCTTGGTGCAGATTCACTGAGACTCTTCAGCAGAAAGCACAACTAAACACCAAGGCCCCAGAAGCTGGTAGCTGACATAAAAGGGATCAGATGCAGCATCAGCAACTACCAAGAAGCTATTAGGTCAGCAGAAGGGGAGAGATGGCTAGAAATGTGCTTTGTCTTAGCCAGTGTTGAAATTCTATCTCCAGTTGGGGTCATTGTTCCTCTGAGGGCTTTGTTTGTTTTCATTATCTACTTTTTTCTTTGAGATTGGACTGATCCTCAAATTTACCACTTGTAGTCATGCTTTGCCTAGGGGATGAGGAGCCAAAGTAGGTGGGAAGTGCAAAGGTGGCATAAAAAGTACACAGCAAAGCCATCATCCTGCCCTTGTTATTTTGAAACACCTAATCCTCAGTTTTACTTGCCTCTGAACTCGAAGTACATTTGAATTCATAATAGAAACAGCTGTGAGTTTTCACTGAAGGTTTCCCTTGCTGTATCCAGAAACTCCCCAGCTTCCTCAACCACATGGATCAGGTTCACGAGCAAGGCATTTGAATGCCAAGGCTCTTTTTTCCTCGTCACCCATCTTTTTGTCCAGGGCAGTTTCTGGGGAGCAGAGGGTAGAACACCATTCTGGTTCCATTTACATCTGTGAAATCCCTGCAGTGATAAAAGGTTTGTTCAGCTCTCACTGAGTACATGATCTGTCTGATACTTAATCCACGGCAATAATAATTTCATTACCTTTGAGATTTCTGTCATTGAGAAAGAATGGATTGGCATGCTAGAAATACAAAATACCAACCACATCTTCACTGCGTATCCCATTACGTTGTTTTATTTGGTGTCAATATTTATTTGTAAAGAGCAATAGGCAGTAATAAACAGGAGTATTCAGTGACAACCACTGTGTATAGTGGATGCTCATTGAAAGTTTCTAAATAACCTCTACAAGTCATTGTTTTGGGATACTGTCCAGGATCTCAGGGATCCAGAAGATTTAGAAAGCTATTTAGACAATAAATACTACACAAGAAGTATTTATGAATTTATAAAAAGAATAAAAAATATTTTTTTTTGTTGCTGACAGTGCAGATTCACTGACACTCTTCAGCAGAAAGTGCAACTAAAAACCAAGCTCCCAAAAGCTGGTAGCTGACATAAAAGGCTCCTGCTGCAGCATCAGCAACTACCAGAGCTTTACAGCATGGAGCAACCACCGACCATCTGGGGCTGACAAACAACCTGGGGGTAGGTTATTGCCCAAGTGCTACTACTCAGGTTTTACAGCAGCTCCCAAAGCAGCTGTCTTGCGGTGTCTGTGACAAACAAAACCAGATGAACCCTCATCTGACCTAACTGCCTGGCTTGTGGATGGCTAAATCACTGGTAGCTGCCAGCCTCTTGATCCTCTGGTGACACAAAATTTCCTCCCTAGAATCAGGCCAAAATAGCACATTTTATTTTGGGGGGAAAAGGACAAAACTCTTTGTCGTGTTTCACCTAAAAACCAGCTTGCCTATCCTTCACAGGGAAAGCTTTGCTCTCCCCTGTTTCCAGAGAAAAGGATCCCAGCTCTGCAGCACAGCAATACTGTGTTAGCTCCCTATAGGCATGACTCTCACATGTAGTTTCCTAAACAGTAGAACAATTTTTTTTAAGGAGCCTGAGGGAACAAGGACATTAAAATGGAGAAGGCAGGGTAGTGGGAAACACTCACTAGAGACCTTGACTTTTCAAGAGGAGAGTGCCACAGGCTGATGGATGTCCCCACATCAACAGAAGGCAAACACAGCTGCCCTGACTTCTACATTCAGATTTTGACTGTAACCCCTTGCAAAACAAAAACCTCAGCCTTTAAGAGCCCAAAACAGCAGGAGAGAAATAGGCTTCTTATATAGCAGGCTACCACAAAACTTATATACTGTTGAAGCATTACAATTTTTCTACTATAGCCTTACTTCTACCACTATCAGTAAGTACTAAGAAAAGGAAATCACCCTACCCCATTTCCTTTAAGTACTCTGAATGGCCACACCTGGCTTTTGCTTTGAACCAATCCTTGCAAGGAAGCCTCTATTTAAAAGGTATGTAAAGACTTGCTAGAAGACAAGTTGTTTAGTAAGTTCTGGTGCTTATTTTCTGTTTGGTTAAAGTCACTAAAGTTTGGTATTTTGAGGCTTCTTTTGGTATGTGGTAAGCAGTGGTGTTTTGGTTTGTTTTTTTTCCCCTCTGGTCAGTGTTTGGTGTTGAGTTGGTTTTTTTTTTTGTACTTATGTTTCTAGAAAGTGTCTGTGTATGGTTGGGTGGCAGCTGTTTTTATACTGATAAAATAATTGTAGTACTGGATTTTAATCTGAAAAGGAAAGAAAATGCTTTGGGTTGTGCAAAATACCTCATTTTACCTGAGTGCTTTTTATGCTTCAGTACCAGAATAAGGCAAGGAAAGTTGATGTGATGGCTTGTACCAAAGACATAAAGCAGATTCTATAGGAAGCCTGTGTGCTGAGTGTTACAGACCCTGGGATCTCCTTAGAAAGGTGGACAAGCTTTGTGTCTGCAAGTGTGCTAGAGAACTGTGTTTTGGTGTTCAGGTCATGGTATTTTCACTGTTCAGGGATTTCCTGACTTAGTGCAGTGGGTTAAGTGTTTCCCTGAATGGCTTGGTTTTTTTCCCCTAATCTTGCTCTCTGGTTATCTCACCTCTTCTCCTATCTTCATGCTAGCAAACAGACTGGAAATAATCTTGCTTCCAACATCTGCTTGCTCTTAGACATCAATTACAGGCTCTTTAAGTGTAGTTCTCTCTTCCTTAGTTTTTTCTTACATGTCCTTTCCCTTGCTCTCCCTTCTGTCTATGCTGTATGTGTGCTCATTGCTTTATCTCACCCCTGCTCTCCACCTCTTCCACAGCATCAGAGCTATGCTGGCAATGGGCCATCTAGCACTCCAGATGGCTGGCACTTGCTGCTTCTGCCACAGGCTGAGGTAATGAGCTAGTTATTCCAGAAACAAATCCAATGCTATTTACTTCAGGGAATAGTTATATTAGAATGAGTTATTGCCTGCTTCACTTCTGAAGGATGTGTTCCCTGCTAGTTAAGACATCTTTGTTTAGCATCACTCTGAATCTACTCCAGGGCTTCCTGACTGAGGTATGGAGCAGACTGTTTTCTAGCAAAAGTGTAGTAGCACCTCTCCTCCTTGGTGGTGGTAGCCTGATGACAACTATCACTTTAGGACAGCTCACCCTTAGGTTTATCCACCCCATGGCTGTTTTTTCCACCTGGTGTGCAGAAAATAAAGGAACCAAAAGCTCTTTTGCCAGTCTGTTTGATGCAGCCTCTCCCAAATTGTGAGTAGCTTACTAGTGGCTGTTTGAATGGTATTACTTTACTTGTATTGTGTTCTTTGTTTCAGTGCTCTAGAAATCTTATTTCCTTGGATCCAGGGCTTTAGGTCTTGCATGTGTTGATTTTGCTCATGGATCCCATTGTATATTCTCTGGATGCTTTGCAAACACCAGAGACTTTACAATAGGGCAGCCAAACTAATGAATACTTCGTTTCTGTTTGTGGCTGAAACTGGTTTGGGCCAGTCATAGGGAAAAAAGTTTTCTTATCCTGGAACCAGTTGTTATTGATGGGGAAGTGAGTGGAAGCATGTGGAAAGGTCAGTGCATGGGGAGAGTCTAGGAATTGTGCCACTTCTGTGTGTCTATATTCAGTGGGATTGTGGCTAAACCGGAGAGCGGAGTTTTGGTAGGAAGTAGCAAAGTTGAAACTGTGACAGGTCATTGCTTCGTATTAACAAGTATAGTCTGGGTTAGAGCTACCTACATCCCTCTGGGGCAAAGGGATTTGCAAAGGTGTTTGGGCAACACAAGACAGGGAAGAGTTGTTATGCAAATGAGAGGCTCAGAAGTAATTTTGCTGTGAGAGCCCTTGAAGAAGAAAAAGTTGAGATCTGCCTTGTCTGTTAAGGAGCAGTAACTTGAAGTTAGTATAAGAAGCCAGAAATATGGGAAGCCCAAGAAATTGAGAAAAGGACTGCTGTTTGTGGCAGCTGCTTAAAGGCCTTGTGTGCTTGTCCTGGGACTTGTCCAGCTCCTATCACTGTAGCAGAAACATAGATCTGCTGCCTTCCACAGCACACAGTGAGCCAGCATCCAGCCCTGTCACAGCATGGGCTTGCTCCTACTCTGAGACCCACATGACCTAACATGATCCCTGCTCTGTAACAAATCCAATGTGCAGTGACACATCTGACATCCACAGCCTACTAAATCCTGCAGTGGATTAGAAATATATTTTAGGAGCAAGATGAATATTAATAAGCAGTCCCTCTCTGAAATCTAAATGTCTCCTAAAATTACCAGCTTTTCAGCCAACATAAATTAACATAGAACTGCTGCTAATCTCTATCCTGGGTGAAGGGATGGAAAGCAGCCCTCCAACACAGCAACTCCAGGTCCTAATTAAAAAGCACCAGCTCCATCAGTAGTTCAATGAATGGGATGTCTGATCTCCTACCCTACTGATTAGCTACCTGTTGCTTTAATCTCCTCTCTCACTAGGCAGCTTGCTTGTGTCCCCTTTAATGACTCCAAAATGGTCACTTCAAATAGTCCTTCCATATGTGTTTGTCCTGCTAGTTATCACCCTATGTAGGGATATCTTTCAACTTTTCATCCCTTCTCAAGAAAACTCGTGGTGGTGAAGCCTGTGCTTGGGTTTAGGGTTGGCTCAAGTGCTGAGAAGACTGAGCTGTCATCACAGTTTTGGATTTAAACTCTCACCCTTTGTAAATGGAGAAGCACAGGCTCAAGAATAGACTCGACTCTAATCTTGAACAGATGTTCTTCCTGTGCTTTGTGTAGGCCAGGCTGGTAAGGCATAGTCAGCAAGCAGGTGTCTTGAGCTGGGTTCTTTCTCAGTAGAGAGCTGAGCTATTGACAGAAACATGGATGAACAGCATGTGGATAGTGGGTTGTGGCTTGTCTGAATTTGTGCTCTAGCTTCAGTCCTTGGGGTTCTGACATGTCCCTGGGTACTCTGGTCCTGTGGCTGTGGGCAAGCGCTGCTCCTTCAAAAGACCAGTACATTAACTCTGCAGGGAACATCAGACCTGCTACCAAACGGGCTTTGAAAACCCAGGAAGACTTGGAATGCTTAAAGCAATACTGAAAATGTTTTCTGCATGTAAACACTAACCCCCCTAATACCACAAGTCGTTGAAGAAAGAGGGAAATGTGCCTGACCAGAAATTCACAGCATAAAGTAGGAGTTCTCCTAGAGCTAGTGAAAAGGAAATCCTGGGCATGGACACTTTTAGAAAATGTGTGTGTGTAGTTTTATGCTGCCTAAAATGCCAATGTGTGTAAATTCAAAGCTGTGCTTTGGAGAGCACTGCTCAAAGGAAAAGGCTTGCATCTAATCTTCATTGAGGGTGTGGAAGTGAAAAGGGACACTGGCACTGCTAAGTCAGTGACTACATGCATGTGGTGTGAACTTCCCATGTGTTAGTGCTGAGAAGCTAGTAAGAATTTTATGGAAGGAGTTAAAGACCATCAAAAAAGGTTGGTTGGGGAATACCCTGGAGGTGTGTCTACTCAGAGTGGTTAACTAGAGTCTAAAACACCCAGATATTTTCTTTAGTCTCTGAGCCTCTTCAAAGATTTAATTGCAATGACAGAACTTCTCTGACCCTCTTTGCTGCTTTGTTGAGGCAGGAAAGCAGAGGCTTTTGGCTGCCCACGCTGCTGGCCTGCATGGCTCAAACAGCTGTGAGAAACAGAAACTCTTATTGGGTTGCCATCTGCTGGCACTGCATTTAACCGCTTCCTACTGGAGGTAGCAAAGAGAAGGACACCTACAAAAGGGGTCATGCAAGCCTGAAGTGAAAGTGCCTGATAATTTATTTTCTTCAAGTGTTGTAGAAGTCCTTCAATTGTCTGCACTGGCTTAGCAGACCTTGCATTAAAGGGGAGAAAGCTGTGTTGTTGTAGGGAGCATGTTCCTAGTGTCTGCTCTAATTTGAAATGGTTTCTTATTATCATCACCCAATGGGACACATGAAACAAAACAATAATTAGCTTCTACAAAGCTTTCATTTGGTCTGACTTGAATCAAATAAATCACATTACAGCTAATGTTTCAGTGCAATATTGACTAAGCTAAAATTCCATCTATGGAGTGAATTTTCTCTAGAAATAGCTCAAATGATAAGCTAGTATAGTTTAAGCAAGGGCCATTCTGCTTTTGATCTTGTGAGGCAAAAACCAGAGTATGTCTGTGTTCTTCTTTTACTTTAGGGATGGTAAATCCCAATGTGCAAACTGAAAGGTGTGTATAAATCACCTGCATCATTGCCAAGAAGCAGCAGCCTGACTAACCATTCAAAATTTTGAGAGAAGCTCAAAGCTCATGGCCTCAGGTGAGCTTGCTGAGATTGAGCTTGCTGTGTTGTTAGGCTCTGGGAAGCGTGTGCTTAGTCTGTTGTGGTGGCTTGACCCTGGCTGGACACCAGGTGCCCACCAAGCTGCTCCATCACTCCCCTCCTCAACGGGACGGGGAGAAAAAGATGACAAAAGGCTCATGGGTCAATAAGAACAGGGAGATCACTCAGCAGTTGCTGTCATGGGCAAAACAGACTTGACTCAGGGAAATTAATTTATTACCAATCAGAGTAGACTAATGAGAACTAAACACCACATCTTAAAACACCTTCCCCACACCCCTCCCTCCTCCCCAGGCTCAGCTTCACTCCAAACTGATCAGCACCTTAACAGGGATCGCTGTTTCCACTCCTGATGCTCAGTTTTACCACAGGGTGGCATCGTTGTTGTCTTACAGGCACCTATGGCACAGGGAAGTGGCACACAGCATGAATGAGGGTTGCAGGGGGGTCCTTGCCAGCACATGAGCTGGCATGGGCACTCTGCAGGTCTGTGCTGCCTTGCAAGGCACAGTGGAGGTACCCTCCATGCACTGAACTTGGGCATCATCTGTGCCTCACAAATATTTGCTGTCACATCTGCCACCCTCACAGGCTGCCGATGTGCGCTGGCGTTGCTACACCCACGAGAGCAGCATGTGTGCGATGTGGATTGTAATTAGCACTGTGGGAAGTACAACTAGACCTCTCCCCCTTTCACATCTCTATGGAAGAGGCAAGGAAGGAGACCTAAATTGGATATCCCAAAGTGAAGTGAGGGAAGAGTGCTGTAAAGAAGAGAATGAGAGGATCTCTGGCATGACCAGCCTGGAGATGACTGGGCTTGTGTGGGCTAAAAGTGAGACAAGCACTGCCTTTCATAATTCTTTCAGGGTTATGTCTACAGACTTAGCCCACAAACTGGAGATTTGGGCCAGTCAGTGGTGCTGAGGGCTGGATTGTTGCAGGGTGACCACGGTGAAACAAATCATGACTGTGCCCAGGAGATATGCAAAGGCTATTCATGTTGTGGTGTGGGCCTTGAATTAATCTTGAGTAAGAGGTATATGAGCAGAGTGCTTCATGTGCTTTCAGGGTTAATAACTGCAAGGATCAAACTGAAAATATTTGTTGGGTTGCCTAGTGAGTAGAAGTCAACCTAATCCAGCAAGCAGTTTGGATTTCTAATTGGAAACAGAATAAAACTTGAAGCAGAAAAGCACTTCATGGGTAGAAAGAACAAAACAACGGCCTGTTAGTATTTGTGGCTGTACCCTGTTTCTGTAGTGAGGCTGCAGTCAGCTGATCTGCCTTCCTCTGGTGGTTAGAATAAAGCAGGAGATGGACAAAAGTAGTGGCTGTAGCAATGATATGATAATATACTATTATCCCATGGTATAAAGGCAGGATGGTGACATTCTGCTGGGACTTAACAATGTACATTCAGCACTGGGGGCTGAAGCCTATTGCTGCAGGAGGGCCCTTGCCTTAGTAGTTTAGCTGATGGAAGAGAGGACTGGTCCTAGCCCACAGGGCCCTTGGTAAAGCCAGTCTGCTACTGATATCATTTTCTTGCAGTTAGCCAGGATTGAACCTGACTTTTTTTTACACTACAACAGCATTTCATCAGTTGATTTTTCTGACCAGCCACTTGCCCCCATGTAAAGACCATCCTCAAATTCACAGTGAAGGGAGAGCAGGTCCCATTTACACACTCAACAGTACATGGCTTTAGGGCTTATTTCTGTGGAGTTTGAGGTCACAAGAAACATCTGTTTCCCTGTGGCTTGCAAATAGCTGCTTTTTGGTTCTGGCTCTGTGCTGACCAATAACTGCTTAAAATTGAGTCTAAAATGGAAAGCTGATTTGTCTTGTGCCTAAGCTCCTATATTGTTGCTCAGTTTGAGTGTTTACATAGCTGGTATTGGGTAGCCCTTAGGAGAGCTCACTGAATCAGAAGTGTAGTTGACAGCGCCTTGAGATGAGACCAGGAGTTTCTTCTGATCTGGCTCTTGATCCAAACTTTGGGATAATAGTCCTGATGTTTTGATAGGCTTCTTATTCTCCTGTCCAATTATACTGCAGCTCACAAAATTTTCCAGGCTGGGAATTTCATCTAATGAGGAAGAACAAGTAATCTATGAGCAGAGTGTAATAATTTGTTATCTTGAGAGGGTTTCCTAACAAACAAAACCTGCATTATCTGAAGATAAAATAGCATCAGAATCAGCACTGTGGAGTTTCTGGTGTCTGCTTCTAGCACAATAGCTCCCAAATCATCATCTAGTACTTCCTTGTGATGTTAAAAAATGACCTAGTTTTTAGCAAGCTGCAGATTTTCAAAAGAAAAAAGGTTACTACTATTTTTTTTCCTAAAAAGGTCAGCACCAAAGCACAGATAGCCACTGTCTCCCTGCTGGATAAGATGCTTCTCTCAGTGAGTCTGTTCAGGGACATTAATGGAGCAGGAGGATGCCCCGTGCTTGTCTCTTGATGGTCACACTGTAGACAAGGAGGAGAACTTCTGCCTGAAGCCATCTCTCACTTGTCAGCACAACTCTAGTATGCATGGAGGGAACAGGGGAAGAGCTGCAGAAGTTCAGATCAGAGTTTCAGTACTTGAAATAGAGCTATTTAGAAGGCAGAGTTTCCATACTGTAACCTTTGCTTTAAAAATAAAACATACACATAGCTCTATGTAGGTTCTCAAGAGGTACCTAAAATCAATAGATGCTAGGGACAGGGCTTTGTGTGTCAGCACGTTTGGAACCTGCTTCCTTCCTATGCTCGCAGTGCTCAAGTGTGCCTTGTACTAGAAATAAACAGGGTATCAGTGGCTGCTGCATGCAAGACCCAGCTTTTCAAAGCCTGGTAGTAATTCTGGGAGGAGAAGAATAATCGGATTTGGTTTAGGATAGAGTTTGCAGTGTGAGTGTTTGCTGGAGAAAGGGGACTGAAGATGTCTGTGCCGACCTAGTATGTAGTAGTGTGTTTTATTGGTTTTCCATTCTGCCCAACTGGGATGAGTCTGCATCTTTCTGGAGTGAGAGACTACAGCTATGCAAACAAGAAATCTCAGTTCCTTGATGCTTAAACAATAGTCTTTCAGTGTACTTGGGTATTCTAATTTGCATGAGACTGAACAGATACCTTCTTTTAACACAGCTAAACATTTTTTATTGTTTTATCTACCTTTAAATTTCAATACAGATGCAAAGCAATGATTATCAATTGTTTATTATAGATAAATGTGTGACTGAAAAACAGTAGCAAAATAGCTTAGCAGTATCTCCAGCTGTGAAAAATCGCCCTTTATTACTGCTCTCTGAATTTTTAGGATAAAACTGATTGGAATCATCCCCTGAAAACAATAAAAGGCCAACACAAAAGCACTTTTCTCTCCTTTTCTTTCCTGGAGAGCGTAAAAACCTTTGAGCTGCCTCTATCTCAGCTGTTACTGCTGGTAGAAGGAGGTAAGCAAGCTGAATGACAATTATTCCTACTATATAGCTGACAGCTCAAAGCTTCTACACAACAGCTGAGCTCAGCCAGAATCCCCACTCTAAATACTGATTACTCATCTCCTGCCAAGAGACAGGTTTCCTTAGAGCTACCCTGGGAGTTTTCCAGCACCCGTGCTCTGCTGCCAGAGGCCAGTGTGTTGTGTTGGCACACACAGGCTTGTGCCAGAGTGTGAGCCCTCTACCAGTAAGGGGTGTGGGCCTGAATTGAGACCTCTATGGGCAATGTCTTGGGGTGCAGGGACCTGACAAAGACTTCTAATGTTAAAGTTCAAAATGAGATGGGCTATGAGAGCTCCAGGTTGGTGTAATTTGCTGTCTTGTGATCTCTAGTCTTGTCCTATGTTGTGCAGAATATCAGAGCTCAAAAGCTCTTAATGTCTCCTAAGGCCACTAAAGGCATCTTTTTGTCTTCTCTTTAAAATGCTAGTTTTGTAGATCACATGCATTCACTGCCAATGAGAAGGTATTTGCCTAGGACACTTACATGGCTAATCCTGTAGCCTCTGTTGGGCTTGGTCTGGGGATGACATTGAGTGAGTGTACTGAGTGGAAGTCTCTTGTGGAAAACAATTTATGAAATGGTCTATTGTGATTTCTAAGATGGGCTGTCTGGGTATCTCTTACAAATGCTCTCCCAGTGTCATCTGAATTCACTGTCATTGCCTTCAGCATGACACAGAGGATCTATGTTTGAAAGGAAACATCTTGCATTTCTAACTTGAATGTGACATGATTCCCCATTTGATATTCCGTCAGGAAAGTCTTTCAAACTAATGTTACATTCAGCAGGTATTTTGAGATAATTCAGTTAGAATTACTGTATAAAATGAAATTATCAAGAATTTATTAAATTCTTGGTCATGAGTCTCCCAACTACTATGATGCAGCCTATGGACAAACTTGGAGAAAGGAGACATCTGGATTTTTTGTGGTTCCATTTGCTATGACCTTGGCTGGGACATACAGACCATATATCATACATCATTAGGTCAGCAAAAATGTCTTGACAACCTCTGTGAGGTTCTGTGTGTCCTCTAGGGTACAGGCAATGCATGTGGCAGACGGTCTCCCAACTACTATGATGCAGCCTATGGACAAACTTGGAGAAAGGAGACATCTGGATTTTTTGTGGTTCCATTTGCTATGACCTTGGCTGGGACATACAGACCATATATCATACATCATTAGGTCAGCAAAAATGTCCTGACAACCTCTGTGAGGTTCTGTGTGTCCTCCAGGGTACAGGCAATGCATGTGGCAGACATTTCCATGGCTTTCTGGAACCTTTGCAAATTGCTGTTAAGGGAAAATGCTGCCACTGAACTGCCACCAGAATTTGGCTTGTGGAACTCACTGGGACTGGCAGGATTGACCCAAGATATCATGGAGTGTACTGGGGTGGGGGTGCTTCATTTTCTGCTATCAGGGAATTTGTTTTCAGCTGGGAAAGATTTGTTGATTGTGGTGATTTGCTTGTAGGGAGGGGATGAGCCAGAAGAAATCTAGTGCAAAAGGTATTTTTCTTTTGGATGACTGTGTGTTTTAATGCTTTCTTGTATCTGGATGTGTTGGGAATGTCTTGAGTGAGTTCATCGAATAACTCATTATAAGCTGCATTGTTTCCAGATACATACAAAATGTTTATTAGCACAGAAAATGGCCTTTTCACCTGCAGCCAGCTTCCTGTTGATCCCTTGGAGGATGTGAAGGCCTCTTTCTACCAAATTTAAGCAGGACCTTATCTGAAGACAGTCATCTCCTGAGATTGAGGGGATCTTCTGAGGGTGCACAAATGCACTGACTGAGCACAGCTTCTGGGGCCTGGTGGCTGGCTCTGGAGGAGTGATGGGTCTCACCCAAGAGATACTGGTGCTGCGAACACAGGTGAGGAGCCCCACATTGGCCTTGGAGACCAGCTTCTGCTTCCACCCTTTCCTCTTTCCCCAGACAGAGAGCTTTGTCCCTGCTGCTCCCTGGGGTTGCAGTGATTCAGGCTGTAGAAGGGTCCAGCCCTCTGACTTCAGGGTCTGAACAGCCTCTGCAGATGGTTACAAGGCTTGTAAGTGGTGAAAATATGCTCTGGAGGTATTCCTCCACCCTGCCCTCCCCAACAGCTGAGCTGACTTTGGCTTACTTGCATTGGTATTAAAAGACTTTCAGATGCGTGTGGTCCCTGTAAAAAATAAATCTCCAAAGGAAATGAATGTTATGTGGTGAAAGTCTGCCAAGTCCCCGTTACTTATTAGCTCATAATATTATGTAGAAGAGACTTAACTCTATAGTCTGATATAGGATAAGTCTTCGATGGACTGTCAGCTCTTTCGAAGATTCAGGTTTAAAGCCTGTTGTTCTATAGGGTCAAGACTGAGCCATTGGCTTTATGGGCTTTTGGTTTCAAGTCCCTTGACACATTTGGCAGAGCCCTGAAACAGTAATTTGTCACTTTAGAGGGTTTTGGCATGTACGTTCATGTTAAGCAAAGCTTTGAAAGCAGTGATTGGAGTGACACTTTCAAAGCAGTCCAGAATAACAGAGGTTAAAATAAGAAATGTAATTAAACATGTGCATCTAAATAAACTGACTTGAAAATGTTGATCCAAGACTTCCTTCAAAAGCAGGGATCACTTGATTTAATTTTTGCCAGAACTCTCATCTGTGGTGCAGCCAGATCTCAGCTACTTATCACCCTAACTTGCATCCTGATGGGAGAACATGGTGTGCTATCAGATCCAATTTTTATAGGCATCAGGATGACATATAGCAAAGCAACTGGGTGTTGACAGAGAGTACTTAAGACTGCAACTCCTAATGATGCTAGAAACTGGATTTTCTATGTGTTTGTGAAGTTAGCACAAAGCAGCCACACAATCCCTTTTAGCTGTGGTCTGTCCCTTTCCAAAGTGTCACAGTTGCTCAGCAATGTCAACAAATGTCTTTATACAGATTTAGTTACACAGGCAAAAATCTAAATGTTAGCTTCCTGGAGGAAAGATGATTCACCTGATTTAAAGCAGATAATTTAATCTAAGAGCTAAACTTATCTTTCCTTTTTAGCTAGATCAAATTATTGATGGGGAGAATATTTTTTCCCACTTCTCAATCACTCATGCTGCCTAAAATGGTTTAGATGATGGTGTCTCAGAGGGTGAGTCTGATGTAAATAGGTTTTGATTAGCATTAACTCCTTAAGGCCAGTGAAGAAGCTTTTGTGCCTGACCAACAGAAATGAAGTGAGGAGCAGACCCTTGCATTCATCAAGAAAGAGCTGTTTATTTCTATGCCTTATTGCAGAGCCCTGTTCTCATTTGTAGAGAAGCAAATACAGTGTGATTCCACGGAGAACATGTGAAATCAGTCTGGCTCCAGGGCTCTTCACCTTCAGTACAGTTGTCCTCCTTTAATCCTGCCACAAGACAAGAAGGTTCTCAGCAGCCAGAGCATCATCAGATGCGATTTGGGCACCTTTTAGGAATAACTTGATGTTTTATCCAACATGAACATTACAATCATTGGTTACAGAAACCTTATTCTTTGATCAGGAGTAAATACCAGGTCACTTGCTGGAGTGATTCTGCTTTTAAAAAGTGCCCATGCTCCAAAAAGCTGCTGGCAGTGTCCTGAGCAGACAGGTCCATAGAGACATGCTTCATCTCATCAGCAGGTGTGGTCTCAGATGTGGAAAGAAGTCGAGAGCCATCTATTAGTGCTGCTTGAGACCCTTTGCTGTCCTCAGAACTTTCCATATGAGTCAAACTTGGGAGACAAATAAATTGTTGTACAATTCTGACTGCATGGATTTACATCATCCTGCCAGATCCTTAGACATCATCCCAAACAGTCTGCTGCTTCTCTGTCACTGAAGACTGAATTTGGTTTCCTTTTCTCTCTTCTTGCTGTTACTGTACTTGGCACATGCATAATTTGTAGTGGTGTCCAGCAACAGGACAAGGGGCAATGGGCACAAACTGAGACATAAGAGGTTTCAGTTGAATATGAGGAAAAACTTTACTCTGAGGGTGATGGAGCACTGGAACAGGCTGCCCAGGGGGGTTGTGGAGTCTCCTTCCCTGGAGATATTCAAAGCCCACCTGGATGAAGTCCTGTGTAACATGCTCTAGGAGAACCAGCTTTAGCAGGAGGGTTGGACTAGATGATCTCCCGAGGTCCCTTCCAACCCTTGCGATTCTGTGATTCTGGATCTTTGGCATATTTTAAAAGTATGAATAAATTTATATTTACAGCAGTATTGTGCTATAGGGGAGGATTGTTAATCCTGGACAGATTAAGCACATGGTGATGAATGGCCAGGTATTATCTAATTTGGAAGGGATCTAGTGGGAAGGAGAAGGCTTGGGAGTCCCACCTACCTCTTGCATCTGCATCCAGAAACCTACTGAAATATGCCCTGGAGAGCACAGACCCTGCTCCTTCCTGTGGTCCTCTCAGGTGCTAATTCCTGAGGAAGGAGAGCAGATCTGTGGCCTTTTCCATAGAGGTCCCACCAAGCACATAAGGGAGCAGCCAGCAGCTTTAGCAGAGGATGCATGGTGGGGAGCCTTTCATAAAGAAAAGGATGGTTTCAGGGAATATGAAAATTTTTACAAATGCCATGTGTGAAAGCTGCTGGCAAAAAAGATGAGCTTTCAGTGGGTTTGTGTCAGTGTTGCCTGGACTATTATGTACAGGGCAGACAAAGCTGGAATAAATACTAACTTCTGTGTAAATGTGATACTGCTGTGATGTGCCAAAATGATGAAATCTGATGTTTTCATTCAAAACAGACACAGCATGTTAGGAAAGATTTCCTTCTACAGATGGGAAGACCCTCCCATTTCCAAATCCTGTTCTTTTCTGAAATAAAAGATGGGACCACCACAAGTGGGGTTAGGAGCAGGGCTAGTGGTGCTGCCCTTCTAACTGCAGGGTAGAATTCTCCATCCATAAAGCAGGTGACAGATTTTGCTGTCCAAAGGAAAGAGCCCAGTACAGTTTTGTAACAGCTGAGTCCTCCTGCAGTGGAATTGGAAAATAAACTTCTCTTAGTTTGGGATATGAGCCAGGCTGTATCTGTTGGGTTAAGCTCATGTCAAATGACTCCATCCTGAACCCCTTGGGGATGAATGAACTGGGATTCAGAGCTCTGGCTTTGGCTTATGGCCAATGTTAACGGAGAAAAATTATTCAGGGCCACCGCATGCAGAACCACCAAGTGAATTCTCCCTTTCTGCTTGCCAGTGTAAACCATGAATGCTGTGTAAAACCAGTACAGGAGCAGGACTGTGCCCAGTTCCACTGGTCAACTTTTTTCTTAGTTGCTTTCCTAACATGCAGGAGTCTTGTGCCAGCATTGTAGCACACTGTAGGATTGTAGCCATGACCTCCCTGTACTGGCAACCCTATAATATTGGTGCATCAGTCTGACTATGCTCTTTTTTCAGTGGGGCCAGATGCTTTCTTGGTGAAGCTAGAGCCAAGGGGAAATCTGTATCCTTCAGAACATCACCCCAAAACTTGTCCCTTTAAACTTTTTGTTTACCCATTTGTTAACATATCCAGAGCTGGAATGAACACACCCTTTTTTTTTTTTTTTTTTTCCCCTCAAATACGGAGAAGACCACAAGGCGATGACTGAGGAGAGTGAAAACCACTGAGGCAAAGTTACCGTGAAGGGATCGAACAAGGCACTAGGACCTAGGAGGCGTCTCATCCACCCTGGCAGGAATTTCTTGCTTGGAGCTCAGACAACAAAGGCAGAGTGAGCCTGGTTTTCTTTCTCTCAGCATCTCCACCCTGTGCGCTGAAAACCGGTGAGTAGAGCTTTTTTGAATGACTTGCATGCAGAAAAGTAACAGATGTCAGATAGAAAGGAGGGATCTTTCCCTTAGTACCTTACAGCATCTGCAGTTCATTTTAAAATCAAACCCCCTGCATCCTCTGATTCATTCCCGAAGTTGCTTGGATGTTTCATTGTTCACTGCATGATACCAGACCGAACCTACCCCAACTAGCATCCTGGGGAAAATGTTCCCAACTTGGGGCTGCTGTGCAGATCGCCTGCATTGTCATCTGTTTTACTGCAGACTGGGGACAGTGATTTTTTTTTTTCTTGCACAGGTCACACTGACATTGTAAAATACAGGGAAGGAGCTTCGTTCTGGCTAATGTAAGGGGTGGGGAAGAGATAGCAACAGCTTTTCCTAGATTTATACCTGGCTGCCAATAAATCCCCTCTCTGCCCAGTGTTAATGGGCAAGCAGCAGACATGAGTTGCATGTTCCTGGCTGCGCCGGGGGAGTGGAAGGGTCTTTCTACTGCAGGGTCGGGGGTTCCTCCTCCTTTTGTGTTGGGGTTTGGTACGGGAGAAAGGTTGTTCCTGAGCATAAACTAGAGACCGTGCAGAAATTCCTGCTTACTGGGTGTCAGCTCAAGTCTCGGCTTTTCTGTGCTGGTCGCTGGCGCTGGGAGCCCCCCGTGCTCAGAACAATGAAAGGTGAGCTAGCGGGTCAGCGTGTCCCTTGGGCAGGGGCACTTCCAGCCACTGCATCCCTGAAGGCTGGAAGTGGGGGTGGAAAGAGCCCCTTTATTTTCCTCTCCTCATTAAAAGGGAAAAGAAATGCAATTCAGAGGAGAGTCGGGCTGAATAGAGCTTATCGAAGCCTCGTTTCAGTGACAGATTTTTTCTTTCCAGTCATTTCTTCCTAGATGTAGGCTGGTCCTGGGAATTGATTGATGGGCTAGGAGGGGGCTGCGGATAGGGGGAAGGGCGGGCTGGATCTCATTGCTAACCCTTATTGAACAGGCTGTCACAAAGAAACTGCTTATTCCCCTGCGACCATTCTTTCATAAATGCCAGTTTATTCTAATGTTAAACATTCAGATGCTCTGGTTCCTTCCGTTATTCGACAGATTGAAGGGCTGACTTACTGGGATCTCCTTGTTTTCTGTTGCCAAAGGAAACCTCAGAGGTTTAATTCATTGCCAACTGGTGTTTGGACGAGTTTTTTGGGGCTGAGTTGTGATTGCCATGTATCCCTTTGGCCCCAAGTCCCAATTTACTGCACTTTGAAAACTCCCAGGTGCAGGAGCAGACAGCTCTCTGGAAACGTGTTCCCTGCCGCCAATAGTTGGATTCCTTTCAAAATGCAAGGACCCCTCCTACCCTCAGCCACCAGAATCGATGCAAATCTGGGTCAGGGGAGGGGGCGCTTCCCAAATACATCTGTCCTGCTCCAGACACAGCTCTTGCATTAGTGTCGTTTTTCTCTCTGGATTGTGGCTCTGTTTGGCTCTAACCTGTCCCTTTGCACTCCTTCTCTCCCCATCTCCTTCCTGCTCAGCTTCAGATCTTTAGGGTTCACCAAACTATGGAACTTGATTTTGGACACTTTGACGAAAGAGACAAGGCGTCCAGAAACATGCGAGGCTCACGTATGAACGGGTTGCCCAGCCCCACTCACAGTGCTCACTGTAGCTTCTACAGAACCAGGACCTTACAGGCACTGAGTAATGAGAAGAAAGCAAAGAAGGTGCGTTTCTATCGCAACGGGGACCGCTACTTCAAGGGGATTGTATATGCCGTGTCCTCTGACCGCTTCCGAAGTTTTGATGCTCTGCTGGCTGACCTGACCCGGTCCCTGTCTGACAACATTAATCTGCCTCAGGGAGTCCGTTACATTTACACCATCGATGGATCGCGGAAGATTGGGAGCATGGACGAGCTGGAGGAAGGTAACAAGCATTGCTGTCTGGTGCAGTGAGGAGGCGGGGGAGGAAGGGGGCTGCACCACTTGGGTCTGCTGTTAAGGTCACATTTCCCCGGGTGTGTGGGGATGCTTCTGCCCCTCTGTGCTGAACCTTCCTGGTTGCCTTCCCCTCCAGATTGGTGCAGGAGAGGGTGGCAGCACTGGGTCTGACAGCCCCCAGGGTGTCCCCCAGCACGCTGGCTCGGGTGCAGATGTGAGCCAGAGGGGTGTGTCTTACTCTTAGCAAGACATGGCTGTGTCCATCGCTCAGGGGGCTGTCTGAGGGCATCCCTATGTCTGGGCTGCAGGGGGTGTCCCTGATGGGTGCAGGGGGTGGCCGAGGAGTGATGTGGGTTTCCCACTGGGATGGATGGGTATGAATGGAAAAGCGAGGGGTGCTGGGGGATTCATGTGGTGTGTATGTAATGGGGGTGGGAGGGATTTATGCACTGGGTATGGGGGTGTTTTGGGGGGTTTGTGCACAATGTGTGTGTAGGGGTGTGGTCAAGGCTGTGCAGGGACCTGGGTGTGCATGGAGTGGGGTGTTGGGGGTGCACGCAGTGTGTGTATGGTGGATGTGTGGAAGGCAGGGTGTTAGGGGTTTTTACAGTGTTTGGGGAGGGGTGTGTTGGGAGTTCATGCAGTGTGTTTAGAGGGGGGAGTTAATGAACAAGGTGTGTGTATGGAGAAGGGTGGTTTTGGGGGGTTGCACTTTGTGAAATTTGGGGATTTATACATGTGTGTATAGGAAGGTGTAAGGAGGGTTAATTGCAGAGGTTGGGATTCCTTGAGCGGGTTCATGCACAGGATCTGTTGGGGTTTGTGCTTAGGGTGTGTGTGTGGGGGGGGGCGGTGTTGGACTGCGTGTGTGCAAGGGGGAGTGCTGGGGGGGTTCTTGCATAGTGATGTGTGTGAAGGGGGCGTTGGGAGTTCGTGTGCTGTGCCCATGCAAGGTCTGTATGGAAGGGAGCTGTATCGAGGTGTTCAGATGGGTGGGGTGTATGAGGGTGTATTTGGGGAGTGTTTCTGCAGGGCCTGTGTGTGGTGGGGTGGGTTACTGTGGTAGGTGTGTGGGAAGGCATCCCCTGCATAGCAGGTCTGAGTGTGCAGGGGATGCTCAGAGCAGGTCTGAGTGTATCCCTAGATCTAGAGAGGGTGTCAGGATGCCCATTCCTCCAAGTATCACTTGCATTGTGGATAAAGGAGGAGTCAAAAACTGATCCTTCTGTACAGAGGGGGTGACCTGGGGGCAGGCTCACTCCTGTGGAGCTTGGCTGCCAGCCTTGTCTGTGCCTGGGGAGTTCCCTCTGCAGCAGCGGGCTGCTGCCATGGGTGCTGCCTTTTTCAGGGAGTGTCAGGAGGACTCCCTGGATGAAACTGCTACATGGCCGGTCCTGCCTCCTTGCCCAAGGCATGGCCGTGAGCAAGCTCTTCTGGCAGTGCAGCCTAAGTGGGGTGCGCAGAGGATGCCCACAGCCACCCTGCTTTTCTCTTCCCTGAGCAATTCAGATATTCCATTCTTTGTCTGAACCTGGTATATCCCACTCTGTTGCAAGAGGGGAGTTGCTCTTCCCTGTTTCTTGATGTCCTCCTCCAAGCAGATGACCTGGCTGATTTGGTGCCTACAGAAAATCCACAAGGCTTTTGCCTTTAATAAAAGACAATGGATGTGAGTGTGTGAGCTACTGAGCTGCAGGAGCAGCCTCACAGTGAGTCATTGTGCGACCTTGACTAAAGCATCTCTCCCTAGAATTCCTTATCTGTCAATGGGATACTCATTTCCCCAAAATACTTTATGGGGATAAGCACACAGAATAAATATTGGTTTCCATAGAGGATTTTTACTGGGAAGAAACTGCTGCCTTTCAGAGAGATGATGCAGTCCTAGTGGAGTTATTCTCAGCCCAGTTACAGCTGTCAAATGGAGGTGTGGCCTCCCTTAATTTTAGAGATTCTGCCATGTTTCATTCTGATCTCTTAATATGGCCACTGCCTTTCTCTAATGGCAGCTCTCAGTCCTGCTTGTCCTAGGTTTTATGTAAATCTTCAGGAATAACTCCACAGGAGAAAATGTAGTTCGTTCTTCTCCTTTCATACTCTTTCTGCTTTTTGTCAGTAAAGTTAAGAAACTTTAGTTGTTACACCTGCTTTACTCTGGGTTTTGCTGCAGGTAAAAAAGTATCTAGTTCTTGAAATTATTTTTTTACTGGTTTAAGGTACAGGCGGGAGATGCTGGCAATTGGCTTTCTGGCTTTGTTCTGCCAAAATGGTATCTGGAAAGAGCACTGAAGAAGTGGCATTGAAACAAAAGTAGGATTGGCTGTGTGGCTTTGTCCTCAGCAGAGCATCAGCTAGGAAAATACAATCCGAGCAGAGTGAAAACAAAGGAATCCCATGTTTGAAAATGCAGAAGTAGATCCGTGTGCTGTTAATGATAACAATAGTCCCATATTTTTAGGGATAATCCACACATCTGTTGTAGAAAAGCAGTCTGGGAAAGACGTTCCTTTTGATTTATAATACCATGGTTGTAACCAACCTTGTGGTAAACCATGCTATTAGCCTAGGTATTTGTATAACTGTGTACTAGGTACATGCATGGAAAAACAGAACTTCAGAGTAATTGCGCTGTCACATGCAAGAACAGTATGTGCACAAACAGTATATATTTGCCATATGAATTAGCTTTCTGGTTGGAGACTGAGGGTAACTAAAACAGTTCTAGTTGCTATAATGCGACTAACTTGTTGTTGTAATTTCCAAAAAACAAGTAGAACCTAGGAAAAGAAGTCATCAGAGAGGCTCTTCTCAGTAGTTTGATTGCAAAAGCTGGTGATTTACTGATAATATTTCACCTCGCGTCCCAAGCACTGATTACTGCTGTGTGATTTAAAAATGTGCTTATATGGTGTAGTCTGAATGTATTTCTGGAGGGTAGAGAATGATACTGCAGAATACCAATATCCTTGATGCAGACATTTCAGGTGAACAAAACCCACTTGGTATGCTGCTAATTAAATGGGACTTAGAAATAGCCCTTTTGGTCTCCAGACCCAAACTTGGTAGTCTTTTCTTCCCTGGCATTCAGGGTCATTCTCATAAGGTTCTGGATGGATGTTTTACTTCCCAGTCTGTCCAAGATGGAACAAGTGAAGTCTCTCTTGATCACATCCCTCCTAGCTGCCAGCTGGGATGTGCCTCTTGGTCCTTTTCTGTACTGAACCCTAATGCCTCACATTTTGGAAGCCCGCCAGGATTCTGTCTCATAGGTGCTTTTGGCTGCCTGCTGAGTTCTTCCTCATCTGTCACTGGCTGCTTTTTCCATACTGCCTCCTGTACCATAGAACTGTCTATGTCCATGTCTCCTGATGACCTTATCAAAAGCCACCTGTCCATTTTTTTCTTCCTCCTTTCACTCATAATGGCCATCTCCCGTCACTGCAGTCATTGTCTTAATCTTGACTCCCTGTTTTCAGCATTTGGTTTTAATGTATTTGTAAATAATACACGTGCTGCCATTGGTTAGGACTGTATTCCGCCTTAATCTATATGTTGGTTTAATGCAGTACAGCATCCTGTTACTGCACGGTTACAGCTGATCTGGACTACAGGTAAATTGCTGACGGCATCTCCTACTCGCGTACTCCCTTGGCCAAGTCAGGAGTGGATACTGGGCCCAAGTGCTACTATTTGTCATGGTTGTTTTAGTCAACAAGTGAATCATTTGGAAAAGAGCACCAGGTGATCTTTATTCTGTTTCATATTATAATTGGTTCCAGTGACCAAGGCTTTAGGAACTCGATATATGAAGCTGCCTTTAGATTATTGGTGAACCACTGTTGTAACGGTTCATTATGTGCCTTGTGCTGTGAGAACTTGAATATGAAAGACACTAAAAAAATCATGTGCCATCTTTTCTAGCTTTGCTCAAGCTGATATTAGGAGCAGCTCACATTGTCATCCAAATTTCTAACAAAATCTAGTTGACCTTGACATCTAGACAGGGTGGTTTGGTCCTTGGTTCATTTTGAGCCTCTCTGTTCTTGTAGACCCACTGTGATGATGTGGCAAATTCTCCCTGTCTCAGCTCTGATTGCTCTTTTACTTTGGATGGAGAGCTGGGTGAAGGTCGAAGTTGATGCTGTGCATTGACTTCAGCAGCAAACGTGGCTTAAGAGATGCTGGCCACATGTTCTAAACTCAGGTTGCAACTTGCTGTCCCTATTGTCCTGCAAATGAGCTCTTTGTGGGACAAAAAATATTTTTTTGTCCACATCATAATTTTGCTGATTTCCCATATGGCTAGCAGCAGTTTCTTGACATAACGAAGGGGACAGTGGGAAGCGACTTGAGATTTGAGGGAAAGGCTGAAGGCAGACTCCTGGCTGCTGAAGCCATTGCAGCTCTGAGTTAACCTCTGTACTGGTGGAGACTGGTTTGTTTCCTCTGGAGGGGAGGGACTGACGCTTCCCCAGAAGCCGAATTCTGCACTTTTAAAGGTTAGACGTTTGTCACAATGTATTTAGAGGCATCTAAATTTAGGAGCATCCTACTATGCAAGGTCCTATTTAAATTTGTAAGAAGAGTGTGCTCCTGCCCAGGGACATTATGGTCTGAACACGTCAAGGTGGAAGAAGGTGTTATTGCTGATGAGGAAGCGAGATGCAGAAAAGCAGTCTGGCTTGTTTGCCCAGAGTCCGTAGATAAGCCAAGGATGGAAGTCGGAGCTCTGAGCTTTCTTGTTCAAGTGCTTTCATTTCTTCCCTGAGCCTTTTTCAGGGTCTGGTCAGTGGTTTTGGAGGTACTTGCATCTTTCAGGTTTTTTATTATAAGTGGGCTCTGGACCTGCTCTTAGTCAGTGGCTGATTTCATGTGAATTAAGCATCCTTTGCTGCATATGGTCAGGGTCAGAAATACATGTGAAAATAAACCTCTCAGACACTAATATAGCACAGATTAGGCATGGCCAGTAAAGGCAGAAATGCAGACATAAATTAAAACTAGAACTTGAGAGATTCAACGTTTAGTTGAAGCTGTAGAAGTCCTCCATTCTGAGCTCCTGGTATGCTCAGGCTGTTAGGCAGGGCACAGCCCCCTTGCGTTGTGGTTGGAGGGTGGATTTATGCCCTTGTCCTGTGCTGGGCTACTTGTCTGAAATTTGTTCTTGCCTCAGATTAAACACAGAAAAAGCTGAATAGGATTTTGTTTTGCTTTGTTTCATTGCAAATGTTCTTGGGTTGGGTGAGATATTCCAGAAAGCGTTTCCAAGCTTTTTGTATCCTGTCATACCCTGGGGAATCTCTTCCAGAATCTCGTCCAGGAGTGTTTAAAGTAATCATAGGAGGGGCTCCACCCTGGAGCTGTACAGGGCCTGGTGTGTGCTGGGACTGAGGGGTTTAATGGAAGTGTATTGAAATCTCCACCCAGTGTGTGTGTGTTCCAGTTTGCCTGGAAAACTGAAATTCATGTAGTCCGATACTGAAGTCTTGGTAACCTTGTAGCATTGTTTTCTATGGCTGTTGTTCTGACAGCTTGGCTAATTACATCTTGTATAACAAAACTTATCCTTGTGGTTCTGTTCTATTTGCTTGCTCATCCTGCCTGTCACACTAGGACTGGTGTGGTCCCATAAATTCTTTATGGGTATTGTGTGGTTTTGAAAGCAATTTTGTAATCATGCATTTCTTTCACTTTTTCAACAGAACAAGAGGTGCTTCTCTCTCATGGGAGAGCTCCCCATGGCAGAGCCAAAGGAAGGAAGCTCTTCCAGAGTTCATTCTGCCATGGTGGAGTAGGTCTTGAGGCAGAGGAAGATCCTTTTTAATGCATAAGTAGCAAGGAGTTCATGCATTTGAAACTAAAGGCCTACTTTAACACCATATGAAATGAACTCTGCAAGGCGTTAAGTCCACTTAATTCCTATTGAAGTCATAGTAAATCCCATGGAACACAAAAGCTGGGCACAGTAGCACAATCTCAACTTTGTGACAGCAGAGCTAACAACCAAAATAATTGACTGCAGCCCACAGAGACTGTTTTTGGAATAACTGTTAGCAGTTACACTTTCAGAATGGCCTCAATCCAGCTTTCCCGATTTTTCTTGCAAGACTTCTGCCCACAGTTCATTATACTTGAAAACTTGCTGATGCATGCTGAGAAAGGATAACCTCTTTCTGAAATCGCAGCCTGTCATTTTTTAGTATTGTCGCAAGGCGCTGCTGTAAGAGGGTTGAAGGATTAGCACTCATCTTGAGCTTAGAGTTTCTCTCGGAAACCTTCTCTAAGGCAAACTTTATCTTTGCTGAGATCATCCCTTCTTTAGGAGCTGAATAATCGCCTTGTGCTTCTATAAAAATTGGTAACACAGTAATGTGTAATGCACTTGTAGCCAGAATAATTCAATGTGATACAAGCTGTGGCTTCAAATGGCAAATATGCTGATCATGACTTAAGGTCAAAGGTCTACAGTCAGTCCATCTATTGCTAAGGGCAGGATAGAAGGAATAAATAAATGCCTTGCCTGGTTTGGTGGCATGATAGAAACTGTGACACCTCTGGAGCACACTGGCATGATGACAAGTGCGCATCATCCTGCAGGGCTTTGGCTTTGCAGTGCACAAAGGGCATCTTGCATTGCACTAAAAAAAATGCTGCCCTTACCACGACTGGTGTCATGCCCACAGTGTGGTGTTCAGCAGCAGACTGGATCCTGTCAGGATGATGCTTCTCACTCTTGCAAAAGCTTCCCACCCCCAATGCATGAATGTGTCTGTCTGGGGCTGCCATTTGGGTTTTGTTTGGAAGTAAGGACGTGGCTGTTCATTGTACTTTCTCATGGCTTACGGTTGGATTTCTGTACATGCACACAGCTGCATGCTGTCTAAAGACGTGTGCCTGAAAATATTTGTGCACAGATTTTTGTGTTTAGGGCTGGAGAGCAATATAATTCTTGGAGGAGTTTCTTTTGCTTTTAACAAAATCTCACATCCACTTCCCCTTTCCTTCTGGTAAGCTGTGGGCGTCTTCTGCAACCGTGCTGTGTCTATCAGTTGTATTTCTTTGACTGGGACAGTTGTACACATTGACTTCTTGTTATAGGCTTAGCATTGGTAGATGTAGCAGAGAAACCAAGAAACCACTCTTCTTTCTGTGATAACACTATTCCCCATAAGATTTCTCTCTTGTGACTTTTGGCCACAGTATGCATGTTCAAAACTGGAAAGTTCACAGGTCTTCAGCCCATGCTTGTCCGATTCCTGCTACCACCTCATGGTAAGGTTTGGGTAAAACTCAGATGTGCAAAGTGAAATAGCACGTGTTCCTGGCTGGCAAATCGTAGAAGGGATGTGCCTCACTGAGGAACTTGAATGATAGTTTTGCTGTTATTTGGCCATAAACTGAGTTTGGGAAGACATCAGTTGAAGTGATTTTTAAATTAAGTTAAAGCTTCAGGTTACATCTGTAGATCAGGGAAGAAGGAAAGACAAGCTCCTCTTCCCTGGAGCTATACTGCTATAACTGTAGAAATGATGCTGAGAAGAGACGCTATTCTGAACTGCTATTCTGAAGCGTCACTCCAAGCAAATTTCTGTCCAGTTTTAGAATCCAATAAAATATTTGCTAGGGTTTGGGTTAAATGAAACAAAGTGAGAAAGGGCAGATTACTTTCCACTCGTGACTGAGCATAAATTGAAAGGCCAGTGTATATATATGCATGTCTACCTAATACCTTGTTTGTGGAAACAAAGCCAAGCAGAGTATTGCCTTCATGCTGCTCTTGCCTTCAGTGTATGCTGTACTAGAAAGCTGTGGCGTGCAGTGAAGAATTTCAAACTATAGCCAGAACTAAGAGTAATAGTACTCTACCAAACAGACCAATAATCTCTTCTGCTTACTTTAAAACATGGAACTTATTAATGGCAAATATGCTCCAAGACCTCGCGTGTTTATAGAACACAGTGGAAATATTACTTTCTTTCATTGTAGCACCTTCTATTCCAAAGTATTACGTAAATGCAGATGAAAGTCAAGCCTTGCAACACTTCACTGGCAGGCACTGCTACTTCTGTTTTTCAGGTAGGGAAGCAGAGGTGCAGGTGAGGCCAGGAGCTTCCCCAGGGAGGCCTGGGGCAGAGGTGAGAATAGTATTCAAGTCACTTATTCCTAGTATTGCATTTAAACATAGAAATCCTTTTTCTAAAAGGATAATGCTACAGTTCTGTTGAGCATGCTTAAAAGCTCTGCCGCCCAGGGATTATGGGCTTGGGAGGGCTCAGGTTCTGAGGAGGGCTAATTCCTCGTGAGCATTTCCAACTCTGCTTGTTGCACTTCACACTCAGTTGGGAAACTGGAGAGAAGCGTGGGTCCCCTCTGCACTGGGTGTTTCTTGGCTGAAGCAGCTGAATAAACCACAGCTTATCACTTATTAATCAGAAAGATTTCAAGTAATCAATGCTATTGGAAAATAAGTGATATCTCCAGTGGGAGTTCTTTATAATATATGGTAGTCTGTGGGGTATCTTTATGCTTCTATTGAGTCAGGTTCAAGAAATGTAAGGAACCGAGGAGCTTCAACTATGGGTACTACATGGTCAGTTTATTGAAGGGTTTTGCTGGCAGCATACATGCCTCAAATATAGATTTGTATTGTTGGTTCAAGCCAACAGAACCTCCTGGTGGGATTATTGTGTTAGTTTGGGGTGTGCTAGTTGATAAAATGCCCAGGTGGCGGTATTGATTGTGAACCTTGTTAGCTCTCTTCTGCCTTCTGTATTTCTGTTCCATCTTCAGAATATAGTTAGCAGAAGGATGACTATGAACACTAAGCTGGATACGCTACATGCCTGGACCATAATTTTCTGTGGAAATCAGTGAGCTGTTTGGAAATCCATATTTACACCTTTGCCAGTTGAATGTTAAATCCTGCCCTAGAGATCCTGTGATGGAAAGCCAGACTCAGATGTTGGGTAGGCTTTTCAAAGACGTCCAGGCCCTGGAGTCTGCAGTAGGGAACAGATAAGGAAATGCAGCCAGTCTGTTTATAGGAAGAAGGATTTTTTCTCATTCAAAATAGTTAAATCTATATTTTGATTTCAAACCTATTATGATATTTGAACAACTTAATTCTGTAAGATCAGCCCAATAAAACACCAAAAGAAGCTCTGTAAGATCCTACAGGTACCCATGTTATGCCTTCAGTTCCTATTAAAATTTTATCTAATGGCGAGACAAAAACTTCCTCTAGCAATGACAGACTCTTTTTTTTCAGTGGATCCTCAAGTGCTCAGCAGCCTGAGTAATTTCAGACTAGACAGCTACCTTCCCTTAGGGATACTGTTTTACTGTCTATTCTAGTAATAACTCTTCTAGCATCCATCAGACTTGCAGGCCCAAAAGAAGATCCTACAAATCCTTTAAGGTGCTCTTAAAACCTTAGATAGGATTCTGTAAATTACAGACAAAGCTTTAAACTAATTTTGGATGGGATAGGGAAGGGCTTTTTTGTGAATTACTAACAAGACTGTGTAACCCTTCTCTACCATGTCTAAATTTGGATTTAATGTATTTTTGGTTGGTACCAGCCATATAAAAGCAAGTGGTGGTATTTGGTGTAGTGTTTTGTCTCAGCTGCCACTAGGTCTGTCCTCTAATAAACCACTGATGCTACATTGAATAATATTTGTTATGCCTGCTAGATTTATTAAAGCTGCTTTTGGTAGAGACTATTCAGTACCAGAGTGTCCTTATTCTTCAGGCATGATGCAAAAGGTACTTTGTGGGTGAATGTTGATATCCTCTTGGCAGGGGATGACAGGCTGAAGTAGTAGCTAGGTCTGTAAAGATGGAGAGGAAGCTGACCAATTTACAAAATAATTTAGGTGATTAAATGAATTTGGTGTTTAGGAGCTTTTGGACAGCTTAATTGTATCTTCAGATACCTAAATACCTTTGTAACTCTCAACCTTTTTTAATCCCTGGTTCATACGACTGAGTGGTAGTATGTATCTGCTGATGCAAACTATGGCTGACTTGCTTACTTTGGGGAAATACTAGTCATATTTTAAATAAAGATAAATACAAAATTAAAATAAGACAAAATGTTTTAATAAGAAGCTGTCATGGAAAAAAATGATGCCTTAGAAGGTTAATGGGAGGAAGTGTATAGTGTCTGGTTTTAATGGTCTTACAGTAATAACTGTAGAATTAGACTGGTGTTCATTTCTTTCAAAAGGGGAGAGTTACGTCTGCTCGTCTGACAACTTCTTCAAGAAGGTGGAATACACCAAGAATGTCAATCCCAACTGGTCTGTCAATGTGAAGACATCTGCCAACCAGAAAGCACCTCAGTCTCTGGCCAGCAGCAACAGTGCCCAAGCAAAGGAGAACAAAGATTTTGTGCGTCCCAAGCTGGTAACCATCATCCGCAGTGGGGTGAAGCCCCGGAAGGCAGTCCGTGTGCTCTTGAACAAGAAGACTGCCCACTCATTTGAGCAGGTTCTCACCGATATCACTGAAGCTATAAAACTGGAGACGGGAGTGGTCAAAAAGCTGTATACCTTGGATGGGAAACAGGTAGGAGATTTTACAGATGTTATATCTTTTTCTTTCTCTTATCTTGAGGCTTTGCTGACTCAGAACAATTTTTGAAGTCTAAAATTAACCTGAGATGATCACTGCCATCTGTTCTCTTAGAAGTCAGACTTCTCATGCCAGTGGTTAAGTTACTAAATTTTCGCTGATATTAATATCAAGTAAAGAATGTAGCCAAATGTCTGAGTGAAACAGATGCTTCGTCCTGCACGCCAGCGTGCAGTGCGTGTCTTCTGGGCTAGCTAAATAAATAACATGGGGAGTTCGGCTCACAGCCACCAGTTGATTTGGCTCTGAAATAATTGAAAGAACTCTTGAGCTTTGGATTCACTAAGTGAAAATGTGTTGCTTGACTTTCCTTGCCCTCAGATGAAGGCTTGCTAAGATAAAGTAATCGATCCAAGCATGCTCTTCTGTCTAGTTCGGTAATTAGCAGGAAAAGCATGGAACTGTGTTGCATTTTCTTGACTAAACGCATGAAGAGATAACATGCAGAAAGGGGTTTGGGTCAGCAATATTTAGTGGGTCATCATAATGTGCTTCATGTCTAGATTTTCCTGGAACTGAAGTAAACATCTGTCTCCTGTTAGCAGCTACAGAGCAATAAGCTATTTCATATTGCTGTATCTATGAAAACCCATAAAGGAATGTGGAGGGTAACTTTGGGGACTGGGAAAAGCTAGATCCTTCAAGGAAAATTCTGAGTTGGATTCAAGTTCTGTGTCTTCTGTAACTGAGGATGATCTTATTTTTGTCGCTATTTTTCTTGCTACAGATTCTGGAGTGAGGCAGCACAGCTCTTGAGTGGGGGTTGGATGCTGGCTATTCTAGGAATTGATGCTATCGCTTTAAATTAACTCTTTCCTATCTCTGGACAAAACAATTCCAATATTGGCTCTTGAAATACCATGCCAACCCCAGGCAATACATCCAACCAACATGCAAACTTCACATATGAAAATCTTTTTCCAACCCTAAATATCGGCTCATAAAGTGTCCTGCACAGTCCAGGTGCAGTGTCTGGGAGTTGAAAATAGCATGTTGCTCTGACCTGTCTGATATTCTTGTTTTGTCCCGACCTCTGTATCCCACACATTTAGTTAGTGGCTGCTTCTAGCTCCAGATATACAAAAATCTCATCTGCCTGTCAAAGCTTTTTTTCCATTGTCTCAGCCTAGTACTTTTTCTCATAAGATGTATAGTTTACACACCAGTGGGTGCCTTTCCAGATAGACTATCCATAGATATAGTAGCATGCTGTAAATAAGCAGTGATACAGAGTGTGACGTACTGGAAACCTTGGAAGTGGCTTGGGGAAGAGGAAGGAGACAGTCAAATGATCCATCCTCACTGAAGATATACATGGGCACAGGACCATGCATTTTGAATCACAGAAGCTTTACAAACGGTTTAATAGATGGATCTGGCCTGAAAGCAGTTGCCTGCTCATTCTGACACACAGTCCTGTTGCTCTCTGCGAATGAGGATTTTAATCTGAACCTGTAAAATGCCTCAGTTCTTTGAGAACAGGTAGAATTTTGGAGGCGAGATGTTGCCTTGGACTGTGTGTAGAAATAGGGGTGCCCCTTGAGATTCCATCAAACTGTTCTTTTCTCCATCTTTTAAGCTACTTACCGGAGTAAGTGGTGTTTCCCACTCTACCTCTGACTGGAGAGCAAAACCAAATCAGCCCATAAACTGAACTGAGCCTTGTGACTGGACCAGCCTGTGAAATTGCATTAATTCTGAAGCGGGGATTTGGGAAATGCCACTTGCTCTCAAGTTACAGCTTGCCTAGAGCAGTGCTGCTGTGGGGCAGACAGCAGTCTGTGGTTGGAGTGGCTGCCTTGCATGGGGCTACAGCTGAGCAAGGGGCACAAAGATCTATGTAACTTAGCAATCCCTAGTGCAAACTGTTGTCCATAGCAGACACCATATATGACCCTTCTCGAATCAAAAAATAAAAGGCAAGCTTGTTTTCCTCATGTCAGGCTCTGGTAGTTGTACAGTGACTGGAGCCTTAATCTGGCCCTGTTTTGACTTGGGCAATCTGACAGCTTCACCATTATTTTTTGTTGCAGAAGTGCAATTTCAGTAAAGTCTGAGTGAAGATACCACATTTAACTTGTTTTGCTGGCTTTAATATTCACCACTTTATGAAATTGATATTTCATTGTGTTAGACACCACTGGGAGTTGCACTGTGTGCAAATGTACATGCAATATTGCAGTTATTGAAAAGAGTGAGATTTTGTGATCTGACAATAATGGAATATTTGATATTTGTTTGCGGCATCAGTTACTGTTGAAGCTTCCTGAAGAGCAAACCTGGTTCACCAAGGCTTTGTTTTATTGCAAGGTTGCCTTCAATGTTTGTCTTTTTAATCTAAGTTTAGTTGAAATTGTCTGCGTATGTGTGTTCTTCGTGTTGAAGTGAGAGCTAGAAGCTTCTGCCGTGGATGCAGTGTTTGCTGTTAGGGTTTCCATGACATACTGCTCCATAAAATCTGACCTTCTGGCATATTAGAGGGTTTTGCATGTCTGATTGTGACATTAGAAAGAGATTCTTGAATGCATAATTCTGACAAACAGTACTTTATTTTCAGGAGAAAATATTCATGCAAAAACGCAAGCTGCTCAAAGCTGAAATACTGACAAGAATCCTGACAGTCTGTCTCTTTGAGTGTCATCAGAGGCATGTTACTCCCTCTGTTGTGAAATGATAAAATTTACAAAAGGAATGTACAAAGGAAAATCATCCTTCCTCAGTCCATGAGCTGTAACTTAATGAGGGGAGATGATTATTTTATTTATAGGCCTTTCCATGGTGCTCATCAGTAGAGTAATCAAGATGCTTTAGAAGCACAGACAGTAGTGGCGATGATAGAGTGCTGTGTAAATAATTACATTTCTGTGCACTGCAGACCTGCTGCATTTGGAGTGAGAAAGCTGTTAATTGAGAGCTGGATGGGGTGCAATTGAAGAAATGTAATGCTCAAAACAACAGTGGGGTTAGGTTTTTTTAAGGCAATATTGTTTCTTTTTATGTCTTGGGTTGTCTGTAGAAATATGGCCCTCTTGAAACTGCTAAATTAGCATCTCGTGTTCAAGTAGTTTATTTAACCTGGTCTTGCGCATTATTTCTGATGCCTTGTGCCTTGTCTGTCTGTACTCAAGCTCCTTCCCTCTTTGGAGCATATCGTCACCTCTTGATGGACACCTCAGAACTCAAAAGGGGTTTCAAATTGTGGACTAAAAACGAGTCGTGGTAAAGAATCACAACAGAAATTTAAATTTTGAACTTTCATGGCCACATAGGAAATGGTATAGGTCAAAGAATTCAGTGCATTAAATATTGCAGTGGATCAAATTCAGCACCCTGTTTCATGACTACAACTGCTGTTGTGTTGAGATGTGTAATATATATAATTAACATATACATATGCAGGATTGAATTTGGTCTGATCTGTGGATCATGTTGGAAAACTGTTGGTTTGGTAGTTTCTTTTTTTAAACTCTTAGTTATAGCCAGTGTCCCAAATAAGTCTGGATCCCTGGGAGCACTGGCTACTTTATAAACACACGATGACAGTTTCTGCCTCATGTCATTAATAAACCAAGTTAGAAAACAGAATTTTAGACTGTGGATGAAGTTGCATTCAGATATTTTGAATGTAATAGTCTGAACTAGACTTTGCAAATGTTGTAGAAATCTACTGTCCTGTTTGTGCTTGAACTTCTTTCTCACCATGGTGTTTTTCTGGAAAAGCTGAGGCTATTTCATCACTGCCAGCCCAGTGCCCATCTTCTGCTTTCTGCACCTTGCTCTGCAAGTGGTGTCTGTCTGCATTCCTTCCTGCTTCTAAGAAGTGACCTCTAAAAGCTAAGGTCTTCTGTACGTACTGAACTTCTCTTTTCGTGTGCTGTCTTGTATTCCAAAGTCTGAGTTGTTCAGCAAATATATGAAGAGATGTAGTTACAAAAATCAGTCCCTTTTCTTTGTGATTGGCTGAGTGGGTGATGTTCTGGAGCGACCAGAATTCATCAGGCATGTTCAGTTTTACTTTATTACGAAGATATTTTCTGTGGTACGGAATTCCTTCTGGTTTTTCTCCAGCTGATGTATTGCCATGTCTTAATTAACTAAATACCCCATTCTGTGACCCATCAATTAGTATCACCAAATAAGCAGAATAACAGCAGTTCAGAGTGGGGAGAGGTGGTATGCTTCAGTTCCGCAAAAATACAGATACTCTGGTCAAGCAGGGAACCGAATGTGGGTTTAGCCATAATAACATGCGAGGATCTCTTTTGGACTTTGAAATCTTCAAGCAGGGGGAGAAGTAACACATGTGCTGTTCATTGGCTTTTACCTAGCCCAGACAAAGTGCCCCTGTTCCACCCAAGTGTTAGCTGTCTCATCACATGAAATTACGTACACTTTCAGATGTCAGGGCATTTGTGACTGTGCTCCCAAAAGAATTTCTAGTCTTAATAAAATGGTCCCCTCTAGCAGTCTTTGCTTTGATAAGGATTTCATGTGGCAGGTGATGAGTGAAGGTCATCTTTCTGTTTGCAAAGCTGATGCAAATGCCTAGGAGGCCAGCCCACTGCTCCTGTCCGGAGACGAAGTTGCCATTTCATTTTAGATGACTTGCATTTAGGAAGGGCAGCAGCCGCAGAGGGAGAAGCAGGATGACTAAGCTCACAACATGTTAAAGGTTGGGACTTTGGGATCAAAGCCAACAAAGCAGTTGATAAAGCTGTTCCTAGTACTGCACTACTAGTAAAAAGCTACCTTAGATGCGTCCATACAAGTTGCACTGGAGAAACGAACCAAACTTTGAAACTGTTGCACTGATTTTAAGCTGGTTTTGGAAACTAGTAAAAATTTCATTGCTTAAGTGTCAATGGACCACACTCTGCCAGGACAGTGTAGCTCTATTGATTATATTAACGATATTGTATCAATGTGACATAGAACAAGGTTTGTACCAAAATATACAAATGCCTCCAGCAGCTGTGGTCTGTAATCGATACTCAAGAAGGTAGTGAATACCTCCATGGTGTACTCAGTAACATCTGCACTGCTGAAAGATCAGAGGGAAAATATTCCCTCTAGAGCCCTGGAGATAGTTAACTTACACCCTGAGGCATGAGGTTCAAGGTTACAAAGCAAGCAAATTGGTTTGCGTTATTACATGTGTTGAGGGGTAGGATGTCAGAAACTCCTTGTCCTTCTGAGACTTCCTAATTGACTGCCCTTTTGGATGCTGAACACTGCATTGAAGTAACCCCCAGAACAAAGGAGTTTCATGCACTTGTGTAAAGCTGGGATCTAGCCTCAAAGTAAGTGGGAGGGAAGAGCAGGAGATGGGTGCAGACGTGGTTTGTAGCCTTCCTCCTGCAAAAGGCTCTGCAGCAGCTGCTGCTAATGGGAAAGATGGGACTTGCCTCTCCCCTCCTTGCTGCATAAAGCTGTAACAATAAAACTGTATCTGGTTTGCTTCTTTTTCTCAGTGCTTCTTGTTAACTGCTGAGATTTGGCAGGCCTTGCCTAAATCTCCCATTTTGATATCAAGAGAACAGGTCAGGATCGCAAGCACTAGCAGAGGAATTGTGCAGGCAGGATCTTTGCCTATGGCTGCCTCCCCCAATAGATGGCTCTGGGTGAGGATTAATTCCCTGTTTCACTCCTTCTCATCACTTTTGCAGACTACTCTGACTTAGGGTGTTTGCATGCATGAGATTATTCCTCTCGAGCAACCATGTGTCATGCAAGGAAGTGTAGTAATAATGTATGGGCTGAAGAACTTCTGAACCCAAATCACTTACACTGCCAGACAACACAGCCTAGTTCTCTATCTTTAGGGAGCTCTTAGTCTAAGCTGGAAATTCAGCATTGCCTGATTCATGCAATGACTAGACACTAACACAGACAAAACCAATTAGTCCGCAGGTATCCCTCAAGGATTTTATCATTCGCTAGAATGAGTAAGCCAAGCTTCCATGAATGTGTATCTAAGTACTTATCATAAAATATTCAGAAGACTTTCTGAGATGTTATTCACAAACCTTATGCTTATTAATTTCTGCTTACTTAGGTCTGTGGGCCACAGAATCGGGGTGAAAAGGGGCCTGTCTGGAACACTGTGAATCCTAATTCCGGTACTTATTAAAGCAGAAGCAATCTGATCTCAGCAGCTAAAGCCTTGATCAAATCTGTTCTGTGAGTGTTGAGACTCACCTGGTTGCCATCAGTGAGGTCTCCAGTCATCTCCCCAAGGCTTGCACAGAGCAAGGGGAGACAGCGGAGGAGACCATCTTGCAGACTTTGGTGGATGTTTTGCCAGGGCTTTGCTTCAGGTTCTGGAGGAGGTGTCCTGTTCCCGCCTGGCATCCAGCAGGGCTTTGGTGCTGTGTATTAGTGGGCATTTTGTTGTTCTGCGAATACTGGTTAAAGCTGTGGTGAAGCTATTGTCCTCTTAAGGCAGTGAGGCTCTAAGTCTAGAAGCGGGCTCCAGAGTTGCACTGCTGCTTGCTGAAAATTGCTGATTTTCTAGAAACACAAGCGTTGCTAGTAGACCAAGATCCAGAGGAACACCTGCTACTTGTGTCACAGATGGCAGGCTGTCAAAATTATTGAAAGATGCAGTCAGATCTGACCTGGTGACCTAGAGGTACGTGGCCCCTATTACTGAATCCTGGTGCTATTCACACCCCGAAAGAGACGTATGCTAAAAATTCAATCCTCACTAGCATCTTTATTTTGGCAGTTCTTTCTGTCATACAGAGTGACATGTTCCCTTTTCACTCTGAATCCCAGGAGAGAAGAGGATTATTCACTGTTATGCTAGAGGGTTTATCTACAAATAAATGGGCTGAAAATGAGCAAGGGAAATTAGGCTGAATATCGGGAGCCGAGACAGGCCAAGAAACCTTGTAGCTTTTTCCATTGCTAGTTTGTATTGTCATATGAAACTTAAGTTTCTGGTTCCTTTTTGGTGCCCAAGTAGAAATCCTACCAGTGTGAATGGGAGTCCTTCCTGCTCTGAGAGGGAGGAGGTTATGCTGAATGTATTCTGAGCAAGCGTCCACCTGAATGCATGGACTCTAGTAAATGTCTTACTGCTTTTGATAACGTAGAATAATCAAATACATGTATTTTCCCTGTTTGTAATGGGGAAATGTCTTGCTTTTTCTGGTGTGCCAGGGTCATTAGTCTTAGGCTGTGAGTGGCAGCATGATAGTATGTTTGCTCACATCTCCCTACCTGCAGTAGCTCACAGTGTGTGAATGCTCCCCTGAGTTCACCCAATGTGAGAGACCTCGAGAATCTGATGGCGGTTGGTGCCATATTCCACACCTTTGTTGCCAGTTCCACCTCTTCTTGTCTGCCTGAAACAGTTTCCTTCCCTTCTCAGCTCTTACTGGCCTTTGATCAAAAGGCTGTTTTCACTTGGTGGCAGGTAAGTTATGACACAGCGCATGCTTACGCTTTTCTTTAGGAAGCGCCTGCACTAGGTGCAGGTAAAGGCATACAGCCTAATAACAGAGGCTGGTGAGAAATAGCGTGATAGAGCTATCATCCAGCACAACAGTATTTCCTTCCTTCTTGTTCCTGAAACTGCCCATGGAACTGAACCAGTGATTTTTTTTGTATGTAGTATGTGCGTCTTGATGGAGATTAAGCGTTAAGGAAATAAGTCCATGTTGCAAAGGGCCCAAACTGAGTGTGAGAGGTTGTCAAAAACCTCCTCATCTTGTCCTTTGAATGTGATGCCAGTGTCATTCAAAGGTCTCTGTATGGGGCAGTAAGGGAAGGAGTCATAGCTTTGCTCATGTGCAGAGGATAAGAGCTTCCATCCACCCTCAGGTCTGCCAGAGATGACAAAAGATACTGGCACAGAAATGTGTGTAATAAAAGTATGTCTAAAGGAGTTGAGGAGAAAAAAAGTTGGATCCAATCCATCCAGATTTTCAGAATTGGCTAAGGTAGGCCTGCATATGTAGGGAAGCGCAAAGACAAGCTATGAAAGCTGAGGGCTATTCCAGCTTGTGTTCAGGGCTTCTCCAGCTGCGGCAAATTGATTAACGTACAGAGCTGGAATTGCAGGCCTGCTCCTGGAGATTTGCTTAGCTCTGGATTCAGAGTGAATAGGGGAAAATAAGCAAGGCTAATAACGAGAGCATTCACTGCTCCAAGCCATAAGACACACCCGCTCCCTTGTGTACATTTGTACAGCCAGTCCTTTCTGAATTAATAGACATAGTTTGAGTTTCCTGGTTAACAGCAAGCAGGGAGTGTAGGAGTATATGCATGTGTATCTAGCTGTACTAAGTGTTGCAGAACCCAACTCCACAGCTCAGCTTGCTGTCTAAGCAATCTAAGCTCTCCTTTTAGTTATCGGATCCCAGGGACTATTGGGCTCTGACAGCGGTATCCTCGAGTCGTGTTATTGTCTTTTTCTTCCCTTACTCTAATAAACCAAAGACATTTTACTGGAGTCTTTAGCTGCCCTTTGAAAGTGTTTGCTGACTTCTAAATTATTCTGAGATAAATGCAAGTCTCATCGTCTTTAACAGTTTTTAAATTGTCTACATGATATAAAATAAATAGGATATTGTATGTAATGGCTCATGATGCTTTTATCTCATTTTTTATATCTTGAAAAATACTTCAGATCAAGGATTTTTCAGCTAGAGTGGGTGTAAGATATAGCCTGCTTTTTACTGATTCTTTTTTCTTTTTTTTTTCCCCTCAAACGGGGGACTTGGTTATGAACAAACCAGACAAAAACAAGACATGGGGAAAATAATATGCATCATTCATTAGAAGGATTTTTTTTCCAGGGGATTTTGCTTCAGTCAGAATTGGCGTGAGAGGTCAGTCTTTCTAGTCCTCCAGGTCTGAGCTGTGTTATCTGAAGGACAATGAACACGACCAGCTTTATTGGCTCCCCAGGAATAATTATGCAGCCAGTGAGCCTGCAGGGCAGCAGGGGAGAGCAGGACTCCAGGCCCCTTCCTCGTGCTCCCCTGCCCTCACCATCTGCTCTGTGCTGCTTATCTGGTATTCGCTCCCCTGCGGCTGCCAGAGTCCACTCTGGTTCTGCTACTGCCTCGCTGTGGCCATCACTCCCTGGTTGTGATGGACCAGCTCAAGCCACCACATGAAACACCTAGCCATGCTAACTGTGCTACCGGGAGAATAGCTTATGGCTATAGATGCCTGTCTTATTTTATTTATTTTATCTATGAACAGAAAAGAATAATTGATTTAGGAAAGCATCTTGTGGTGCATGCATGCTCCTGTGAAAGAAGCATTTCTTCAAGCTATTGCTGTACCCCTATGCTCTTGACATAATCTCTTGTGCCCTTCCTCGCTCTGTCATGCCCAAAATATTGCTGAAAGAGGAACAGGGTGGCTGGGAATGGTGACTAATGGGTGTACCTGTTCTCTTCCGTATGTCTGGTGGTGAAAATACACTAGGGAACTCTGCTTCTGTGCTAGATAAATGAACTGAAATGAAGGTTAAAATTGTGAAATACACAACATGGCATAACAAGGTATGAATAAACACAACTTCTGTGAGGAAAACTTTCACCTTGATGATCTATTAGTATAGAATAATAGAACAAACAAAATCAGGATGGGGAGAGTCAGTGGATGTTTGGACTTCAAAAAATCATGAGGAAAGGCTCCTTCAAGAACCTGTTAAGTAGTGCTAAGATGGGAAAATACTATCACAGATGGCAAACAGGTTTAGAAGAAGAAAACAGGGTAGGAATAACGCTTTATCAGAGTAAAAATTAAGTATCAAGATACAAGTGGTGCTTATTGTCTTTTTGTGATCTGGCGATGGAAGTACTTGGTGAAGATGATGAAAGAATTATTACAATAAAGTAAGCTGGGAGACAAGCGGGAGACTTACCAAGATGAACATGCAGTGTAATAGATGATCATAAGGGCAAAGCAGCACAGGCTGGTAGAAATTCCTCTTCTACTTATCTTTAAAAATATTCTGCAGAGGATTGGTCTCGATGAGGCAGGGTAGTAAAGGATATCTTAGCACTGAATCAAACCAACATGCTAAAGCATATGGTATGCATTCAAAATTCAGACAGAAAGGAACAGCTTTTTAAAATATTGCTGTGTTCCATTTACGCTTCCACTTCACTGCTCCACATTCACAAATGTGCATCAGAATATGGAAGTAAATAAGAAGTTTCTCCAGTTACTGTGCTGCACTGCAGTCCCCTGCAACTCTCCCATCTTCTCTTGAAGCAGCTAGGAGTGGTGGGGTAGCTCATGCAGGTCCTTATAAGTCTTCTGTTAATGAAGTAGGTTAGAACTGGGACATCATAGAATCACCTAGGTTTGAAAAGACCTTTAAGATCATAAAGTCCAACTGTTAACCTAACCCTGCCATCCCACCACTAAGCCCTGTCCCTAAGCACCTTGTCTGCCCAGCTTTTAAATACCTACAGGGATGGGGACTTGACCACCTCCCTGGGCAGCCCATTCCAGAGCCTGATAACCCTTTCAGTGAAGAAGTTTTTCCTAATATCCAACCTAGACCTGCCCTGGCACAACTTCAGACCATTTCCCCTCGTTCTATTGCCTGTTACCAGGGAGAAGAGGCCGACCCCCACCTCTCTACAGCCTCCTGTCAGGCAGTTGTAGAGGGCGATAAGGTCTCCCCTCAGCCTCCTCTTCTCCAGACTAAACCACCCCAGTTCCCTCAGCCACTCCTCGTAAGACCTGTGCTCCAGACCACTCCCCAGCTTTCTGGCTCTCCTCTGGACATGTTCCATGTCAGTGGCACACGAAATAGGTTACAAATGGTCAGTGTGTATACTATGGAGTGTTTAGTGCTAAATCACCCAGGCTTGCATGGCTCTCCATGGCTGCTAGGTCTTGGTGTGGTTTTATGTCTGCCAATATGAAACTGGGAGTTTGCCTGTGGCTGGGGTATTGGGATGACCTGGTGTGCAGTAAGTTAACTTCCTTTGGCGGTCCAAGCTGTCTAGTTATGCAAAGAAGTTGAGAAAAGCTGTAGCTCTGCAGATGAGGAATACCCTAAAGTTCCACACAGAGGTGACACACGTCATCCCACTGCATGGTGGAACATTTGAAATGGGTTTGTCAAAACTGCATGGAGTGATCCTACTCTTTACATTAGGGGCACAAAATACAGCACTTGTAAAAGTTTGCTCTTAATGTGTAAGTACTTGTCCATTTGTGTTGTATAGCCATTAACTCAGGATTTGTAACTTCTGTCAACCACTTCTTTGATACATCTGACTTTTGCACTGTCTTTATATCTACAAAATAGTATCACTGGAGTGGTGAGAAAAATTATTCTCTTCACCCTTTTTCCACACCACCTAGCATTTACAAGAAACAAGGGAAAATGTACTGCAGCCATTTCAGCTTTGTCAGGAGTTTTAAACCTAGTAGATAAATTATTTGGGGACAGATGCTGAGAAGCATTTGCAGAGAAGCAAAAATCTGTTTGAAACCTTAAAAGTGAGCAGCCTTCCATCATGGAGCTCAGCTCTCCAGAAAGGCAGTAAGAGGACTAAACTTCTCTTTCTCAAATGTGTGCATATCAGGAACCTTATCAACTGCTGGCAGGCTGCAGGATTACATGTAAATTAAGTGTATCAAAGAGTCGAGTTAGATAGCCAATGTTAGGCGCTAAGAATGTTATTCTTGCCTACTTGAAAGCCCTTCATAATGGATTAGAAACAAGAACTTACATCTCTTAATACCAGCTGAAAATTGAGGCATCTTTTTATTTCCAGTGAATTTTAATGCTTTGAGAGTAAATGGTACCGGGGATTTCCTTCACTTTAGACAACTCCAGTGACAGAGGGTTGCAAAATGATGTGTACGTTTTGCAACCAAAATGAAAGCCATAAGGCTGGCTGAATTTTGTATAAGAGTCTCCATAGAGTTGTTGGCAAATGTTATTTTTAGCACTGTAAAGCAACAAAGATCTTTACAGTCTTGGCATTTCTTGCAGTTTTAAAATGGAGAACAACTTCTGAAATGTCCATTTTTCCTTGAATTTTTATCCATATCATGAGCTTCTTCATAAATTTTTTGCACTTCTCTTGGCAGTAGGTAGTGATTTAGTGCCAAACAGTACAGAACTGCTCCATTTTACACTGTTTCTTCAGAATGCTTTTTCTTCCAGAAAACAGATGCTGGAAAAAATGCCATCTGATCCTGACATTCCTTGTTTGGGTTGTTTCCAGTTGCATGTGCAAAGCATTCAATTTAGTGTAAAATGGACACTAAACAACGAAAAATAGGGCCCGAAAGTGGATACACTAAGCACTAACTTACAAATCTTGTAATATTTAATACCAGTGAAAACCAGCTTGGTTTTTTTTCTTATAAGCATAGCTCACCAAAGACTTTGTTTCTCTCAAAACAGGAGGAAATATCTTAGATCACAGATGAGAGGCAGGCAAGAGTGGGTCTCGGGGCTCCTGGCATCCATCCTGGATTCAGCTGCAGCGTGTGACCTAAGTTAAGGCAATTAATTTGGTGTTTTCAGACAGGTGTGCTTTGACACATTTAAATTCATAGGGAGGCTGAAATGAGTTCATCAATTTGTCTTTAATGTTGAAGTTTGAAAAGTTTTCCCATATCTTTTTCTCAGCTGCTCTTTGGTAAAACAGAAGGTGATTCACTTGTAAGACTTATTAATACTGCCGAAAGCTGGAGAGATGATATCTGTCAGGGATGATATCAGTCAGAGGTTCTCGACCTTTTTTTTTTTTTTCCCCAAGGACTGCCTAGATTCTGTACAAAGAATGTCTATTACCCATTTCTAACAGTTTTCAAACAGCTAGCGTTGCAATACCAATCAGTAAAACAGAGCACAGTTTGAAGGTTCGTCTATCTCTCCATTTTTTTTCCCTCCCGTTTTATTCATTCCCTGCTTGTGTGCACAGGGATTTTGTCTGTTTGCTTTGCTTTCCTTGCCATATTGTTTCAATTATCAGACAATCTTTTTTTCACCTCCACTTGACTTATATGTGGGTTTGACTTACAACTGGGACAATATAGCCATGCTGGCAGCTGTATTGTGGACCACCTTCTGCTGCTTTTTGGACCACCAGCTAAGACATGAAGAATACTAAGTCCCAATATCATCATAACAGATTCAACCCTCCTCTTCTCATTGCATCCAGATATCACGTACAGGATACCTGCGTTTAGTACTCCAAGGGTCTGGCTTCTAAAACAAAATAAGTGTCCGGGTTCTGCCCTCTCAGCGGGTGAGATCCATTGGTGGTGATCCCTTCTTGTATCTGGTGCTGTATTTAGGCGGGAGACAAAGTGGAGATTGATTCAGTCCCAACCTTTATCCCCTTTGCATGTTCTTCCTTTCCGTAAGTCATGCTTTCACTTCTTTTTTGCAGTCTGGCAGCTGCAAGGGCTGGTTGCTTGGTGACGCTCTCAGCAGCACAAAGAGCTCTCAGCTGGGAGGCCAGGTCTGTCGGCCACAAACAGCTGGGATAATTTTATTTGTCTTTCTCTTGTTCCTGTTAATTGCAGGGAGCTGAATCAAAGTCAACATAATAGAAAAGGGAGCACCAGCAGATACTATTTATGGCTTCTTTAACATCCACCTTTTTCTCCTTGAGTCAGGGAACTGCCAGCATGTGCCAGAAGTGGCCTGTTATTTCAGAAATGCAGGAATCACATTAAAAGGCAATGATTTCTACTTCTGGTTCAGGCAGGCTCTTAGCAGCTCCCGTATAAAAGCAACATGGGAGACTGGGTTTGGGATTTATGAATCGTTGTTCCTTAATCCAGTGTGTGACTGCCTACCTGTTCATTCTTTGTAATAATCATACGCTGCGCAAGTCACGTCTATGAAATAGCTGTTAATGACTTTACCTCCGAAGGATACACCGCCACTCAGATTTTGTGCAAGATTAAAACAACAAATAACTTCCAGAGGTGAAAGCGTTGTGATTTAATGATCTGGGCACAGGGCTTGGTTTTATGAATTCCTGATTTCTCATTTCTGCTCCTATGTAGGCTACATCATCCTCAGTTATTTGATACTTCAGCTGATTTCTACTTAGGGTCAGACTGGCGGGACCTTGGAGTACCAGGACCTCTCAACCCAGTGCCAGCATCAGTCGTGTTGGATCTCAGCTGGTCTCTTCTTATTAATACTACTGTATTTAATAGTGACCTGTGACTATATTTTTACATTAGTAAAGCTGTAAGCTCTGCTCTTGCAGGGCTTTTTTTTTTTTTCTTATTTCAGGTATAAATCATAATGTATTGATTCTAGTCAGTTGTTAATTTTATCCTTTTGGGTAGTTTAATTATGAAAGGTTCTGTGCAGTAGCCAAAAAAGCAAACCCTAACACTGAATATTTGCACTTCACTGATGAAATGCACACTAACATGGATAAACTGATGCATGTACTAAAGGATCTGCTGTTAAACTCAAGACCAGAAAGTGTTGCTGGTTTGTGCATTTTCTTCCCTGATCAAAAGCCCTGAGGCACCAAGAAATAAAATTACCTTTTGAGAGTTTGGGCTGCTCTGTTCCTAGGGTTAAAGTCAAGGAAGATTGAGGAATGCAAACTGAAGTGGAAATGTACTGCTTAACACAGTGCTAAACCTAGCATGCAGAGCTGCCGAGGGACCAGACTAAGTTGGTGTGATGTTCTGATCTGATTGTGAAAGTCAGGACTCTGAATTTCGGTGCCTCACATTCATGAGCTCTAATAGCAGGTGGTACAGGAGACACTTTTGGGGTTTTGTACCTTTTTTTTTTTTCATGCCCACATGCCTGAACAGGGCCCTATTACATGAAACTTTTCAGTAAAGGGAAAGCAACCCAGGTGGTATTTCTTTGTTGTTAAACATCTGCTTGAGCTAGTGTCCCTTTCTTTGATCTGAAAACATTTTGTCACTCTAATCCAGGTACTTGTGGCATAGTTTTCATCCCTGAGCTGATGCTTCCCAGATACTTTTGTGCGCATGGTATTTACATTAGATTTTATTGCTTGCAGATATAACAGTTTTTCTTATCAATTACTTTCCAATTTACTACTTCAGATGTAAATGTATCAAGACAATAATCTGGGCAACCCTGTAGCTCATGCTTTAGGGTTTAGAGTGGTCACTGAAGGGATTAAGAAGGAATCAGCCTCTCAAAGCAGCATTGTGCAAAAAGCCGTCAGTGCATTTGTGAAGGAGGAGCTTCCCCCTCTTCTGAAGCATCAGCTATTAGCCCCGCACAGAGGCTGTGCATCGGCCTGTGTACGCCGACCGATGAACTGATCCTCTGTGTCAAATCCCTATGTAAATGCAACAGCCTAATCCCCTTGCCCTAATAGGAATTTCACACCTTAATCCTTGCTATGTTCAGGGGGCAAAGACATTCCTACTAGGCAGTTTGACAAACGCATCCTATTTTGAGAAAAATCACTGTATGTAAGTTTGTGGTAATAGGGAAACTGTAGTCTCCAATTTGTATGGAAGACTGAGACATGTCCCTGATAAAAGTGGGGGGATTATGTTCCTAAATTGTCAGTGGATTTCAGAGGATTTGCCACACCAAATGAGACCATTAGCCTACCAAGTCCTTCATTTTGCCCCTGGCTGGCTCTTTTTGCTTTAGCTGGAAATGCTCCCTAGGTGATACAGTTGAGTCTATAGGAGCAGGAGGAAAAGGATTCCCTCCCGACCCCGGCAGTGATCCAGGTTATGCCTTGCAGCTTGGCACTGCTCATTGTGTGCTGGGCTTCCACTGCTCGAGTTGGAAGAAGCGTCCATCAGTATGTGTGGTGTCGTTCTGAATAAACTTGTAATTTAAATTATTGTGTAACCTCAGAGAAGTATTAAAAAGGCTGGAGTACAGCACATGTGGGGCCTGGGCAGTGCCTTGAACTCATCCTTTTCTATATAGATATGTATTAATCTCTCAGTCATGGATACTTATTTCTTACCCAGCTGCAGAGCCTCATCCAAGGCTCGCTGAAGTCTATGGAGGACTTCCCCAGGCCACAACCTCAGTCTGATGGTCCAATGTGTTCAGGGCCTTCCATGACAAAGTGGAAGACCAGCACTGATCCTTAATTGCCACCTCTGAAAAGAAGGATGCACTAGCATGTTCCACATCGCAGCCAAGATGTAATTGCACACGCAGAAGCTCCTTTTCTCCAACTCAGAAGGACCATGTTCACATCTCTTGTGCTCCTGGCTGTGAAGGTAATCACGGGTGCAAATCCCTGCAACTAAATGTGCTGTTGGTAAGCGTCATTCCCCCAGTCTGTTTGCTAGATACCTCTTCATGCGCACACAGGCAGGGTGGATCTTAATCAGCTGCGGATTAACCACTAACACAGAACACAATGTGTGCACAGCTTTACAAGCAACAGTGGTTAGCTGGCCATTTGGAAGAAATCTGTGTACATGTGTTCTGTTATTTCCATTGCCAAAGCTTTTCCAAACCAGCCTTTTGTTTTAGTTTATTTCTCACTGCAGAAGCTTGTTATTCCATGCCCTGCTCTCTTGTTGCAGCTCCAGTCCCTCTTGGCTGCTCTTTATTTGCCTTGTTGTTACTAGACGCTTCAGTTTGGACTTGCTTCTCACCGGTGCACAAATGAGGCTCTTCAACAGTCAAGCCTTTATATCTATTCTCTGCAGAGTCCATTCTACTAGGGCCACCCTTTGAGCATTTGCATCCAAAATGCCAGCGCACTGAGTCAAACCTGCTACTACACAAGAGACTCTGCACAAACTAAGCCTTGATTATTTTTTTTCTTTTTTCCCCCAGGCCAGCTGGCTGTGGAAAGTTTCATTCTTTGTAACTCTAAATACTTACATTGTTTTTAATCAAATTTGACTGTAGGTCAATTAAGCGTTTGTGGCTTTTCCTTAGGAATGATATCACTGTCCCAGCTAGCTCCTGTGGAGCAAGGACTGGAAAATCTACTTTATGACAAACTGTAATTTAAGAGTCAGCAATGTCTGATCTAGCAAGAAATGCAGATTTGGAGGGGAAACTGTTACCCAGTTATTTAAATGCTTCTGTCATTTAGAATAAACCCATCTGTAGTAACAAAGGTCACAGCATCCCCAAGAGCTGCTTTTTCTTTTTCTTTTACTCCTGTCCAGCGTGGCGTTAGCGACCTGTGAGCATTCGGCCCTGCAGAAGGGCTGTCCCCTCATGCAGATGTCCCTGTCCTAGCTGCGTTCAGTTTGTGACATTGAGAAACCCTTGAGAAATCTAGAGGAAGCTGTGGCAATAGTCAAGCTTATGTGTAGATCCTCTGCAAATGTAGCTTTTTTCTGGGTTTTTCTAATGGTTGTGATAATTGCATGTCATTTTTGTAGCCTGACTAAAGCAATTCTGGTATTTCCTGGGTTTTGATGCCCTGTGTCAGCATTTTCTTGTACCAAAGGTGCCTAAGCAGGCTGTGTTTTTCTCCGCACCCACTGTTCTGTTATCTTTCCTGCATATAAAGACAAGAGTTTGAAATCATTTATTATAAAAATTGTAAGGAAGGAAAAAGTATCTTATTGCAGTTCAGGCAGAAATGACAAACCCCAGAGGTTTCCTCCAGCCTCACTGTATCTTGTCTTGAAGAGAGCTTCAGTTTCTGTGTCCAACCTGCCTGGGCAGCCAGCACATGGAGGGAGAGGGAGCGGAGCAATGTTCATCCTCTCCCTGCCTTTCCAGCTCTTGTTCCCCACTTCACCAATGTTGTTCTGTGTTGCTCTGTTGTTGCCTCAGCACTTTCTGCTTGTTCTTGCATAAAAATGGTGTATGTTGTGGATTGCAGAGAAGTGGATGGGTGTTGCCTCTTCCCTATGTCATTGTACTAGATTTTAAATGGTAGCTGCAAGAGGGAAAATATCCTATAGGGCCGGTAAGCTTAGAGACAGACGAAGCTCCATGACACTCTGAAAACCAAGACCTTGGCCCCAGACTGGGAACATCCCTATTGCTGCAGTTTTAACAGCTACTCTGTTCACAAGCAGGCAGGCTTTCTTAACAAACTCACATAACAAACAGCTGGAGTCTGCTACAGCCCAGCTAAAGCTTCCTACCTTGCCCATCAAATGGAAAGTTTTATCAGTTGCAAGTGCTGATTAATATGAAGGAGTTTGCAGATAATGCATGACTGAGCATGTGTGTTTGTGGGTACGGCTGCTCAGTATTGCATTGCTTCTCTAGACAGAAATGTGGAAAATGAGCACAATAAACATAAATAGCCTCAAGGTTTTTATTGTTTCCATCAGGCTGTGCTGCAGTAGTAAGAGTAAAGGGGGGTGAGGGTGGTGAGCCAGATTCTCAGGATGTGCCGTTGGCCTTGCTCTCCATACAAAGTAGTCTGAGGCACCGTCCTGACTGGGGGGTGATAGTGGCACGTGCACCACCAGCAGCTCCCAAGGGTGTTATGCCCAAGGCAGGTGCCGTGCCTCTGGGAGCACTGGGGCAGCAGATACTCAAATAGCCACTGCTGCAGCATTCGGTGGGACCCGGAGCACATCTCTTCTCGTGCCTGCCAGATGGTGCAGAGTGGGTCTTTACCTTGTCCTCACCACCTCTCATCTGCTTCGGCTGTCTCCTGCCGACCTGGGGGTGCTGGATTCCCCTGGTCTTTGCACATTGGTGATGCTGAGCTCAGGTCACATTGGCTCCGACTGGTGTCATTTGGGCACCGTGCTTCAATATTTGAACTCCTTCCTGAGAAGGCTGTTTCTGTGCTGCTCACAGGGCTAGGCTTTATGTGAGACACAGGAGGCTGCATCAGCAGCTACCATCAGTTACCAGTTAAGTAGATTTGCAACAACTGGGCATGATACTCTAGGTTTTTATCCCCTTTCCTCCTTTTAGCTGAATAGCTGGGAGGAAGATGCTGAACTCTCAGTGGAGAGCTGTAAAAGAATTACTTGTGGGTAGCACCCATGTAATTCTCCCTGAGCTGGCACAGTGGTAGAGATGCTATTTCTGACAGCACTCAAACATATTCCCAAAGCACAACGCGTGCAGGTCTTGAACTTGCAGAAATCCATTAACAGGGCTGGTATGGGAGTTGCCTGGCTGTCACATTTTGGGTTATATTTGCAAGAAACCTGTTAGAAAAATAGATCCTTCTTGACAATAGAATATCCTCAAAGCAAGATTTTGAGATGTTGTAAATGGGAAGGTCTGAGGTGCTATTTGTAGAGTAAGAACTGATATAAGCCTGGAAAGCTTTATTAAAAACAGTGCAGATTTATTGATTTACACTAGCTGATAATCTGTTCCTAAAGCTGCTTTTAAAACCAAAGTAATGTAGTTCTTATTGCTTGCCCTTGTCCTTCCTAACAGTGTTACTTCTGTCTCTTGCTTAAGTGCTGACAGTTTAAAAATGTACTTGGAAAGGGTATTCAGAGGATTTTTGAACATGATACTGTTAATAGGAGCATTGTCCTCCCAGTCTCAGCAATTACCCAATTTCCTCTGAGGGCAAATCTCCCATTTTATCCATTTAGGCACCAGATGACCACCTTGTGGAACAATTTTTACTATTTTTTCCCTGCCAAATAACACCCAGCATCTGAGGCAGCTTCAGGCAGGTTTGGTGTTTGCCCTCTTCATTGCTGCAGAGAAAAAAAAAAAAAAAAAAAGCAGAGAAAAATCTTTCCTAATTTATCTGACCTAAGCAGGTCGGAATAATTTCTAAGCAAGTGCATCCTTGTAGCACACTTCCCTCAGCAGAACGGGAGCTTGGTGCAGCCAGCCTGCCTGGTACTGACCGCTCAGCATCTCCATTGATAGGTAAGTCGTGCATCCTTCCCAGCAGCCTGCCAGAGCCGGCAGCAATGATGTAACCCAGCTCCCAGCAAATCCTTTGTTTAAGCGATTGCTTCAGCTCGGTGCAAAAGCCGAGCCGCTTGGGCTGTGGCAAATGAGCGGCATGTAACGGGAAAGAAAGGCACTCCAAGAAATAACTTCTGTTTGCCTTAGAAGGGCAATTTCCCTCAGAGGCGCTTTCCTAATTATCTTGGTTTTCATCTGTTTGTGCTGTTTGCACGTGTCAGAGAGGGACTGTTGGCCACCCAAGCTCCGGCTGTTCAAAGCTTTCCCTAGCCCACAATACAGCCCCTTTCCCTCTGCTACATCAGCAGGGGGTAAGAGAAGTGGCTTTAAAGATTCTCCTTTGGCTCAGTAATCTACAGGGTGTTTACACAAATGTAGTAAACAGACAGACTGGACCAGTGAGGCAATACCGCGGTGTCCAAATCTCATCAGAGAATCTGGTAAGCAGAACTGGACTTTTGTCAGTCCAACCATTTGTCTGTTTACACTGCAGAAGACAAAATAGGCTTCTGATTCCAGGTTTCCTCCATTCCTACGGAGGTAGTTTACAGACTTTGACTTACTAAGAAGACATTTGCTCTGTGTTGCCCTTGGCTCATCTGCTGGGCAGAGGCCATTAGCAAGCATGGTATCATCAGCATGGTAGCAAGTGACAGGCAAATTAACCCTGACTGGAGGGGGGTGAGGTAGAAATCCACTTAATGTGCTGAAAAGAAAACAGGAAAATGGTTGGTCGACTAGAGAGGAGGAGGGTGCTATCTTGAACTTCCAGATGTGAATATGTGTATACCAAAAGGCTCAGTGTGCTTACCCCACAGCTAGCTGTCACCTGTAGCATCAAGCATTTCAAATTGAGGGCTTGGCCCGAATCTGATTATTGGTAAACTTGACACACTTGTAATCTAGCAAGAGATTTAATCCTATTAGCAGAGGTGCTTCCTTATTGCTCAGCTGGCCATAAAGAACCCGCTGTTCTGTCTGTCTTTGCAGTCAGTCTCTTAAAAGCAAAACATATATCAGCGCAGGTGAATGAAGGGGTGCCTGGGAGATATGTTGCTTCCTTCTTGCAAATTAAATGCTTATGAGACATCTTGTTTAATGGGTAGCTATGCTTAGAAACGCATTCAATGGGGGAAAGGGGCCTTAGAAAATTGTCGCAGAAGGCCAAATCCTCAGGTGGTCTAAATCCAGCGTGGCCAGTGCATGCGTGCTAAACTAGAGAAGTTTATCTTGCTTGTTTTGCACAGGTGGGCCATCAGTACAGTCCAAAAGGTCGTTTGCTTGGTTATAAGAGGTATCCAGTTTGATTATTATTTCAGCCTTCTCAAATAGGTCACCTGCATTTGCTTGCTACAGTTGATCACAAGTCTGAAGGGACTTTGGTAAAGTAGCCTGCACTCGCTCTGCCAGGGGTTTGCTTGCTGAGGAGCAAGGAAAGTAAGCAGCGCCTTTTCGCTTGCCATCTGCGTCTATGGATCTGTGCTGCCCTAAGAATTATTGTAAGATGAATCACAATAAAGATGCCAGATATTGGAAGTTACAAAAAAATCTGTAGGAGGTGAATATCCAGTGCCTATTCACCTAGTTTAGTGTATTTGGCCAGATTCTCTTCTCTATTACTCTAGCATTTATCTAAAATTGGTGGACTGGAAAGTAAACTCAAGCAGGGTTTGGCCCTTGAGCACCAGTAATGTAATTCAGTTACATAAAACAACCAACATTTGCCTCATGGGGAGATGTTATAACAACTCCTCTTGCTTTCTCTCCCTCTCTTTCTGCCCTAGAATAAGAAAGTATATGGCTATTTAAGTATGCAAGTTACCAGTGCAGGAGGTTTGGATGCTTTTTTTTTTATCTGCCCAGAAGAAAGAAGGGGGTGGTGGTGTTTGTAAGTGATATACTAACTTAATGCAAATTAGCCTTGTTTATTTGCCTGATGTAATGGAATAAAAAGTAAGCAGTGGAAAAGAAGCCAAGTCATTTTCTTGCAGTCTGCAGGAGGGAAGTTCGGTGCATCTGGAAGGCAGCAGTGCAGAGAAAGACTATTTGTAATTAAACTGGCACACGGCAAAAGAAGTGTTATGGCAAATCTGCGTCAAAATAAGGGTGGTGTCATATTGGGCTCAAATTCAGTAATCACAGGTGCCAAATGGATGAATTTAAGTTCAAAGTTTAGAATTGTTGTGATTACTGTGGTTATTCTGGGTTCCTTTTTCAGCTTGTCCCTGCAGGCAGCATGAAAGATTAAAAATTTTAATGTAAGGACACTGACAGGGAAAGACAGACTTTCTGCCACAGGAATTTAGAGTGGCAAGTGCAGAAAATGTTGATGAAATGGAGAGGCACTTGCGATTCAGTCCAATATAGGACACTCTTAAGTTTTCCAGCCCTCAAATACTGGGTGGTAATTTGCATAAATGAATTTACACTTCAACAAAATAGGATTACTTTGGCTAAGCGTACCTTTTAATTTGGGGGGGAAAAAAGAGCACCTTCCAAAACAAGAAATGAGTCAAGTGTAAGAATACTTAAGGCACCTCATGCTTGGTTAAGCTATTCAAAGGCGAATGAGACCAAAATCCAGGGAAAGCGAGTCCATTTGGAGAAGAGCATCAGAGAGATCTTGGTGTTGGATGCGGGAGGTACTGCTGCATCCCCAGAAAGCGCGTTTCCAGCGCAGCTCAGATACATTACAAAAGCAGCATGTGCTGCTGTCCTCATTTTACAGATGGGAAATGCTCACACTGATCCTCAAAGCAGCCAAGTGCCCTTCCCTCGTTAATCTGCCTTTGCCTTTCACCCTTGGTCTGCTTGGCTTGTCGAGGTCACCCAGCAGCTATGACAGCTAAGAGATGACTTCAGCATTCCCCTTCCTCCCCTCCCCGGCTGAGCGATCCTTTTCCATACCTTTCTCACTTCCCCCGCTATTGTTCCCCACAGTATTTGGAAGGTTTATTTCTATTTTTCCTTGTCAATTAAACTAAACTCCCAACTGCATTGTGCTCAACTGCAGCACTGTGTGCACTCCATACCTGCTCAAAATTGGCCTTCCTGGACAAAGCACGTAGGCAAACTTCATTTATCAAAGTAAGGACTTTGGGGAGAGCTCAATTAATCTTCACTTATCCCTGGAGAACTGTGAGGTGGAAATGGGTCCGTAGGTGTGAACAGCTGAAATAACTTGATTTTTTTCTCACAGCCCCAAAATGAGCAAAGAATTCCTTATGGGAGAGGTGTGCATGGAGAGTAATAAAAGATGAAGGAAGAGGGCAGCAAACAGGCTGGTGCCCTAAGGCTTGGGGTCATTACTTGCCCCAACCATGACTAGGTAGGGAAGCCTCTTTCCTATAACCATTAATCTATCACAGGGAACATAACAATTTGAAAAAGCAGGAGAAAGGAGAAGGGAATTAGCTAAAATGGAGTCAGTAGTGCTTTTTCAGCATCCTTTGCAAATATTGAAGCTTACCATTTATTACAGAATAGTACTAGAAGATGCTTTTCAAGCTTTTTTGCTGATTAGATAAATGGCCTTACCTGTTACTGGGGGCACCTGGATGCACAGGGAATATCCTGACCCTCCTGGCCGAGTCTGCTGGCAGCAGGGATGGTTTCCGCCTGCCCCAGGCTGGTACTCCCGAGGCACTGCCTGCTCACCCGCAAGGGGTGGTTAGAGGATACCGCCGCTCAGCAGCTTCATCCTTGCATTTTCAGGATAGATCTCTGGAACTTTGTTTTTGTCAGTCCTCCTTAGTGCTGTGTGGATTAGGATGTAGGAGTGGGTGGTGGGAAACAAGCTGGGTTTGGTTACCTTCAGCGAGAGAGTACGATGTTTTATTTTAGCTAAATTCAGTCAGTTTAGTGTCTGCGCTTTGCTGGTCAAGGAGCAAACTGGCTGAAGCATGTCCAGGCAAGATCTTGGTTTGTAGTAGGGTCGTGGAAGGGATCTCGACCTGTTCTCGGTGTGTGCTTGTCACAGCAGCGAGGGCTTTGTTCCTCACTTTGCCCAAGAGGTTCCATGTCTGCGATATGCAGTCCCAAGGGACTCCTGTGGCCATCTGCTGCTGGTGAACTGGGTCTCAGTATGCTAATCCATCCCTTTGTAACCTGTGAATTTGGTCTTTGTTGTCTTGTGTTCTGCTTAGGGAACATCAAGGGGGGGGGAAATAGTGTAAGACCATTGTTTGTTAGTACACCTTTTTTTTTTTTTTTCCCCTTTGTTTTTTTCTTTTCCCCCTGCTACATTTGGAGTTTAAATTTGGGGTGCTTGACTGGGATTTGCAAAGTTGCAGATAGTTTGGGGCATGAGTTCCTAAGAGGGCTCCTTTCACCTCAAGTGCTGAGGCACCACCTAGGATCAGCCAAGTGCCCTGAATGTTTCCTAGGTCTGATACCTCAGCGATAACTTTACATCGAGGGCCCTCGCATTTGGAAGCTGCTGTCCCCCACGGCCAGTCATGCCTGAATCACTCAACATTGAAGAAATGTCAATAGCGCTGTTCTCTCTTGTGTTTCCCTGGGCATGGTTGGTCAACCACAAAGATGGTCACTTTTCCCCTTACATAGAAGCACTTTTTTTAATTTTTATATATATATGTGCGTACATGTGTGGGTTTTTACTTAGTTTGTGTGAATCTGCCCTGAAGTGTGTTGGGAAGAGGATGCATTTTGTACTGCTAAAAATAAACACATATGAAATTTGTATATTAGATATCTCTTAGGGAAACAGGCTAAAATTCATGTGTAAAAGTGGAGCACAAAAAGATAAATGGAATTTGATTAAAAAACATAACTCTACCAGTCAACTGGTTTTAATGATTTTGATACATTCATGGAGCTTTTTTTCTAAAGCTTTAAATCCTAACACGAGTCATTAAAGCCACTAGTGATTTCTGTAGACAGTGAAGCACTTCCTTACGGGAATTAATTTGACAGCGTAGCAACTTAAATAGCTGCTTTAACCTCTCATCATTGAAGATCTGATGGGGAAACCATTTCATCATTTCCTCTGTAATATTGTAAAATACTACATTGTATGTTCTTTCAAGATGTGAAGTTATCTTCATGAACATGTACATAAGTGTATAAGCATGCATACACATGCACAGCTCTGCAGACATGCACTTTTGCTCAGCCTGGAGAGGAGAACGCTCCAGGGAGAGCTGATTGCGGCCTTTCAGTGCTTAAAGGGGGCCTGTAGGAAAGATGGGGAAAATATTTTTAATCAGAACAGCTGTGACAGGACAAGGGGTGATGGTTTTAAACTAAAACAGAGTAGGTTTAGAAGGGATATAAGGAAGAAATTCTTTACAATGAGGGTGGTGAAACACTGGAACAGGTTGCCCAGAGAGGGGGTGGAGGCCCCATCCCTGGGAACATTCCAGGCCAGGTTGGACAGGGCTGTGAGCAGCCTGATGTGGTTAAAGGTGTCCCTGCTCCCTGCAGGGGGGTTGGACTAGATGACCTCTAGGGGTCCCTTCCAACCCAAAACAGTCTATGATTTTATGTATTTTTAGATAGCCCTAGGCTTGGAGTGTGGAATGAGACAGCTGAATCATCAGACCATGCTCTATATTCTTCTTGCAGAGCTCTCAAAAGCTAGAAGATATTTTTTTTTCTGTGGGTCAAATAATATGTTGGAAATAACGTAATTCACAAACATTCATGGTTTCCATTGCCTAATTTTTCAGAATATGGTGCACTTCTAGATATGGCCAGCCCATGAACCAGTCTCTTTGTGTCAGAAATAGCAGCTCAGAAGAAGGTTGTTGGTGAGCTTCGGTTTATCTTTGGTGCAAATATGCGTTTTTCTTAATATTTTACCAAATAATAATCTGCATTTCTAGGAATAAAACTTATTCCAACCAGGAGGACTTGTATCTTATATAGATCTTATAGCTAGAAAAGCTGAATGGTGTAAGTTTGTAGGAATGGCTTGAGTGGAGCTGGGAAGACATGGTATGGAGTCAATGGGGAACATGAGGGCTGAGAAACCCAAGGAGAGAGAACTGAAGTGGAAGTAGTGCATGGCAAGAATGGGAGTCTGGAAAGATCAGCCCCTCCTAGGGACAGGAGGGAATCACACAAGTCACAAACGTACACAGGGCTGTATGCAATCAGGGTTATTAGGCACCACTGCAAAAGCAAAATGCTAGAGGAATTGATACAAAAAGTGCAATAAAATATGTATTAACATGTTGAAATATGTATTGGAATGAATACTAAGTGGGATAAGCATGACTCTCAACTGAAACAAATCTGGCAGGCTTTAACTTTGGCCCCATTGCATGTTAGCCCAGGGCAGATGTTGGAGAGCTTCCACGCTGCGTCATATTGCACAAAACATTCTTCTCTATGTTGAGACTGTGCTTTAAAGGGGAATTTGGCACCTTTTAATTTGCCCTTCAAAAGGAGGGCAGACAGGGAGCTGTCATGGCCTCCTGGGGAAGGACGAAGTGCTGATGCAGGCTTCAAGCCACAGGGATGTCCAGCCTGGAAGTGAAGTATGTTGCATGCGTGCACACAGTGACGGTCTTCTCTGTGACAGCCCCTTACAGAAAGAAGGGAGGAGAGATGAAATATTTTCTGTAACTCATTCCCATTCCAACACATTGAGAGAACACTGTAGAAGGAATGAGGCAGACCCCAAAAGCAGAAGCCCTGGGCCCGATTCTACCCTGACTTGTGTCATCTTCAATTTTACCAAAGTTATTAGAGTTGCACAGGGCATCATGGAGGCAATAGCTTAGGATCCTGCAAGACACTGCAATTCTGGGAGTGCAATGCAACTCCAGTGCTAAGGTTTCTTATTACCAACTCTTGAGCGTGATGTTAAGGCTTGCAGAGGTCCCTAGCACCAAACAAGGTCTCTGGAAATGAAACTCCAAGGCTCCTGTGGTCATGTTTCTTAGTAGCTGTTTATGGTTTGGCCATAATCCTATTGTAACTATTGCTATTAATCATATTACTATCATATTTCTGCAAAGTATCAGGGAAGGCTTTCCAGACAGATTAATCACTAATGAATTTGTAATCTGGCTTTGATCACTCATTCCTTTTGAATGCTGGTAGGTGGAGTTTACATGCCAAGATTTTCTGAATAATGGAGATGCTGCCTCTAAGGATCCTTTGGAATTAATTTTTCAAATTTGGATCTAATATGTATGCTGAGCAGCTCCCATAGTTGTTTTTCTCCTGATTTAACATTGAGAAGAAGGGACTTCGGCAAATTGCACAGATACGCAGGTCTCCACATGCATCTACTGAAATAAAAAGCAACGTTCTCTCTGCTTTTGGAGAAAGCTGGAGCGTGCAGGTAGAAGTACTTGCAATCATGACAGCAGATGGGGGTTATCAGAGGAGTGTGAGCAAATGGCTCTTAAAAGTGACTGACAACAGTTCAAGCTGTAATCCTTCCACACCATGGTTTACAGCACTGAAACCTCTTGCAACGTCAGCAGCATCTGACATCAAATATCCAGCAAATAATTATGGTCAGCTTTGAGACAGCAAAGTATAAAACTCATTTCTGGTGAGGTATAAATGTCAGAATACTGTCTGCACAATAGCCAAAGGCTGTGTAAATTGTAATTAAAAGCATTTAATTTTAAGTTAATCTTCATTAGGAACATAATTATGTCCGCACACAAATTGCTTCAATGTAATTGTCACAGTTGTAAATAACTAGTTAGATCAACCAGCTTTTCTTCAGGATAAACTGGCTGAGAGATGATCAGCTGGTTTAGGGCAAAAGCAGAGGGTGTCTGTTAGTGCATCCGTAACGCGTGCATGCAGAATTAGACCAAACTCGCCATCCTTGCCCCTGCAGGTGCTGCAGAGTGGTACCAGCTCATGCATGCCCCATGGCTCCAAATAAGCTGTTGTGCAGAGATGAGAGGATACTGCCTTGGAAGTTCAGAAATTTGTTAGAACGTGGTTGTAGAGAAGCAGAGCAAAAGGTCCTCCTCCCCCTCCCAAATGGATCAAACTTGATTTTCCAAGGGGTGTTTTAGTCTACGGTGGCACTGGCTTCAGCCTTGTCCCTGTCTTGTAGGCATGAGAGTATATGGGAAAAGTCTACTTTCCATAAAGTTGTCATTTTCTAATCAGATTATTGATGAAATGTATGTATGGGCTTCACTGTCCTGACACCCACAGGAGAACTGTATGTTGCAGAAGCCTGGAGCTATATGCTATCAGCAATGTTCCTCTGGTGGAGACAGGCCCAAACCTTCCACTGATCAAGTGGCATCTGCCAACAGATTGCTGTAATGCTTTCCTTCAGGTCTCTTGATTGCCATGGGGATTTAGGGCCTGATCCAACGTGTGTTGAAGTCAATGGGGAATTTTCCCACTGAGCTTTGTGTGACCAGGATCACATCTACTATAGAGGAGTGAAGAATGTAACACGTGTTGGATTCTACTGAGAGCAACCTGACCTGAATCCAAAGAAGCTGAGAGTAGCTACTGCAAGACTTAGCTTAGAAAAGGAATGATTTAGTCTTCACTGCCTCAGGAAACAATGCTATGAATGCACGTAAGAAATTAAATAGCACTGGGGAGATGAGTAAAAATAGTCTTATAAGTGGACGTGAATGCTTGAAATGGATGTCCTAAGAACATAGTTTAAAAGTAGAAGAAGCTTTTAACTGTTGTCAGTGCTCTTCCCAAATAATCTGCACTGTTACTGCTAATTGGCATAAATCTTGCTTATAATACCCGTAGCAGAGATTTGCGTTGAATCCATTGCTAATCCTATAAACTGGTGAGTTTGATAAAGTGGGTTGCTCTGGGCATTGCTAATTTTATTTTCATGCTTCCACTTGCTATCATTCATTAACCCCCAAATGGCAAGCCGGTCTGTATACAGAAACAAGAGAGCAATAGTCATCTTATTAGTGGCTATAATGGTGAGTGGGAAATGACAATAAAATGAATACATATACAATTTAAATAGGATGCCTCTTCTTGTGTGTTGGTATGATGCTACCTGCTAAAAAAAGGGCCAGGTTCCAATCAGCACACACAAAATTAAATCTAGTACAAGGCAATTCTGTATTGAATGGCATTGTTTTTCACATGGCTTACTACTATATCCCGGGCACCACGATATGTAATACTGCTGCTCTTTGTATCTCATTGTCTTATGTAAAAGTACAGGGCAGGTTTAGGCTAGACATTAGGAAAAACTTCTTCACCGAAAGGGTTGTCAGGCTCTGGAATGGGCTGCCCAGGGAGGTGGTCGAGTCCTCATCCCTGGAGGTATTTAAAAGAAGGATGGATGAGGTGCTTAGGGACAGGGTTTAGTGGTGGGATGGCAGGGTTAGGTTAAAGGTTGGACTTGATGATCTCAAAGGTCTTTTCCAACCAAAGTGATTCTATGATTCTGTGATTCTATATCACTGTTTAAATTCTGCACCACATGCAGTTATTAGAGCACCGATAGCGTATCAGTAATACCGATGCGGGATGTCTCATCCACTGTAACGCAAAGGACTGAAAAAGCACCCCTAGGGTCTCTGCAGACATGTGCGTTTAAGGCAGAATCGGAGTGTACCACTGGAGCACAGTGGAACAGCTTACAATAGTGATGCTTTATTTTTTATTCAGTATAGGTGAGCTGGGCACCTTAAAGAGGATTACAAAAACAAAGTCTCAGGCCATAAGATAAGACTTCCCAGATTTCCATTTACATTCTGAAGAGAATTAAAAAATCTGTTCAGGAAAAGACTGGAAACTTTATCTGCCAACCACTGGCCTAAATTTTATATCTAGTAGCCAGAATAACATAAAAATCCACTTTTTCTTATGTGTCAGTCTCTTAGTGTGCTGTAATGCTTAGTTATATAAACACCTGGTAGTCCTTAAATAACTGTATACTGATCCAGTCTGGGTTTGCTTCCAGTGAAGGAAGTTTGGATGCAAAATAGCATCTCCCTTAACTAGTAGTAAACAGAAGAGTTTGGTGTGCGTACAACTACCAAGAAGCTCTGCACTGGGGAGCTGCCCACTGCTCTCCCAGTAACCCGTGGCTCCTGAGCAGCATGGTCCTGTGCTCAGCAAGAGCCCCATACAAAACACCTCGTGTCTGCCAAACCAGTGATTTCCACAGTCAGACCGCAACCAAATAAAACTGTGACGTGCTAGAGGGACAGCGGCGGGATCTACAGAACCGGCTCAGATAACCAGGGAAAAGGGACAGCATACTTCTCAGTAGAATGTTTTACATGTAAGTGAGCTTGGGTAAGAGAATTTAATATTGCCTAGGTTTTACAAAGAAGTGAAAAGCAGTTGTAGAGAAAAATATACCATTCATTATCTAAGGCTAATTTTCTTCTAGCTGGAGTTAGCTTTCTTCTATCCAAGAAAGCTGCCTTGGAACAAAACCAATACAATGGTGTGGATTATGTATTCTCTTGAGGAAAGAAACAAAATGTTTAGCCTGGACTACAGAGGAAAAACAGTGTCAAGTTTTTAAAATTACTTCAGCATGTTTGAGTTAAAGACAGCAGAGCAAAAGCAAAATGCTTGTTAAATCATTCTAGTGTGCAAGTATCATGGTAGATTTGATGTTCCAAGAATTGACTGCAGCAGTGTGCTAATTGTCAGGATATGATTTTTTTTTTAATTTTTTTTTTAAAGGATGTACATGTGTTGCCTTATTTGGTCACAGATGCTTTACTGCCTCTTGGTACAGAGGAAAAAATAAGGGAAAGAAAGAGGGCAGTTGGTTTAGTACAGTGACATTTTAGTGAACTACAGCACCACATTCCCTCCGGAAATACATATTCTGGACTGAACGGTATTTCTTCAGAGACACCAATGAAAATATAGCACTGGTCTTGTTGCAATTACCCCTCTCCACTTACTCCTGCTGTCCCATGCTTCAGAGATGCTGTGTTTCTGTAGTTCTTATTGAACCCAACTGGAATTGCAGACATTCAACGTTTCTTAAAAAAGCTCAGCCCGCGCTGGCTGCATTAGATGTTTATTAGAGTGCTGGAGCAAATTGAAAGCATAGCGCTGCGGGTATAGAGAAGATCTCTGCAGGAAAGGTTGATATTGCTGGATTACCTGTCAAAAATGATCTGAGATGAAAGGGGAAGGGAGCAAAGGGAAGCTATAAAACATTTGAGGGGGAAAAAAATAAAAATACACATTTTTAGAAGTGCTGTCAGTATAATCAGGGAGTAAAGTCAGATTGATGCTTTGTATAATTTTTTTAACTGCAGTAGATTTGTACCAAGAGGTTTGTATGCCAGTACAGATTTGGCCCTTTTGTTTACATTTCTTTTCATAACTGTATGTTCAGTCTTTATGCCGTGTCTACATGTGAGTTTAGGTATGAGCAGCGTTTCCACCACGAACAGACAGCAAGCCTTGTTTTATTCTTGGCATCCACAACAAAACAAACAAGCAACACACCTGCATCTTTTAGCTGATATTAAGGTATCAGCTTTGCTGAACTGAACAAAGGGGTACTTAACATCCTTCTGTTATAACTGTAGTTGCAAAGTTGCTGATCTCCACAGTCACAGGCCTCAGAATTGGTGCTTTGACCCAGGGTTGTTGGGTGCGTAAGTGAGATCAGAAGCCAACTCAAAATCTGCAAGAAAAACTTTCTCTTCCGCAGAGGTGAGGATCATCAGGAAGGGTCAGGGGAGGAAATAATCTACAATATCCAGCCCTGGAAAGGTGAAGATTACTGCAAGGTGCTACCTGTGCTCATTACTGTCTCACTGGAGTGCCGCTGAGAACGAAGAGCTTGGTCCAGTGTCTGTTAGTGTCAGCCTAGAGGAGCCCTGCGTGGGCAGATGCCAGGCTTGTGTTCTTCACACCAGCAGAAAGGATCCCTTCATCACGGAAATGCCATGGTTGGGGGGTGATGGAGAGTGAAGGGTAGGTGAAGAGCTGATGAATTCATGCAGCAATGGAGAAAGGACATAAAAATCCAGATGCATTATTTCTGTGGTTCAAATGAGAAAAGCAGTACCCAATTATCCTGGAGACAGTGCATAAAGGGAACGTAAATGTGTATGAGTATCTGCAGCTGGCTGATCTGTGAGCTCCTGTAGTCACCTCTGCACCTGTAGAAGTGGAATTTCCTATTTCTTAGAGATTGGGAAAGAAACAGATACAGTTCTGTTTGTAAGTCTCTGGCCGTCTCCCATTTCTCTTACCATATATCTCTTGGGGGAATCTCATAGCAATTAGTTTCTAATTACTTCAGTAGTTTACAACTCATTTTATGAGAAATGCCATCCAAATATAATGGCTCTTGCATGTTTCACAGAAGCAGAAATTAATTGCATCATAATTTTTAAAACTCCTTTTCTTTCTGTCCCCCTTCTTCCATCGCACAATACTTTACATTTCAAAAAGAAAGGCAAAATGTTAAAAAGGATTTTTTTTTAATTTGTTTTAAATCAGGTACTTTTGTGCCACTGCTCAATGGCAAAGATTCACCTGGAATTGCTATACATTTATTATAATGATGTAAATTGAATGATACTCCCAAAATTAGTGTGGACCCTTTAATACCTCTCCCAGGTGCTATTTAGTTGGGACAAGAAGGCTTTAACCTTCTGCCTTTCGGAATCCCCCTAGTAAATCAACTGCATCTTGGGATCACCTCCAAATGAAATTTGCTTGCTACGCAGCAGCAAGGAGACGTGATAGGATTATAAAACAGGACTGTTTTTCACTGCAGAAATGCTTGAACTCACTCCAGACAATTATGCAGCCTGCCATTTTACACACCATCTATTTCAGTATTCCTGCATCAATTATTCCATTAACATTACTGCATACTAAGCTAGAACTTGTCATTGGTCCTGTAGACATGCTAGGGATGGGATATATTTCAAATTAAAAAAAAAAAGAAAAAAAAAAGGCATTTCCATGTGAGAGGCTTTGGGACATTCATTTCAGCAGCCTCGCTGCATGCTCTGTACAAAGTATTTTTATCTCTCAGCCTGCTTAATACTGTTAATTTCTACCCTAATATGGTTTAGCTCAGGACATAATGCTGAATTTTCCATTACTTTGTTAGCTGTCAGCTGAATTGAAAAGACCTGTTAATTAGAAAAAATTAATAGCTTTATTCAAAGATTAACAGAAATTAGGGTGAAAACAAAATTGTTCCGATAGGGAGGGCATGTGCATTTGCTGTAAATTCAGGAAATCTCCCAAAACACAAAGAACATGTTCAGAATTATAATTAAGGAAGAAATTTTAACTCCCTGAAAGAACAGCTTGATGGCAATTGTTACTTTCCTTTAGATTTAATGTAGCATCTGTTACAATTTAATTTTTAAAGGACACCATTTTTAATTCCCAATAATCTCCAGAATTAACAGTGTAATAAAGATCTGTGCAAAAACTGAAATTTAACTAGTCAAAATGCCTTTAGCAGCCTTTACAGAATATTTTAGTAATTCAGCAACAGCTTTGATGCTATGAGTGGGGTGAAATGCAAAGCCAGTACGAATTAGATCCAGAACCGGTTGCATCTTCTCATCATCTTCAAGAATTAGGCTGCCTTGGATCCATAGGCTGCAGTTACACTGTTAGAGGACAGGATGGTTGCTCATTGTCAGGTTTGAACGTGTGTATTAGGAAGGGTGACTTGATGGTTGAGTGCTTCATACTTGTGTCTTTTTTCCCTTAAAGTTGATAGCATGAAGCTAAAACGTTGGCTTTTTCTCCTTTGATGAGAAAGTGGTTTGGATTTTGCAGATGTTGACTAAAACAGAGGGGGATGCATAGTAAATACCAGCTCAGTGACACATCCAAGAATTAATTAATAGAAGAAGTATCTTTAGATATGATAAAAATAGTAGAGATGTTTGAGAGGCTGTGTAGTTGGAGACCTGGACCCTGAATAAAACCAGTGCAGGCTGAGATACAAGTATGTGGATAAGCTGAATTGACAGAATAGCCTTGTCTGGTCAGAAAAGGTTTTTAATTACAAGTTAGAGTGCATCTTCCCCAGGAAAAATTGTGATAATACATTGCCATAATCCTAATTAACATATGCTGTCTACCACAAACGCCAAGGAAGGCGAGGTTATCCGTAGTGAAGCGTGTTAGTGTGCTGCTCTGCTAGGGGAGACAGAGCCCCTTCGAAACGTTCTGCCTTCAAAGTCAAGGTTCATGCCTGACTTAAACTGAAGTGTCCTCAAGCTCTCCTGATGCACTAATAACGATGGCAAGTCTGACACTGATTTTTCCCTAGCGCTTATTTTGGAAGGAAGTTACTGATGTCAGCAGGGCTCACGACAGTGTCGAATAACTACATTTCTTAAAGAGAGGCTGCCTCGGTGAGTAAAACACATCTACTTGTTACATGGAATCTGTTCATATTTAATATAATTTCCTGTGTCACCCTGGGTGCTTATCGAAGACAGAATTTCCTCTCATATCTCTTTCCACCACATCACAAAGAGGATGTAGGAACAAATCCTGCTATTTCGTACAACAGTGTAATCCTCTTCATTTTGCCAGAACTTTATTCTGCCTGAAAGCACTGTGCAGGCATGCTGCCCTCTGCTTCCGTGGCTACATGCTGGGCAGTAGTTAGGCAGAGTAAGTGGGTTGCAAGACAAGTGGACTTATCCCTGGAAAATGGAAATGCATGAATAAATCAGTTTTGTCCCCCTGTGAGGGTTCATCTTTGGCCACTGCCACTGCTCTGTTGGGCTGAAGTCCTTAACTGTACCCAGGTGGGTGAAAGTACAAAGGGAGCTCTTTGGTAGCTGGCCAGTGTACTGTCCTTCAAAGTGTTAGAGCTGAGAATTAAGTTCTTGATGCATCTGACCGTGAAGTAATTAACTGGAGGAAGTATCTTTACATAATGCTGACTGGTAAGAGAAAAGAAGGAGCAGGAGACAGGAATGCTTATAAGCCACAGAGGAGGGAAAGTCTCTCCCAGAGCACTCTTCTAGTGGGTAAGGAAAGCAGAGATGTCGTCTTAGTCTTTTAAGCAGACAATACACACTGCGTGTGGGGATGAGAGCAGTTCTCACAGCTACAGTTTTACTTCCTCCCTTCCCCACCATCTTCCCCAAGGGAGCACCAGCAGGTGGAGCGGTGGCTGTGGGGATGCTGCTTCTGACCTTCTCACGCACCAGGTAGGTGCTGTGGCGTGGGCTACCGAGATAAAGGCTCCTCGGGGGAAGCGGGGACCAGCTGTGAGACGAAGTCAGGGTGTGCCTGTTGATCTCCTCCAGCCCCTTAGAGCCTCCTTACAAGTAGTAAATGCTTGGTGTAGCTTTTCACCCTTCTGGGACTGTTGGTCAGCTAATGGTAATATTCTTTCTGCACCCCCTGAAGATGGAGGGGGTTGCTTGCAAGCATGCACCAAACCATTCAATCCTGGTACAGGGTGTTTTGTTTGGTTGTGTTTAAACCAGGGCGAGGATCTATTTACCAATGCCTCTCCATTACCAACAGTACCATCATTACAGTTAACGAAAAACTGGCACAAAGGGGAACAAGAGCCTTTCTCTTTTATGAAGATATGCACAATAGGATCAGCAGCAGCTATAGGTTTTAGGAGTTTGTTGCTGGAAATCCCATTAACTGGAAATTCCAGCCCATTGGTTCTTCAGCCTGACCTTGAGTAGGTTGAGAGGCTCCCTGGGCCCCTACTTTCAAGACTCCCATTTCAAGTAGTGTTGCTTGACCTTGGCTGTATATTCATGCTACTTCCAAAGTCTCTGACGCTCTTTTGTAGTCGAGAACTACTGTTCCCTCTCAAGAGTGACAAGGGGGGATGATTAAGAAGAATGGTTTAACAGTTCTCTGAATTCTTAAGTACTACCTGTTTTGGGGCAGTTTATGCTGGAAATCTTTCCTTTCATAGTCTTAATCTGTCACCTAGAATTTCTGGTTTTATGCTTTTCTGACTGGAAAAGGGGTAATCTTTTATATATTGGTGTTGATGACTGTGCTCCTTATGCCCCCAAACTGCACAGCACGTTTATCCTCAGCCCAATACCCTCATGAATGTCAGAGCAAGCCTTTCTTCTAGGTAAAAAGAATCAACAGCCTGAAGATCTGTTTCATAGTCCCCTCTGTATGTATAGGGAGTGGGGATAACAAACTAACCTTTCTTCAGAGGCTAATTGGATTTCACACCGTTTGGAAGCACCACTAATTCACCAGATGTATTAAATTCAGCTTTAACATTCCTACTGGGTAGCGTGGCTATTGACCTTCCTCCCCCTTGCTTTTCATTCTATTCTATTTCAAACTTACCCATTTCCAATACTTTAAATAAACAGGCACCTTGCACTGCAGCCCTTTTGAGAGCAGTATTTCTTCATGCATGAAGCCTTACAAGCTGCTGTGCGCACACATGCATGAATGTTTCTTATTCCACCTAAATAAACATCACAAATGCTTATTATAGAAATAATGCATATTGGTCAGAAGCTGTTGTCCCTACGCTGGCATTATAACAAAATAGTCCAAGTGGACATAAAGCACCCATAATGAATCTGCTGTAGTTATACAGCCTATTTAAGAGGATCTGCATTTTTCATCAATAAAAAGGTGTACAAATTCCCTCTTGCATCAAAGAAAACACCTGATCATGCTGACTTGCCCAGAATTTTCTCTTCTGAAGGTGAGAAAGGAAGAAAAATCTCTACAGAAGAGTGGAATTTAATTGTTTCAGTTGATTTTTCCTACCCTTCACAGTGGCTCACTGTACATAGTAGTAAGGGGACAGCATGTCCATGGTCTTGCCAGGTTTCCATGTGGATGTTTGGTGGCATAAGAGAGCAGAGATGGAAGAGCAGGTGACAGACCCCCTTCCCTTACTGCTGGGTCGCGCAGAGAAGGGCTCCCCAAAGTGTACTTGCACATACTTCTATGGCATGGGCTGGGCATTTTTGATCCATTTTTGAATGTCAACATCTGTGCTTTTTCTGCTCTTCTTTCTATTGCTTATCCATTTTAAGCAGTGTTTTTTCAGAAAAGCGGATAAGTAATTCTCTTTCTGTGAATGCAAATGTGGAATCTATTGAGTGGGTGTGTGCATACTTTAAAGAAATAATTGAATCCAAACATCTCTTCTTTTTAAATGCAGGAAACCAGAATCTAATAAAATGTAAATCAATTCAGTGTCTGCTTCAGGCTTGCAGTCTTCAGACTGTTAACAAAAAATGTATTAAGTGCTGTGCATTCCAATATCAACAGCTTTATTTTCCATCATATCCCCTTAACCCCTTACATCTTCTGAAATCTCTTTCTTTCTGGACATGTGGTGAAGAGCTTGTCAGAGAAGAGAGAGCAGTTCATTTAAAGTCTACTCTGAATGTTCATTAATTCCCGATATTCACTCTGGTGCGTGACCTTGCTGAGTCTTCCTGTGGACAAGTCTGTATGTGTTTGGTTTCTGTGCCGTGCTTTATTGATTGCAAACATCCAACTCATTAACTGTAAAGCATAAGCCTTTGTGATTTAGGACTTTGGCTTCTCAGACCTGACATAAACATACCACTGCCAATTTGACTTGGGGTACAGGTGATGGAGTATAAGTAAGTCCACCAGATTTCTGGCTTGAGTTAAAACAGAGTTTAAACAGATCTTAGTTACGTTCTCAGCTCAGTTAACTCTTAGTGCCTGTGTAGCTGCTACTCGGACTTCCTTAGCTCCATCTAGCATCCAGTGCTGCAAGAGAAAACATGTGAGCGTCTAAAATTTGTTGTCTTTAGCTAACAGATGGTTGGATGTTTTCAATTTTACAGCATTTATCAAAGCAACTTAGAAAATAGGAGTATGTCTTAATTCATTTCTGCTCTTGATAGGCTTTATATGTGTATGGCATACAAATTGTCTTCTATGGTCTTTTTGGCCTTAAAGGAAGCTGTTTCTGAAGACAATTTTTCCCCTGTTCTGGACTCTGGAAGCCTACAAGCTGAAGAACTATGATGATTTAAAGAAAGCAAATGGACACCTCGTTTCTTTGAGCATAACTGTTAGATCTGCAGAAACTTAGGGAACAGCTACCTATGTACTGGTATTGCTTTCTGTTTTGCTGTCTAAATTCTTAATGAGGAGAGATATTACAGAGAGAACAGTTTTAAAAGTCATTACCACTAAGGGAGAGAGGAGCAGAGGAAGAAACCTTGCACTGGCCCTCACTTATCCTAAGACTTGCACAGAGTCGAGCAGTTGGTTAAAGATGACAGTCCCTGAGATGGAAGACGTTCAGCCCCCAGGTCGATCCTGTGGTGGTGTTAGTCCAAATCTCCTTTGCCATACCTCTGCTGGCCATTTAGGCAGAAGTCTTTCCTCATTGCATGACATAAGCAAGAGATGGAAAGTCTGGAGGCAGGACTGTGTACATAAACTGCTGTTCTGAATAACCACCAGCTAGAGGGTCTGATCATTTATCATTCAGCCTCACCTGGCTCCATCAGCTAAAAATAGGAACTTCTGATAAAGGCACTTCTCAGAAAGGTGAAAAAGACAGTTCAGTTAACCCTCCTGGTGATGTGTTCCTCTTCAGAGACTTGCTCTGTCATCTTCTTGGCAAACAGTGATGGCCAGTCCAGGCTAGAGGAGGCCTCCTACTGAAGTGGCAGCCACAGGAGCTGCAGAGTTCGATCCAGCAGTGAAAGCAACCGAAATGTGGCTGGAGCCTATGTTACTGCTGTGATGATGCTCGTAGATGTGGAGAGTGACAGCGAGGGCAACGCATTAGCCATGCAGACCCAGTGAACTCTGTCATTCTGCAGGTTAGGAAAGAGAACAGAAGGAGCTGGTTAATCATAACGCCCTCCTAAGGCACAGGAGGTTCTGCACTGGTAGGCGATTCAGACTAAGGCTTAAGTCTTCAGGTTTTTGATTTTTAATTCTTTTTAATGATTTTATTTATTGATCATAGAATCATAGAATTGTTTAGGTTGGAAAAGACCTTTAAGATCATCAAGTCCAACCATTAACCTAACCCTGCCATCCCACCACTAAACCCTGTCCCTAAGCACCTCGTCTGCCTGGCTTTTAAATCCCTCCAGGGATGGGGACTCAACCGCTTCCCTGGGCAGCCCATTCCAGTGCCTGACAACCCTTTCAGTGAGAAAATTTTTCCTAATGTCCAATCTAAATCTCCCCTGGTGCAACTTGAGGCTGTTTCCTCTTGTCCTAGATGAATTACAATGTTTAAATACTGCTGCTGCCTCCTGGAGGTTGGTAGAAACAGCCAGTTATTCACAGCTGTGCAGGTATAGATCCTGTGTATTTACTGCTCCTCTTCCAGGTGAACTCAGACTGTAACATCACAGATATTTCAGCAAACTGTGAGCTCACATCCAGAGAGATGCTTCAGGCAAGCTCCATTTTGTCAAAATCCTGAAAATGCTTAGTTCTACAACTACTGTATTAAAATGAACGAGAAGGCTGAGCAGCTCTCAGAAGGCCGTATTTTTCCTGTCTGCAATTATCATTCTGCAGCAGACACTAATGGAACGTCACTGCAGAAATCCCCTCTTGGAAATCCTAGCCATATTGTCCTCTCAGGAAAGGTTTTTCTAATATAAGCAGAGAAGGATTTCATTTAATGAAAAAAGAAACCACACTTAATGAAAACCTAAGGAATTGCAAACAGTTTCGTACTCCCTAAAATCTCCGTTAATCTCTACCAACTTCTACTTCTTCCATAACATGTATTTATAAAGTTTTTAAAAAATCAAACCTTAACACTGAGAAAAATGTTACCATCAAATCTATTAGAAATAATTACTTTGTAAGAAATAAATTTGTGCCTCATCGACTGGAGAGTGAAGATTTAACTTCTTTCGTTGGAATTGCTTAAGCTACAGGAATTGGAGAGAAAACATTTCGTGCAGTATGATCCTTTTAAAGTCAATATTGTCATTTTAATCCTGAATTTCAAATTAAATCTTATCCTCCTTTAAACAAAGGCATGCGTATATATCCTGGAAATCAAGGCTATTTGTCCTGTCTGCTGTAATTATATACACAAGTTTAATTCTTGCTATAAATAAAAAGTTAGTAGACTTAAAAATGGAAAAAGACACAATCTTACTAATTTGATGGTTTCCAGTGTCATTGCTAAGGTGCATGATAACAGTCACCAACAAAATCACCATTTTCAGGTAGCAGCATAGGTCCTTGCACTAGCAGCCCACCATCAGGTTTTGTCTTGTGCTTTAATAAATTCATAGCTAAGAGCGAAATGCAGCATTTAAACCCAATGATTTTCAGTTTATCAGCTGGGGTAAATTTTTGTTGATGTGAACTTTCTTTCGGGGTTTTCATGGTGTTCCAGACTAATTATTGGATATAATTAGGATAGTTGATTAGAGTAAGCTCAAGCAGAACATACAATTTAAAAACAGTCCAGACTGCTTGGGGGGAAGACTTGTACTATTCTTTTTCTTTTTTTACTGAGAAAACATGAGAAAAAAGACTCTTGAATAATGGAGATAAGAAGACTGATAAGGTTATTCTGGAGCCACTGAAAACCCCTAAAACAATTAGCACAGGGTAGAGGTTTGGCCTTACTTGTCAACAACCACCCTGAAATGTTCCATACCGGTTAATAAGGTCTCAAACCAGCTATCCCAGCAGAGCAGACCATGGTCCCGCTTCCCGGCTCACGTCCTCTTTAGCTTCACATCCCTCAGGGATAAGCACATCTAGGGCTTTCTTCTGGTGTTTTTCTGAGCACCACTTTGGCAAGCTGGCTCTGGTGCACATAAGTCACATGTTTTCACAAAGCAAGTTTACTCCAGTGACTTTGTGTAGACAGCGGTACATATGGGGCGTGTTTCGGGGACATACAGTAACCATCAGGGATTGAAGTTTAATAAACAAAAGGTAAATAAAAAATACCACACACGCGGTGAACATAAGCAACATAGCTAAAACGGCATAATATGTGACACCTGTGATTTTCTGAATTTTGCAATGTTTTGCACTGTTTAATAAGAGTGGGGTCGGGTTTTGGCTGTCTTTTGTGGTGAGTTCTTAATAGTGGAAGTTATAGCAGGAAACAAAAAGGAACAAATCAAGCAAATATAAAAGTTATTGTTTCTTGAATATCAGGAGCTCAACAAGTAGATTATCTCATTTCTTTACCAGCCTCCAGTACTCATTCAGCCCGCTGCCCATAATTATAACACACACATCATAACCCACTATCTGAAGGGACAAGAATGCAGCAAAGCGAACTGCAGTATCTCTGCTTGCCGTGTAATCAGGGTTCTGTCCTTCCGCATGCTGGTAGTTTTCCATCGCATTTGGACGCTTGACCTGAAGGCCTTCTCGGTTGCCTCGACTTTCTTTTGGCTTGTAGTGGTTGTGGGGCGTTCGAGGACAAAATATACACTTCAGCTTGTGACCTGGAGACAATAACCTGTGGGTTCGTTGTGATTTCATCTAAAAGGCTGGGAAATTTTCGAACCCTTGTGCTGTGATCTAGCTTTGCCTGATGTTTAACTGCACAGCAGTTCCTGTACTGAAGGGTGAGCTAAGCAACCCATGGTCTTTTCCATGGCGTAACTACAGTACTTAGCATTCAAATGGGAACTTGTGTATTGAGCCAAACCCAATTATTTGCAAATGAATCAGTGCCATGAAACCTCAGGGGGAGGACTGTAATACCAAGTGCTGGTTTGAAATGTCATCATTTCTGTGGGAAAATTCTCTATAGGTAACACGTTGACTGTTTTCAACCTAATTTTAGGCAAACAGAAATTGGAATTCAATGAAGTTTGCAAAGAAAATTCTACCTTTGATCAAAGCCGTAGCAGATTTCAGCTTGCTCCATTTTGAAAGTCATGTTGATGTGAAAAGCAAGCTTTTCACTAATTTTTGGCATCTTAACCAGAGCTGGCACTCTTAGGCAGTGCTTTAATTATACATTATATTAACCAGTGTGAAATACTGAGCCTTATTAAGATAGCCAAAAGCCTTCTTTATGGTTGATTTACTAGAGCTTGAAATCAACTTTTCACAGTCCAGCTCAAATGGATCAGAAGATATGGAAATTCAGCTCTGTCTACAGTAAGTTTCCCCCCAGTTATCTCCAGTGTTCTCTCAAGTCCCTTGCAAAGCATCTACCCAGTGCCCAGACATGCCAAAACACTGGGCATCAGCTGTCAGCCTGATACCTCCATTGTAAATATCAGTGCCAATCTAGCAGTTGCTTGGAATGGTCTCCTTAAAAAAATGGAACTTAAAAAAACCCCCACGTTTACCCTGGGCTTACCTGGGTGCTCGGATGTGTGGCTGGTGGGCTGCACCAGGTTGGCTCATCCTGGAGATGTTCTGTTCTGGTGTCTTTGCAGATTAGCGGTTTTTTTCCTCCTGACACAATACTTGGTATATGTTGGATGTCAGGAGCTCAGGCTGAAGTTCTAGAGGAAGTCAGTTGGATAGAGGTACTTTGTCGTCCCTCTAGCCCTTGGAGGCAAGTGCTCTGCTGAATGCTTGCCTCTTGAATAGCTACACAAAGGCTTTGAAGTTGGGTCTTCCAACATTTTCTCAGTAGTGTTTTTCTCCTCTTCAAAATAACAATGTTGCTTTCCACTTCATTGAGTTAGAATCACAGAATCATAGATAGAATCATTTAGGTTGGAAAAGACCTTTAAGATCACCAAGTCCAAATGTTAAGTTTTCAAAGCATTTTCTGAAAATGGAAGAGCACCCATCAGCTTGCCAGGAGCCTGAATAAAAGGCAATTTTCTACAAGATACTGATGACAAGTCTAGGTGTTTATGGCTCTCTCCAGAGCAATGATGTGCACATTTTCCACTAGTTGTACTGAGATGATTTGGATTAACTTTAGGTTGCGGAGAAAACACAATAGCACCATCACTGTGTGATTACCACTGGTTCCAGTGGAGTTACCATTGGCATGGTTATCTTGGTGTTGCTGTGTAATCACATCAATAATTTCACTGGTAACTGTGTAAATTACCACAACTGTAACTGTGTAAACCCCAGCACCTAGAGAAGCGGATGCTGAACAGTCACCAGCAATGCTGTCCTGGCTGGTACAAAAGATGCACAGTAGGGCTTTCAACTTTGCTGGCCAACCTCCTGTACAAGGGGTACTAAGGTCTCCTGCCTCTAAGTACCTGCAGGTGCAAAGGTATTACCTGCTTGAAGTGCTAATGGTGTTAAGTGGAGACATCTTCTGTAGGAATGTGTTGCTTTTCAGCCCTTCTCGATATTCCTACTAAAATGAGCAAAACCATAAATGTGCTCAGCAGACATCTGGAGTCTGCTGGACTAGGTGTCTTACTGTCTTCCCACACCCATCTGGGTTGGGATCTGGACAGGCAAGGTCTAATGAGACTGCAGCCACGGTCTTTTTTCAGTCAGAACAAAACTTGCATATCCTTTCATTTGTCAATATTTAATGCCAGATGGCAGAAGACAGGAATGAGCGGCTGTACCTCCTGCAGCATGCTCCAGCTGAAAGTGAGCTGCAGCAGACCAGGCCCATTACTTTAGAAAGGCAGCACAGAACAAGAGCTCTTAACATGTCCCGGAATATCTTTATGGGGCTTCAGTCCTCATTATGATGGCAACATTTGACAGGATGTGGTGGCCCATTGCAATAGCATGCAAGTATGAAGTAGGTGGCTCTAGCCAAGAGGCCTAGAGAATATCCATTCCAGGTACTTGCACACTTCCCAAGAACATTGCCTAATGTGACATAAGATGCTTGGGTGGGAAGGGCATCCAACAGTACTTTGGGCCTCTCCCTCAATGGCGCAGATAAACCTTGTGGCTTAAAAACCTATCATCAAGATTGCCTGTTCAGGAAGAGTCACATTCCTGTTCCTGTGCTGTGCCCAGCAGTGCTTTGCCTTCTTAGTGGTTCTTTGAGTTTTTGGGTTCTGTTGGTCCTAAGATACCCATCAGCATGGGCAGTGGTGTAGCAGCGTTGCCTACCAACGTGGTACCCCTGCTTCTTATTTTAGAAGTAGCTAAGGAATGCCTGTGTCATTCATTAGGGTGACAAGTATTCTGTCAGCTCCTGCATGGTTTGAAAATGCCATACCTCACAGAATTTGAAAGGTTGTTGGGATTTTTTTTTTCTCATTTTTTTAATTACTCTTTTATGCTTGCCTTGCCCAGAGAAGTTGCGTGTTGTGCACCAGGCTTACGGGAAGTAGGACCGAATTAGCATGGGGCACGGGGAACAGCAGAGAGGCAGCTCCCTCCTGTTTAAATTAAAACTAAGCCACATCAGAATGTTGCCAATTAAAAATAAAATGAATGACTTTGCTCTCTCTGTAGGTGACCTGTCTCCACGATTTCTTTGGGGATGATGATGTGTTTATCGCCTGTGGTCCAGAAAAATTCCGCTATGCACAGGATGACTTTTCTCTGGATGAAAGCGGTAACATCAGACACACACTGCTCTCCAGTCTGTGTTTTTGTTTGACTTCCATTCAGTTGCTTGTATCAGATAATAATGCTGCATGCTTTTGTTCTGTTTTTTAAGACCTAGTACATGGAATTTAATATCCTTTTGTGATACCTGTACAGTCAGCGGATATTGTAATTGGGCAAATACTGACTGAGGTAGCCCAAGTCAGAATAGAGGGACTCCTACACCATTTGGCATTTACTACAAAATCTGGTAGTGTATATCCTTTCTATTTTATCCAGTTGCAGTCAGATAAATGTATTTTTCTTGAGAACTTAACAGTAGAATGACTCTTCTCCTTACGCACACATCTGAATATTAAAAAAATGGGAGCAAGCACAGTTAAAAGAAAAATCACTCCCTCCAGTGCTTTCTTCTGCTGATTCAAAAAGCAGGGCAATAATTCCCTTTTTCAGGGGGGGACTGGGACAGCATCATTATTTGTCCCTGTTACAACTGCAAGCACAGATCTGTACTAATGTGAGTCTCTATGATCAATTAAGCCATAAAATCTTTGATTTCACAGAATATACAGACTTGCTTGTAGGATTTACCACCTACCCCCCACCTGGCAACTGTATACGCCAACAGCGCAGGCTGTCTGCTGGTGCTAGTGAGTGCAGCAAGAGTAAATTAATGTAACTCTGTCCATTTAAACTAGAAGAAAAGGTGGTCTCCAAACATTCAGGCTCATTTCCCAAAGCTCTAGGTATCCTGTATAAGTAACAGGAGCCCCATGCTGTCTTATATGATATGAACTGACTTGGCATTGAAGACCCAAGAGGACTTCTGCTGTATGCAAGGAAATCAAGCAGCCTCTAATCTTCAAGCACTGTATTTTTATTACTCTTTTGCAAGCCTGATTTTATTTGATGATGGTACTTCTAACCTGTGCACTCCAGATGAACCCATCTGATGGTCTTGGGTAATTCAAAAAAAGTTTCCAAGGTTCAGCTGAAACTTTGCAGGCAGAGAATAAAGCCTGTGTCAGGCTGGGGAAGCGGTCTGTAACCTGAGCTTCATCTTTTTTTTAACACTCGGCAGTTGAGTCAGCTCCACGGGGAGTTCCACACTGTAAAACAGTTTGGATGCAATCCTAGCAGAACAACTTGATGGGAAGCCCAGCTTTCTGCCTACACTCCTGGTTACTACCAATTTTTCCAGCTTGGATTTCTCTAACAAAAATAAGCCAAGCTGTTGGGAAGGCACCGAGTAACGGCAGCTCTCAGTGGTGTTTTCAGGGGAGTTGGGGTGCCCGGCACCTCTCAAGAAGCAGATGAGGAGCTATAAGCCAGCAGCTTTTTCTCATTCTACACCCATCATCCTTCCATGTTACGAGTCAGACGCTGCAAGGAGAATTGAGAGTCCTGCGGTCTCGCAGATGAATGTCACTTATTAAAATCTCCTCTGTCATGGGGTACTTTTTCATGCCTGTTCGGATGACATGCGCTTGGATTGCTGGTTATTATGTTCACTCTGGCAGGACATCAGGAAACAAAATGAGAAATAGCATAAGAGAGGATTATGTCATCTTTTTCCTCCTGACTGCCCACCACAGCTTCCGCCCTATAATCCCTGTTGCTGAGCACCTTCCAGATGACGTTGCTCTGTCTCATTCGTACCAATTGGTTTCAGCATCAGCCCACGGAAATGTCGCGCCCCCTGTGATGTTGAGAGGCCTGTTTACACCAACTTCAGCACAGTCAGGTTTCCACCTTTAGAACCTTGCTTCAAGATGTGCAAATGCTCAGCGACTGCCTTTGCTGTGCTGACACTCGCCAACGGCTGAGCTGGAGGAATTCCTCAGAGTCAGCCTTTCTGTGCTGGAAAATGCAAAGCTGAGTTTCTTTTCAAGGAATTACTCCCTTGGGAAGAAAATAAAGTTGAAAGCTCTTGAAAAGACACAGCATAAAGTATTTTCACTTTTTAGGTTTATTTTTTTAAGGAATAATTCAGGTGACTAAACACAGATGTCTGACACCCTTTGAGACCCCCTTGGTTTCTGAGGTACCCACGTGATTCATGATTGACAGATATCACACAGGGGCACCAGGAGACCCGCTCTGCACCGGGGAGGCTGTACTCCAGCGTATCTCACACAGCATTTGGTACTTATGGCTGGGCAAACAAATTGTGCTCTAAGATTGAAATGTTGCAGTTTTTGGCAAACAGCTATATGTAAGAGCCTTGAAAAATATTACTTCTGCAGTGACTGAAGACGATCTTTTTCCTAGGTTTTGGCTTGGCTGATTAACACCAGGAGCAGTGGACACTCACCCTAGTGGCTATTTCACAGTGTCTCATCAAACACTATATTCCTTAGTACTGAGGAGGGATAGTCTACCTTCCACACCTCCCCTCCCCAGTCATTACTGCTCTTCATGCATAAAAAATTGGAGCTATATCAGTGCTGGAGCCCTACAAGCCTTTTGTGGCATCATCTGTGAGAAGTCAAGTAGCTTTGAAAAAAACCCACACAACTTTTTTTATCCCTGATTTACAGTTTCCAAAATCCATTTGGCAGGAGAGAGAATAAACTCCTTGTAGGTTTAATTATCACCATGCAGTATCCCTGGAGCACAGGGCATCCCCTCTTCATATTCCTGTACTGCATGACCCAACAGCAAACTCTCTCGCAAACTGTCTGGAAGAAGAAGAGTCTGACTCTTGACTGTCTGAGAATGAGGAAAGCCTGCGGAGAAATTTGAGACAATTACATTTTCATAGATATACTGATATATAATAAATAACACATGCATTTAGGTCAGACAACTTGTTTTCGGTTGACCAATTATTTATCTGCTATGTTCTGCCTTAGTTGATTTCCATTAGGGAATCCTGTCAAGGGAGTCCTCAGTCCAGCCCAGGCATGCTGAGCTGAACTCTTCCATAAAAAAATGTCTGCATGTGGAACATCTAATTCACGTCTGTAAAAAAGGCCTGCTTTTCACATCTTGGTGAGGACAATCTGTTGTAGGAGATGAGGTGAGACCAGTTAGCCTTTGACAAAAAGGAAATCCCCTTTTTATTGCTGCCTTCTTAACTGGGTTAAGTTAATAACTTGAGGGGTGGAAAGTTCTTTTTCTATTAGCTCTCCATGTAAATAAACCCTGGTTTTGAAGATCTGGCATGCCTGAAATCCTGGGACACCCAGAGCTTTGTTAGCATTTTAGTTCCCTTCTGCAGGACACTAGATCATGTTTACATTTTCCACTCTTCCTGGCCCATTTATTTTTTAAGAAAACACAGTTGGGGTTTGCATCTGCTCATGTCTTTAAGTACATAAATCTACTAGACTTGTTTATACAAACCCTTCTGAAAGGGATGAGTGGCCAGGACAGAGGACGTGTTTTGTAAAACCATTTTGCCTTCTTCACTTTCTGCATCTGAGAAGTTGCGGCTTTTTGAAACCACAGAAGAGGTTGATTCAGGCTGGGTGAAAGCCTCCTGGGGCAGATGTCCCATCTGCCACTTAGAGACCTTTATGTCATGCCATGAGCTGTTTGCTGGCTTTCGGCATCTGCATGAATTGCACTCATCATTCCCACTACTAGGTCTTCATGGAAGGGTTACAGCAAATTAACTGGGTTTTTGGCCTGATTCTGCCTTCAGTCAGTGTTGACAATTTTCATTGTGCTCACTAGTTGGTGAGAACCTAGGCAAGGGGAAGGGCAGAAAATCTTTGGTAGGACACAGGTACAGAGATGGGCCCTGCTAGGGAGCCAGCCTGATCTTGATATACACTATCTCAGCACCTCCTCTAGAGGAGTAAAGCTGTTGTTCTTTTTGCCCTCCCCCTAAAAAGTCTCCTTTCTGGTCTGGAGAAAATATGGACGTATCAGCTTTTCCCTTGCTGTTGATGTTTTCTAGAGCTCTTTGGAGACAAAGCACTAAGCTGCCCATGGGCGTTTCATAGCCAGTGTCCATAGGCAGCAAGAGTAGGTAGGGATGTAACCATGGTTGCTCTCTGTTTCCTTAGAGTGCCGAGTGATGAAGGGGAGCCCTGCGACCGCCACAGGCAGCAAGTCATCTCCCACCCCTCAGAAGAGCTCAGCAAAGAGTCCAGCCCCCATGCGCCGGAGCAAGTCTCCAGCCGATTCAGGTAACCATCAAGATGGTGAGTGATTGTTTTCTGGTGTCTGAATATTAACTGTGCTCAAGAGAAAAACACACGCTTTGTGTCTTTGGGTACGCTGACCTTGGGTGTTTGCATATGAAACTTAAGCATTTTTTAAAAACATGAAGATGGTGCTAGCATAGAGGGGGACTTAATAAAACATTGGAGAGGAATCCTCTGGTTGGTTAAGTGCAGTTGTGGCTTTAGCTCATACCACTCACAGCCTCCTGCCCTGACAAAATTTTAAAAGAAGTTTCCATTTCACAGGCAGGAAATCAACGCCCACAGTGCTCCCATATGTTCCCTATAGACACAGACTGATTTAGAACAACCTCCTGTGCGATGCAAGTGTTAATTACTGTACAGGTCAGAAGTGTCCCCTTCTAATCATTATTTAAAGAAGACCAGTGACCTTGCAATCAGAGAACTGGTGATGGGTTTATCGACGTGATACTGAGACATTCAGTCAGTAATAGAAGAGAAGGAACAATGGGAATCCTGATTTGCTGCAGCAGCTTGCGGCATTTGAGATGCCTCCCTCCCTCTTCAGTAGCCGCTGGATCAGTGGTGTAGCACACCTGGAGAGCTGCAGAGCCTATAAATGAAAGGCTGGGCTGAATATCACACTTCTGCTAATTGATACTTTTTAGAGTCATGATGAAGAGGGTGGATCTCTAGGTGTGCCAACTGTCTGCCTCTTTTTTTTTTTCAAAAGAGAACCAGACATGGCCCTTCACTAAAACGGCCAAATCACCAAATAAGCACTTCAGGATTCCAGGAGAGCTTCATAGCTTAAATTCAAGTGACCCACAGTATTAACACACGTGATATAAAACAGAAATTGCTTTTCACCTTCACAGTAACACATTGCATATTGCATGGGAACACCACGTGACAGTTGACCATCAGTAGGTGTTGTATTACTGGATATAAAATTCTCCTGACAGTATTCAGAAAGATTTTCCCCAGGAAGCAGTTAATTTGTTTAGGGCCTCTTGATGTTCTTCAGCGACTTAAAGAGACAATGTGAAATTGGCTGGCACATGCCACAACCCTGTGATTTTAAAAAAGTGATTTCTCTGTAAGGTGACTGTATTCATAGAGTTTTGCTTCAAGATTCCAGTGTTGGCTGTTCTTAAACTCAGGGTTGCTATAATCTAAAAAGCTTTTACAATCCCAAATGCATGGTAAAGTTGCATCAATACACTGAAGGCATAATGGCAAATACGTTGTTGATTTAAAAAAACCCCAAACAACTCCCATTCAATGATCTGGGACTCAGCTCATGTATGAGTTGTGAAACAGCATTTAAACCTTCTCCATAAGCATCAGGTGCTAATTACCATCAGAACTAGACTTTATTGCATGAAGATATAGCCTGATGTGAAATGGCAACTATTGTGTTCCTGATTTTAAATGATTGAATGACTCACAGGAACAAAATGGTGAGTCATCTGATGAAGTTTAATGAACACAGTTAGCAGAGCCTTTCAGAAGGAGATTAAAATAACCAGAAATGCTGAACAATAGCCAGCTCCTGGAGTTTAGGCCAGTAATGAAGGGCAACTCAGGTTTCTTTAATCCATCTAGACAAGGGTCTTTCGTACTTCCCTGTGATTTAAATACAGAAAAAAATGGCAGCCTGTGCTGCTTAATGAGAATAAAAAATGACTGAACTCTCTCAGCACTGGAAAGGTAATCAAAGACCGTTGTTTTCTCAGGACTGAGAGGAAAAAAGAATACCATTTGTGTTCTTGTCCCCTGAATATGTGATAAAGAAAGTGGGTCTACACGTTACTTAAGAGTCAATATTTACATAAACAGTCAACAGGCTTAGCTGGATTTTGAAGTTATTGCATTAAAAAGGCAAGGGGAATGCTGAACGAAGCCTGGTTAATAAAAGATGATCTGACCCATTTTTTTTTCCAGCGTTCTCACCTATTTCATTTGTGAAGGGATTAAAAAGCAGTTTCATTTCAAGTATATTAAATACTTTTGCTATGTGTTTGATCTTCTACCCATTTGTACCTTCTGTCTTGGCTGTCTTTCACTCAGCTATGGTTGTCATATCAGAAGCGGGAGTTTCCTTGATTCTATGTTATTAATTTCCGTTCTTTTCAGTTCTTTTCCATATAGGTTTCTGTGTCATTTTTTCACCATAGTCTCTAAGGCCAGCATGACATATGTGGGCACTGATGTAAATGCAGATTCTGAAGTAAATCTCCATGCTGCTTGGGTGAAAGAAGTCTAAACCTTCCTCATTACAAGCACACCACAGTTACAGAAAAGGATGTTATTTTCTTCCATTTCTCATCCTAATTATTCCATTTCCTCGTTAAAGCATATGGGAAAATGGTACATCATTTATCAACAGCAAAAATGAGAATGCAGTGGATTTACGTGTGGACAGTGGGTCTGTGTGCATTGCCCACAGAGGCAGCTGAGGCTTAAAGCAGATTGCGCATGCCCAGCTGTGCCTCACTCCTTGGCAAGAGCTTCGATGCTGCCAGCAGATACTGGACAAAAGTAAAAAGTAGTAAGTCACTGTTATAGCACAGAGAGAGCAGAAAAAACTGCTTCAGCAGAGCTTGCTAGTGCTAATTCTGAGGATGTAATGTTGACAGCATGCAAATATTGCATCTGCTTTCTCTACCATTCACTGTAGGAACGCTTCTGATCATTATGTGTCGGCATAAATAAACTACTTCTCATTCAAAGCTGCGGAAATCCCTTGTGCCCAAGCAGCAGCTATCCTCCGCACCGGCTGGGCTATTCAGGGACTTGGGTTTTATTCCAGTCTCCTCCACTGACTCACTCGGTGGCTCTGAGTGCATGACTTTAGCTGTTCATGCCATCTTTCCCAATGGATGGTCCAAGCCAGTGATAACCAATCTGTAATCTACCCATGGAATCATGCACAGGAAAGAGCTTTGAGGCTCTTTAGTTGTGGCTTTTTGTGTACGCTGAAGGCATTTGGAGAGTAAGATTGCTAAAACCAAAGCTATTATCTCACAGATTGCCAGAGACAAAAGACATCTCCAGCTGCAATGTGTGCTCCAGACCTTCCAACAGAGGCAGGCTGTACTCTAGCAAGGCCACTCTCTATGCTCCAGTGGGTCAGAGACTGCTCCAGCGACTTGCACTGATGCATTCACTCTGCCACAGTAAACTGTCAGGTTATGCAGGTGAATGAATACAACTGTGTTAGCCATCGTCTTGGACCTTGTAGATCCCCATCTAAGCTGATTTGTCAGCCTGTAGGCTTTCTATGTAGGGATCTGCCTTCTGTACCAGGTCATCTCCATTCATCCCTTTGCTCCTTCTGGTTTTGGCTATGGATTTAGTCATCTAATTCTCAATGAGAAACCTAGATCCAGGTATAACTAGTTTTCTGGGAGAGCCATACAGAGATTGTACTGCTGGCTGGAGTCCAGTTTCCCCTGATGGCACCCAAAGCTTTGTCCCTGACCGTGGTCTCTGGGGCCACCTCTGAGTCAGAACAACAGCAGAATACAGAAGGAAATGTATGTAGCAAGTCTGTAAATCTAGCACTGAAAAGGAAGCAGCTTCTAAGCCATTTAATTGCTCTTATCACCAGCGAGATGTGAACTGTAAAGTATTCTTTGACTGTCTTGTTACAGCAGTCCTGGCAGTAAGCCACCAAAGTAAGTGGTCAGCTCCCATTGCAAAATAACAAGGATTAATGTGGAGCAACAAAAACCACATAAACAAAATATTTCGTTTAAAAAAGTCCAGACAAAAGGCCTTGCACAGAAGTGCAACCGCACAGAGTGCCAGCGCCCAGCTGCAGTGATTCGAGTTCACTGGTTGAATCGCTACCTTCTGCCGGAGGTAATTTGCCTCCTGCCTAGATGTGTCATGGCCTCACTGCGAAAAGCTTAATTCCCCCTAGGCAGCCAGAGCCCTTCAGCTCCAAGGATATTCAAAAAATCAGGTAGCTAATCCACAGAAACATGTTAAGCACTGTTTTCTTGGCACGGTACTTTTACCTCTTTATTTACCATGCAGTCATTTAAATGAGTGAATGAATGAAAATGAAATGGATGACTGAAGAATGAAGAAGTGTCTTGCTATAAGCAGATGGTAACAGACCACAGTCCTTATACTCCCAAGGGGAATCCTTTCTTCCTTCTCTCATTAACCCCCAACCCATATATATATCTATACCTTCTCAGCAATGCCAGTGTATTTCTGTTTTGATCCAGCTGTTCCTCCAGACACCGTGCTGATCATTCCATCATGGGGTTCTTTTCCCCTCTTGGTTCGGTTTGACTAGAAGGCCCTAGCTCCTTGGCCAGCAGTTCCCACTGGGCTTCCAGTTTATCCTTTAGTTTCCCATCTCTTCGGTGCTGGAGCTGTGATGAAATCTTTCATCCATATCCTCCACCTAACTCCTCCAACATGTTGCTTCCAGCAAGGTGCGGTTAGCAAAATACAACAGGATTATTACTTCTCCCTCTACAAGAATGTACCCAAATGCCTTTCTCTGTCTCTCAAATGTCATCCAGTAGACCTGAACTAGTTTCTCATACATCAGGTGTGAACTGAGACTGGAGGGGATTGGTGTCTCTGTCTGGCCTTAGTTGAGCTTGGGTTGTGGTGGTTTAGTTGGACTGAACATGCAAAGAAAGACGTAGGAAACTAGAGAAAATCCAGAAGAAATTTCCCAGGGTTCAGAAACTGCTTTGTGAGGAAAGGTTGAAGGAAATGGACTGGTTTAGCTTAGAAAAAAGGAAGGTTGAGAAGAGACAATTTAACACCCTTCAAATGCATTTGAAGTATTAAAAGCAGGCTAAGGATCAATTTTCCTGTGTGCCTATCAGGGATAGGACAGGACGTTGGTCTAATCTTTAATAAGGGATATATAGATCAGATATTAGGAACACTTCTCCATTACAAGCATCTTAATCACTGGAGCAGGTCTCCTGGGGAGCCTGCGAGTCCCTGTCAGATTTGGTGCTTTTAAAAAATAAGATCTCTATTGGGGATGACCCCAATATATTTGATCCCAATTTAGAGCAGAGAACTGGAGTTACAAAACTTTATTTACTATTAATAAATATTATTATTTCTAGCCTCTATTTTTCTTTCTATGAAGTCAGCTTTGCTGAATGACATAGCTTAGAGAAAGAAAATCCAGACTAAACTGCAACCTGCAGTGTACCATCCAATTCCTTCTCCTAACATGGCAGAGGAAAACTGGGCGTAAGGAGTAAGTCTCTGTGCTGCCACTATGGTCCATGAGATTTAAATGGGATAGGGTCACCATGAAGTTTGGCAAAATTTCTTTAACAGACCTCTCCAATACGAAGTCAAACGAAACAAAAGACAGAGCTAAATCTCAGAGGAGAAATACAGGGGAGAAAATAATGATGTCATTTGCCATTACTTCTTTGTTTTAAAAATTATGAGTTTACCTTACAGTAACTCACATAACAAACAAGGGTTCAGTTGTATAAATACATGTGCTGTGATAGGAAAGTTTATGGTTTTTAAAGCAAGCATGATCTTAGTCCTTTGCAGCACAGAGCCACAGGTACCCAAGCTGAAATCTGAAAATGCCTTTCCCCAGCTTTGCCTTGATTTGGCTCAGGGAGCCTATGAACAGGGCTCTGAGGCACTGCTGCAGGACTTTAATACCTCAGTTCTCTAATGGAAGGGCTTGGGTTAGGGACAAAAGCATATTCACAAGGCAGCAGCAATTAGCAAAACAGATAGAGAACGTCAGTCTGTCCTGACTGCAGATCTGGCTCCCCAGGGTCATTATATATGAATGTGTTAAAAAGGCAGCAGATGTCTTTTGGATTGTGCACAAGATAGAGCAGCTTGTTATCCCGCTTGTGCTAACGTACGTTCTGCTAGCTGACAGTCCACAGTACGCATCCAGCAGAGAGATCACCCTCACAAAACGTGATGAGAAAAGGGTGCCAACACTGCACAATTGAGTGCTGGGAAGTTAGGAGGTGCCCAAGCAAAGGATGCCAGTGCAATCCGAATTCTTCCATTCCTAAATAAACACTACAATGGAGTCTTTATTATTCCCACAGGCTCCTCTGTCCCTGAGGGCAGGATGGCTTGTGCTCACTAAATGAGCTGCTATTTCTATATTTGCTTTATGCTGTCCTCGTTCTGGTTGTTGCCTCTATTTTCTTGGTGACACTTCAAAACCTGACCTGGAGACAAAACTATCCATGTATTTCATGGTTCTTTCTCTCTTGTGATGATGTATGAGCATATGCTCCTCAAACTAGGAACTCATCTGCAGAACCCTGGGAACCCCAATGGAGCAAGGAGTATTAGTCTTATTTTACAAATTGATTGAAAAAGAAATATCTCCATGCATTTCGAGCACTCACTGAGATCCTTGGGCCCTGCTTTTTCCAGTTCTGTTCATTGACAGAAATACAAGTTCAAAAGATGGACCTCACTAACCTCATTTACAGTGCTTATCACTGCTAGAAATTCAGATCCAGAGTCCCAGTCATCCGAGCAAACCTGAGCAATGCTCAAGGAACAGTTGCATATGAGAAGTCTGGCTAAAATGTCTGTGGGAGAAGCAGGCGAAGAACTCAGTTTACCTGGATCTCTCATAGCCATTTCAAACATGACATTATGCTATATTCGCCATCGTCCCTCTCATTCGCTGGGCAAGCCTGATTTCCCTCCTGAGTACAAATTGTCTTGTGCGCTGAAGGAGGTAAGGATCCTATGAAATGAGGTAGTGCACACGTTCAAGCAGTTAAAGGCTGTGTCATATGCACAAAGGGGCTTTATGGTAAATTGAGGTTGCAAAGCAAATGCAATGACATAAATAAGACATAATACATGAACAATAACGCGGTGGAAAAAAAACCAAATGAATTAAAATGAAAGGTGGTTATAAAGAATGGTTTCCAATAGCTGAGCTTATGTGACACCCTTAGCTGCCATAAGTCATCGGCAGATTTTAGTGGAGCAGCACTGTTATACACCACCTGGGACCTGCTCTTCGCCTCTTGTTATTTTCTTGCATTTCAGTTCAAAAGAAGTGCATGCAAGTTTGATTATGAACACTATTCTTCATTACCAGACACAAAGAAAATTAAACCGGGCTTCTTAATTGTTGCTCCTGCTGCAAAACTCTTTGTGAGTATTTGTAATGATATACATCCGTCTCACTGGATTTCTGATTTGGATATCACATCTGTTTTTCCATTGGTGCTCATAAAATATTAACATCCCTGCTGTAGCACTTAAAAGTCACATTGTATTAGGGAATTTATGTCCTTCCCTGCAGCAATTACATCTGTTTGCTGCACGCTGACTGTTAGCCGGTCTTCCAGTCTTCATGGGAAGGAAAATTTGGGTTCTTTGTAGAGTTCCAAGTGGCATTCTTCATCTTAGGAAGGATTACTTTCAGCCTCAGGATCAGTGACAACTGGAAATACAGAAAGAAAGGGCATTTTAGAAATTAGAGATGGATTCTAGTTAATACAGATGATATTCTTACTCTTGTACCCCACATTTTCTTTAGTTAGAAAACCCAAAGTCACTGGGTAAAAAAAAAACATAAAAGAGATACGAGTTCTTTTTTTCTGAATTGCCTTCATTATATGGCTTATAGTTAGTGAACTCTACTTTTTTCCCCCCAAACCTCGAGGGTAGCTCACTTTGTAGAATTGGAGCAAAGTGAAAAATGGCATGTCGCAGCGCTGGGACCGGCGTCTAACGCTTTCTGTGTTTCCATAACTAGTTTTTTCCCCCCACCAATAAAGAATGGTCTGAGTGGAATGGGGAGGTGAAGGGTCACTCTGCTCCCCAATTATCTATAAATCATTATTTTTACCACCTTTTAAGAAATATCTATTTTCTCAGTGAGGAAAAAAGCTATCTGTGATGAAAAGCCTCCTCTTCCCAGTGGTGCCTGCTGCACAGAGATGATGGATATGAAGAGAGAGGGCCCACATCGCCATGAATCTGTTGAGCCTGAGCTTTAATGTGCCGGCAGCTCCTCCTTTGTCCTGTGGCTTAGAGCACATGGTTCTTTACACTTACTTGAATTCACACGCGTGACCTCTACATTTGGCCGGTGATACTGTGAACCTCATCTGCCCCCCTCTTTCTCAGAAGAAGATAAGAGAGAACAGGGATGAGGCTGTCTTAGGCGTTAAAGCAAGAGCTGTGCTGGTTTTGCTCTTAAAAACACAACACTTGCACGCCTTCTTACTGTATGATACTTTATATGCTTCTTAGGTCTCCTCCAGACACTCAACTACTTGCTTAATTTTAAGTAATTGATTTGCATATTCACCTATTACAATTGAAAGCAGAAGTCCCATACGCCAAAATCATCCATCCTCCTGTGCGCGTGCCTTTACAGTTAGAGTAATGGTGTACAGAGGCCTTGGGCACTTCAAGAGCAGGACAACAAGCCTGGATCTTTATACGCTTGTCTTTGTGTGAAACATCAACACAATTAAAAATGCTTTCTTTAACAGGGCTAGGGATTTGTATAGTTAACCGGAGGGCTGGCAGCACTATTGCCGTGTAAGGAAATGACAATCACAATATTTGGGGTTTAGTTTTGTGGCTTGTGCTGAATATGTTAACATCTGGAGTAGGTTTTGGAAATGTCACTTTCTGTAGACTTGACTGGGATATGTAGTTTAACGCTCCTAAGGCCTCCAGCTTGCTGCTGCTTGGATTGCAAAAAGAAAAGGCCAGAAAAGATAATATACTTGGACACAGCCAGCATGAGTTTGAATTTCCTTCCCTCAAGTAATCCTGCTTGTGCTGATGGAGCTATGGGTGTACAACCCCTGGTAACGAGAGGGTCTGTTGATACACAGCCTATGAATGACCAAGTTCACTATGCGTAAGTATGTCCTTATGAAGTACATTCTGTGACACCTGGCAATTACCAAAGCCATTGGCTCATTTCAAAGAACATCAGTGGTAGGAATAAATGAATTTATCCTTATTGCATTTTGTTTCCCTTATTTTTTCTGCATAATACGTTACTTCCTTTGATTCCTTTTTAGTCCGATACATGCGTAATAGGTTGCCCTGACATAGACCTGGGGCCCTTCACTTTAACTAAAAGCCAGGTCTGTGAAGGCCTCAATATACAACCCTTCCTAAAGCCCTTTCGTTTCAATGAATTGTATTTTTTAAAACAGAGAATAACTATGTTTTCTTCAAAGCAACATGAACAAAGCAACACAGGAGGCCAGATTTTTATCTTTGCCAGGGGATCTTTCTCTTGATGTGATTCTCCTGCTCCTCTCTCCAATGGACCATGTCCACTTCTCTGCAAGATGGTGCAGGCAGTGGCAGAGCAGCAGAGCCAGCTCTGGCCTCTCCCCCGAGAGGCTAACAGGGACATGCCACCCCGTGCTTGCACCAGGGCTTCAGGAGGGCTCTTATGGTCATTTAATCCCATCCACAGCTCACTACATCCAGGACATTCCGGGCAGCTGTTTGTCTAATTTGTAATGTGTATATTTGACGTCTAACATTTCTTGTGTAGGATCCAGGAGATCTGCAGCCTCTGGTTTCCACTCAAGCCCTTAAAGGCCATGTGGTTTCAATTGTGTTAAACCATTTGAGAACATAGAAATTCTCTTTCTGTTTTTCTGGTGATGTATCTCTTGGATCAATTTGGTGAATATTTGTAGTGTAAAATATTGTTCCTTAAATATATTTTGTATTTCACTGTATTTTGCAGTCTATTATCCTGAGCAGCTGAAAGCCTGAAGTTGAGTGAACAGCCATGCTGTTAGCTTGGGTTTTTTTCTCCTGCCTAACATGAATTAACTATAGCATTTCTGTGTTAGTTTGGATATCTTCCATCTTCCCAAAGGAGAAATATCTTCCTCTTGCTTGTCTGATTGCTAGCTTCTGTCTTGTCTTCTGACAGCAAATGGGACCTCAAGCAGTCAGCTGTCTACACCCAAATCAAAGCAGTCCCCGATCTCCACACCTACCAGCCCAGGGAGCCTCCGTAAGCACAAGGTATTACGTTTCTTATACCTTACTACATCTGTTTCTTCCTTAGTCTACTCCAATTTGTACGACATTTAAGTCATGGCCATATTCTCTGGAAGCACAACTTGTATGTTGAAACAGTGGAGAATTTGGCCCATTACCTAAAAGGGTTGTCACTTTGGGCTCTACCAAGATGGTGAGCAACAAATTGTTGGTCTGTTTCTTCCACTGGAGTTACTAAAGTGTGCTGGAGATCATCCATATGGATCAGAAGAGGTAACTTAACCCTGAGCTTGTACTACTATTTGAAAAAGCTCCCAAGTTATTGATGGATATGATCTTCATGTAAATCCTCCTCTCTTGAAAAGCCTTAAGTGTTGGCAAATCTGGTCCATTAAACAGCAGGAGAAATGCAAATGTTACTGAAGCTCTAAGACATCACTTTAATGATGCTTCTCAAGGATTTTTTTTTTTTTAATTATTTAAGGCCATGCTCTGTTTTACAGGAAAGAAGTGATTTTTTTTACAGCTGATGTAGTAATTGTGTTCTGGTGCAGTAGCTGTTTTTCCTGGTAACAAACAGGGTGTCTAACAGATAGCACAGCATCCTAGTAGAGATCAGTAAACCTGTGCTGGCTCATAGATAATTCATGTATTGATTTATTTAAAAGGTATAGCAGCAGTCACAGCTTTTTATGTTCCTGTTTATTCAGTACCATTCTGCGCTGAATCCAGATTACGATTTCCATGGGCTTTCTCATTTCTGGAATAGCCACAGCGTTGCTTCCAACAGTCTTTACTTGATACAGAAATTGGAACTTGGACATAATTTTAAGTGTGACAGGAGGTCAGTGGGATTTCTCTTTAGTAATCAGAATGTACCCCTCAGCCTGCATATGACTTTGAAAGCAGGGACTTGAAATTCTGGAAGAGTAATTAAAAAAATTCTGATAGTGGTTTTGCAGTTGGCCAGCCAGCCACATGTAATCTCCTGTGGTCTAGATTGCACGGGCTGAACTAATTTTGTTTGAGGATTATGTTTTTTCTCAAAGTGAGGAACGGTGGCTGGAGCTGGATTACAGTTGTTATGGTGGTGGAACAAAGCACAGAGAAGTCAGTGGGAAGAATCCCCAAAAGACCAACGGGCTTTGGGTTACACCTCTAACATGTAAGATTTTGGATCGCAGACCTTTGGACATGGGGTTGAATGGTACTGGGGGAGCCTGGGGTGGGCTTTTGGCTTCTCAAAAATCAAATCTTTAAAATATTCCCTACATATGGAGAGGCTGTGGTTACTCAGCTTTATTTTACTTTCTTTAACAAAGGCATAGCTGAATCTAAATGAAATCTATGTTTTCCTCAGGACTTCACTTGGTATCAGCTGCTCAGTCTAAGTCTGAGGAAACGCAACACTTTTAACACTAATGGGCCCAGATTTATTATTAATTTGTAACTGAGAACAGGATCTGGCCCATAGTCTGAATTCAACAATTGCTTGTGTGTATTTCAGCAAAAGTGATGCTGTAAACTGCATCCTTTGCTTCAGCCATCAAGGACCTAAGATACTTTCCAAACTCTGTCTCATTTAGGACTTTGGAGATGAGTACTTGCTTCCTGGTAAAGACAAGTAAAACCCACCTTCTTTCATGTTTTACGCATGTTTTCAGCTGCCTGATTTATGACCTTCCCAGTGAAGCCCCTAGAACATTTGTAATAGATAGCAACTGCTGAGGGCAAAGCCAATCCATCTACAAGCTTCTCCACTAACTTAAGCCAATCAGCAAATATGAATGTAGCGGGTTAGGTTACTGGAATATTCATGCATCATTGTCTTCCTCCCAGGAGCAATTTCCTGCTTATTATGAAACCACTTTTCTTTTTTTTCCCTAAAACTCAAATGATAAATGCGTAGGTTGAGTTCACCACAAAGTCATATTCTACCTCTTCTTATATCAAGACTGTTGTGAATTTCCTTTCTGTGTATTTGGGCTTTTCCTCATTTTGCTCACAGTTATTACCTGTGTGGGTGTCAGAATTCAAAAAGGTCCAAGGAGAGCTTTCGCCCTTGAGCAGGTTTGTGTACCATGCAGAACTTTAAGGAAGTGGAATAAGATGGTTACCCCAGGAAGGGACCCTAGAAAAGCTTTACATTCAGCATTTGATAAACTTGGCATTGTTTTCTTATCCCTTCTAATTGATCAGAAATTACTTAAAATTAAGACTAAGTTGTGGAACGTGTGATTTTCCTAGGGATTTCCCCTAAAGGTAGCTGTCAAATCAAGGTAAGACCCTTTATTGTGGACTTAGGTTCAAAGAGACCTGTTTAAGGGAAGGTCATGCTCTTTCATGCATGTACTATAAGGGACACATTGATCCAGAAGCGATAAAAAAATACATTGCAAACTTATCACTGAACAGTCATCCTTCTGGTACCAAGGATTCTCTTGCTCCACTGTGCAAGTAACCCACCTTGATTTTAGCCTTGAACTACCTGGACAACTGGTCAGTCCATCCAGTAACCAGTACACGAGTCTTCCACCCTGTCCCTACGAACTGCACAGAACTGGACCACTCGACTGGTTCCTTACGCATAACCAAAGGTGGAAACTGATTGTGTGAGTTAACATTTTCTTCTTTCTTCCTACAGGACTTGTATCTGCCTCTGTCTTTGGATGACTCTGATTCCCTTGGAGATTCCATGTAAAGCGACACGAAGCTAAATGTCCATACTGCAAGCTATGTTTAAGATACAGTAGAGTACTTCTGCCAAAATAAGCAGATAGGTGACTGGTGCTTTCAAATCAGACAAAGGACACACAGTTGTATGTCATTTTTTTTCTGTGATTTATCCTGTGCCACAAATCAACACCTACCAGTCTATAGAGATAGAGGGATACCATTCTTCCAAGTTATAGGGATGCAAAATGGACATTGCAAGCAATTTGGGGCCAAGATGCCAATGATCCTGTGCATTTCCCATTTTCTTCTATTACTTCTTCTTCTGCTGCGACTATGTAATTTTCCTAGTGATAGTAAAGTAGCTCCCCCTGGAAGTGTGCAAATGGATCACTTGCTGACCAATTTGCAAGCTCAAGTAGAGCAAATAATATTCTCCACCTGTCCAAACTGCCAGCGTTTGCCAGCTCACCTGCTCCTCATTTGCAGCCCTGATTTTAGCACCTCCACCCTAACCAGTATTGGTTTTATTATTGGAGGGCAGGAAGGGAAATGTCTTACTAGTTTGATGCTTAATGTGCCAGCAGAAGCGTGGATGAGGTTGGGAATGACTGCATAAGATGCTAAGTGAGGTTAGTACAACAGTGATTCAAATATTGGGATTTATTTTTTTTTTTTAATGATTAAGCAAAAAAAAAAATGTAAGTCAGCTGAGTTATCTGGAGTGGAACACCTTTCACATATGACCCAAAGATACTGCTAGCTGGTAACAAATTTTTATACCTACCCTATGGTATCTCTCTATCTCTGTTTGTAACAGTAATGCCTTGTGAACAGCCAACACTGAAAACACTGTGAAAATCTGTTTTCAGGTTTGACACCCTATAGGTCACTTTTTATAGCAAAAAAATCAATACACTTTTTATAAAGGAAAACCTTGTATCTGTGTTTTGGGAGTAAGGATTCAAGCTCCTCCTTTTTTATAAAAGCTGGTGATTTTCTTTTGTTTAAAAAACACGTTCAGAAAAATGTACAAAAAAAACCAACCAACGACTGCAGAACAGTAATAACTCAGTTTGAAAATCCTGTCATCACTGCCAAAACAGACACATGTAGAGAAAAAAAGGTCAATTCAAAATATTGAATGTTTTGATAGTTTTTTGTAATGTTTAAGACTACGTATTTGGTTTTTTACACTTCAGTATTCCTAACTATGGCCAGATTCTCTACTTATATAACAAATGGAATTTTGTGGTGTTCAAAAACACGTATTTTCAGAAACTCTTCTATCTGACAAAACCAATCTCACTGTATTTAGAGAAACCTTTTGCTTTTATCAATCAGTAATGACTCCTACGGAATGCAAAGTTCATCTTATTCGCGCAGGGCTGGGGGTTGTTTTTACTACGCCGACGCTTTGTCATAGGCTAGCTGGCATTGCCTCCCTTTCTCATGGAATAAGCTTTCAATGAAACTGATTCTTACGGAACTTTACCTAAATGAGATCCGTGCGATCCAATTCTATCTTTGTTGCTCTATTTGCCTTTGTTTCAACATATACACCTATTCTCTTGCAACCCCTTGTGATTAGAATGAATTAGAACGTTGTGCTGTTTGATGCTACATGAATGCTGGGTTGTTCCCAAAGCCACTCCACATTTTGTTTGCTTGCATTGCTGGTATGAAACAACCTGTGCAGGCTGCATCTTTCGAGGTTCACGTGATGATACATATAATGCAACTTAAAAAAGAGATTTATCTGAGAGAGGCCAGGATTGGGAATTATCAAGGGGTTGGAGTTATCATGTGCCAAATTTGCACCCAGTAGTCTTAGTGCATGATCATTTACACCCAGAGTTTTGCACAAGAAATCATTTGTTGCCACAGATAACTTCATTTAATTGAATAACTCTCTGACTACGCAACTGCTAAACGATCGTTTCGCCTATTGTATATAGAATCCTGGTTTCAGTTCAAAGGCTAAGGGCTCGTGTGTGAGGTTTGTAGTGAAAGGATGGGAGCAAAAAAGGTTGGTAGGACAAAGCATAGGTGCAGTAGTTAGGACACCTTAATTCAGCCCTTGGCATTGCTAAATTTAGTGTCTGAATGGGAGCAGGTCTCTTAGTAACCCTGTGCCTCAATCTGTCTGTCTGTCCCTACAGGGACAATACTGTTCTACCTCACTGGGGGTTGTGAGGCCAAATGTTGGTTAACATTTGTAAAGTGCTTTCAGATCCTCTAACAGAAGGTGCTGAAGTATTCTGGGTGCAGATTTGGTTATGGGTGCTAATTTTTGGCTGTCTAATTCTGTGGGTGCTACTGTAGACACTGGTCATGAGAAAATATGACTTTTTAAGCATAAGGATGTCAAAGGCCGTGGTTATGCTAACTATTATTCATCAGAGCTTTTGTCTCATAAAAGCTTAAGTGGGACAGATAATTGGACGTGCTTTTACCCTCTCCTCTGCTATGTTGGTGGAAATCTCAAGAGTCCCTCCCCAAGGCTCTGCCTTTCCAGGGACCCTGACTAGTAGTCACGACCCTGCCTGGTAGAGATGATGGACTTGGACTCCAGTCAAAGGTGTCGTCACTTCAGTGACACAGGCCATTCCCATCATGGTCAGGGTTAGCACGTCCTGCCACCTCTCCTCTGAGTCCTTGATAAAACAAGAGACCATGAAATCACATCCAGGTTCTCTTGCTGTTCAGTACAGGACACTCACCACAGATCCACCAGGAAAACCTAAACTTTTGATATCCATAAGCAGACTGAACTGCTAGAGCTGACGGTGGCAGGAAAGAAGACAGAGATGTGCTTTCATCCAGTATTCGTGAGGTCAGTTTGTGTAAGGAGGATCCCAAGGGGTGAATGAACCTTTGGATGGATGGTTGTTGAGGTAGCTGTTGAGAAGTGGTTCCTTCCCTTCCTGCCACAAGTAGTCTCTGGTTATTTGAAGATGCTCTTCCTGGTGGAGTGTGCTAAGGAATCACTGAGGCCTTCTTCCTGAGCTGCACCTAGTGACGCATCTAAAACCTGATCCTGCAACTGCTCCCTTGGGAATGGAGTTTTGTTTGCATGAGGATCACCTCGGGGTGGGGCTGAGCCCAACAATTCCTTCAGGCAATTAGGGGGACCTTGAAAAGGCCTAAAAGAAGAAAAAAAAATAATAATTGTTCAGTGGGAAAAATAGCCATTCAAACCAGTAGAAGCCACAAAAAGCCCAGGGTATGAGGTAAAACTCCCAAGTTTTAAAAAGCAATTTTCTAGGTAGAAATGCCTGGGCAGTAGGAGAAGTCAGTGAGCATTTCAGCTGTAATAGTTAAGTCTGTATTAATGCCAATATTGCATGAGTTCGTGTATAGAAATGCATGTGGAATGTTACCTACATTCAAAACTAGTTATCTTTGGCTTTGTAGGATCCCTAACATAGATTTGAATACAAAGAGAAACAATGCACAGGCATCATACCTTAGTCATTTAAATATAGGGACAGCCCTGATTCAGGAAAGAACTTAAAAACATGCTTAAATTTTAGCACGTGCTTTACTCCTCTTGATTTTTCAAGAGATATAAGCTTGGGTTTGGTCAGAAAGCTTTCCTGAACTGGAATGAATTAGTAATTACTTTTAATATACCATAGCGATTCCAGACCCTATGAGATCCTGCAGCAGATGATAGTAATTCCACTATATACTCCAGAGTTTACCTTTTATATTTTTTTCTACTTTTACAAGCACATAAAACTCCACAGGATATGAGGATTTGCCATATTAATTCTGCTATAAAACCCCTGTCTAATTTCCCTCATGAGGCTGCCTTTAGTGTTTTCGGAGATTAATTGAATCGCTAAGACTATATTGTTTTAAAACAATCCAGTATCTAAAAACAAATTGGAGAGACTCTTAAAGTAGTAGGGCTTTGTTTCTTCAAAATCTGCCTTTATTCAGTATCAATATATTTTAGCAGATTTGCATATACAGTAAAAATACCTGTTTCAGACACACGATCATTAGGAACGAATTAGAACAATCCTCCAAGCGTAGGCTGATGTATTTAGTAGTCATACAGTCCAGTGATGGTCTTGACTGTAGAAGATCAGGGCAATGCAGCAAAACCTTCAGCCTTAGGATTTTTGTCACTTGTAAAGCATTTAAATCCTGAAGTTTCTGGGCTAAAGCCTCATCTGTTACAAGCTTTGGAGCTAGTTCAGTTCCACCGACTAAATAGCTGGCCATGACTCTACACCTTGAAGTAATTTTGAAAGAGTTTGTTAATGGGATCTTACCTTGGTCCACTCTGCAGTGGGAGATGGAAATAGCTTTTGCCTCCCATTGTTGGTGTTTCCCATATCTGCACATTATTTACAGTCTTCTCAGGAGCTAGAAATGCTAATTGTGTTATTTTCATAGACAACAGAAAAATAATTCTGCTTAGAAAACAACTTCCACATCTCATTTAGCTCACACATACGCATGCATGCAAAAAATGACACGCACAGTCTAGCTGATATTTCTCTCCCACCTGCTTGAACAGTACTTTTGAAGGGAGAAAAGGCAGGACCAAAAATTGTGGCAAACAGCAAAACAACATTACACTCAGGCATTTTTAATAGGGAAATAATGGCATAAAAGTGTTAGTTTCTCCTTATCCGTATGGATACTGATGACATTTTCTAGGATGCCTTGTGTTTGCTTTTTCATGCCTTTGAGGTCAGTGCTGGCCATCTTGCTACTTCCCAGAACACCCTGTGAACCTGCTCTGTAATGCCATGCTGAATCCCCGCGCCGGCGCTGCTCCAGTGACAGCCATCCCTGGAAGTCGCGTCCTCTCTGCAGGGGCACGACATGGACCTTACAGTAGGAGCCTTCTTTATTGCAGTGAGAGCACAAGCATATTTTGTCACTGACTTCAGTGGTACCCCACATCCATTCAAGGCAATTGGAGAGTTGTCTTTTACTACAGTGGAGGCAGAATCATTTTTAGGGAAAGCAAGAAAAACATAGCCAAGTAAAGTAAGTATAAAATTAGTCCAGAAAGCGTCTCCTCAAGCTAAGACAATCCACAACTAGAGAAAAGCTATATGGAAGTGCGTTTACCACACATGAGTTGCTGATCGTGACCGGGACAGAACAAAACAGCTTTTTTCGGTGGTGATTTAGGTTCAAAGTTATTTTTCTGGTTGCTTATGGAAGCAGGCTGGAACAGTATTTGGGACTGGTGAGGTTCTTTGTAGAAGCAAATGGATGGCATGAGATGGAAATCTTTTTCTCTGTCTAGATAAAGAGTGAGGTCAGTCCATGGAGTGGGATTAGTGCTTTACACAAAATGATACCCAGAAGAGATCCAGCTGAAACACCGCCTTGGTGTAATGAGACCGAGAAGGTTAAGACTTTAAGTGCCTTCCAACATGCTTTGGGCTTCAGAAGTGGGACTATACGTGTGCCCAACAAGGCCTAGGTAAAAACCCCCTTGACAAAAGGGACAGGACAGACTTTGATCCTTGAGATATTTAGCCGATCTCGTATTTATTCAACCAGCTCTTGAAAATTACTGCCTCCAGAATCACAGGTTTCTTCTGGCTCATGCCTCTGTCCCACCTGTATGAATCTGAGCAGGCCTCTCCACGGTGTCTCAGGAAGTGTTAAAGCTGAGTCTTGTTTTCTCATGGTGTAGTTACTCCTCACTGACTGTGGAGTGAACTGGGCTGGCTTCCGCTGCATTGGTTATCGATTCTGTCATTCAGATGTTCTTCACCCTCCTCCTTTGCTCCTGGCTTGACATCTGGTGTGTCTCACTCTGGGTGCCTCCAGGTGAAAGGCTGGGGCCAGCACTGTGTATAGACCCCTCGTTTTGTTTTGTTTTGCTTCCTGTGGAACAGATCTAGTCATTTGATGTTTGTCTGAAGGTCTGGGGCCAAGCTGACAAAAAAAGGTGTTTTAATAGAGAGAGGGGAGATGCTCAGAGATTGTAAGTGGGCGGATGGAGAGGCTTTTTTTCAGCAATGCCATTGCATAGCTGCTCTGAGAGAATCCCACTCATAGGCTAGGTACTACTTCTGCAGGTGAAGATGTGGAGCTTTGGGGTCACAGGCCACCGTCCATCCCTCAGGACACTCTGTTCAGAGAAGGTTAAAAACACTAACACCAATTTTTGGCCAACAGATGAGCTTCTGAGCAAATGAGAATCAAACCTAGTGGATTCAGCAGTGGGATTTCAAAGCCATTGGGACTTCAGAGCTATTGGTCTTTGGTGTAACTGTGGACAGATCAGTTCTCCTTCCGCTGTGGTGTACGTGTACATATCGAGGGCAATTCGTGTTACCATTCAAAATGTGGGCCTTGTTTTTGTAAATGATGAATAAGTCTTAATGATTTCAGTGGCTTTCTACCAAGAGAACAGTGGGCCTGTTGTTGAAAGCTTTCTTGTTTAGAAAATGTTCATGGCCAGATGGGTTGCCTTTCAGTGTCATTGCTTAATGCACTTAGTTGAACTAACCTACTCTGGCTCCTGCTCTGCATCTCAGTGAACTGCAGCTCAGGACTCTGGAGCCAGTTTCGAGCTTCCCTGACAGTTTATCACTCAAACAATTGAAGGAGGAGGATGCCCAAAGGGAATTAACAAATCTTTGCAGTAATGAGAATCTGTCAGCTGAAAAAAAGAAAATTGGCATCATTAGAGAAAGATGCCATGATGGCCAGTGTCATGGGAGACAAAGAAAGAAGACTTGTTTCTAACAGGAATGGTAAGGGGGCATTTTGTTAGGAGGTATTTACTGAGTGATGAAATGAGCTTGAACTTCACAGAAAATCAAATGGAAGGGAGAGCATGAGGCAGAGCGCTGGAAACATCAGTGCCATTGATGTGTGGGAATAATAAAAGACAAAAGCCAAGAAATTCCAGGGACAGACAAAAGGGAAGGCTGGGGCTAGCTGAGGAGCTACAGCTTGGTTCTGGACACAAAAGCAGCAGGGGTTGCTGGCCGCATGTTGAGAGGATTATTGCCCCTGCAGGTATCTAAGCCAGGATGCAGGCTGGCTGCCCCAGCAGCGTGTGTCCCACTCCCTGTGGCAGAAATAAGGTCACGCTTGGCCGCAGGCAGAACTTGGTCTGAAGTTCCTCCCCTGCTCCTGTTTTACTCTCCTGTCAGCTCGTGTCAGCCCTGAAATGGGGAAGGGAAGATCCAGCCCTTTGCTGAATGACAGCACTGACCTGTGGTTTGGTTTTATTTTTATTCCTCCCTATCAGATCAGAAATAGAAGTTCATCAGCATGCCCAGGCTTGGAGAAGGACAGGCCTGGCACCCTGGGGAATTGCAAGACACGAGGCAAGAGAATAATGAGGGCACCTCTGAACCTCCCCTCCCTTCCCATGGAGCTCAGCAAACTCTGGAAAAAGTAGCAACCCACTTGCAGCAGGGTGAAAAGCCGAGACAGGCTCCTGGAGGAGGTTACCGTGATTTGCTGTGCAGGCAGAGGGGCTGATGATGATTTTGCCCATTAAATGCATAGCCACGTATGTGAGAGCTGCTGCGTCAATAAATCAATGGGAAGTCCGTGCTGAACGAGGGGATCTGCAGTTAACACCAGTTTTCTCATGAGATCTTTTTTCTAAATTCAGTTGAGTTACAGTGCTTGTGAATTTAATCCTAAAAGGCAAAACAACTGACTTATCTGAACCCATTTTGTTGCTGTTTAGTCTCAGATTTTAAATTTTTTTTTTTTTGCATAGATTGCACCTCTCTATTTCTGTAGATTCTCAGGCGCCCAATATATCACCAGTGAAACCCAATACACCTAATTCTCTGCTGCTTTAAACAGGCAGAAGCTCCTCTGTAATTAAGGGAGCCAAATCCATTTGGTCCAAGGTTGGTCTCTGGTTTCAAAGATTGATTACTGTCAATAATTCCTGTGTGATTGATTACTTAAGTGCAGATTCAGTTTCCTGGGTGACAGCTGCAGACTTTGCAGAGAAAACCTCATTAACCCCAGCTATAAGGTGATCTCTTGTATCAACCTCTAAAAGCAAGTTATATACATGGGAGCTATTTTGTATAGTTTTATTATAGTTAATAATAAAGCTGATACAGTTTTCATTGTGGAAATATCTTAAAGCTTTTAGAGTTGAAAATTAAGCAAGGAACCTTAGCAAATCAGGGTCTCTTCTGTATTTTTCTGGTTCTAAAGAGTGTTGGCTTTATCCCACTTTAGTCTCACTTCAGTCTACCAACAGACACGCCCTGAGCCCAGCAGGTTTATGGAACTAGAAATAGCGTTTCTATTTCTTCCAGTATTTTTCTACTCTAGTCCCAGCTAGAACCAAGCAGAAGAGAGAGATTTATGGTTGGCTTGGTTTTTAGAGAAAAATATTACCAAATGTCTCTGAACATAAAAAGGAAGGTTCAGTTCATTTTAGGTGACTCATCTAAACTCAAGGCTGCTTTTGATTTTTGTCCAAGCTGGTTCTTCCATCTCTATTCGCAACAGTTTATATATAGGAAACTGCAATAAATTTGAGTCACGTTTGAACGGCAGGGCTCTTGCAGAGCAAAGTGATTCATCTGGCACGCGCAGTCGGAAGGAAACTCCATGGTGGCACTTGGTCAGGGTGGACCTGAACCAAACCCTGGTTCTGAACCCCCGAGTTTCTGAGAAACCCACGTGCAGAGTCAACCTTAGGAAATGTCTGTAACGGAGCAAACGGACCCCGAGCTGAGGTCCAGGCCCAGTTCTTGAAATGAAGAATTTTACCTTCAGAGAACCCCCGTGAAACATTTAGTGGGTTTTTTTTCGTTGTTTGGTTTTTGGGTTTGTGTTTTGAGATTTTTTTGTTTTGTTTTTTAAATTCCATCTGCTTCTCTCCATCTGCTTCCAGTCATCGTGCAGCAGATATGGATGGGGTTTAATCCACTTCCCTTTGCAGGTGGCAGTTGAAACGCAGTGATCATCCATCTCCCCCTCGCGCTGACCGCAGTCACCGAGGGGTTGCAGAACACACAGCTTTTTTCCTTTTTTTTTTTTTTTTTCCCATTTACAACAGAAGAGATTTTTCCAGACTTAGTGTGATGTCTAATGATGCATCTCCTTAAAAAGAAGAATGTCTAAGGAATTAATTGCACTGCTAATTGGTGTTTATAGATAAGGTGAAGCAGAAGTATTGAATGTAAGAACAAGAAAGCCTGTGAGTTATAATTAGATGCTGAATTCTGACATGTAAAATTGTTGTTAGTTTGCTTCTTATTTAAACGATGTGTGATCCAAGCAGCTTTATCACCGTGGCAGCACTAGTACAGCTGCGATTACCAAGTTAGAAGACACCCAGCGTCTTTTAGAAAGAGGAAACCTGTCTAGGCCAAATCTCCTTCTAGTCTCTGAAATGACGACACATTCCCCTCCACGACACTCCGTATTTTATGACACTGCCTAGTCTAGAAGCACAGGAGAGGCGAGTCAGCTTGCTGACTTTGCTGTTACTAGCCTTTGCCTATTCTCTTAATCACAAACGCAATCACAAGCCAGGGGTAGCAGCTCTCGTCGCGTAAGCCCGAGCTCTTCTCTGAAGAGCAGGAACTGCCTTGGCTCACGGCCCTGCGGCTCCCTCCGAGCTGCGAATCTGCCGGCGAGTTGTGTTGAGGGAGGGAGCTATGCAGCTGGACTGGAACCTGATCATGGATTACTGTCTTAGGTCATTCGTTGAGTTTGTATGATTTCATCATTAATAACAAAGCTGCAATATAATATAACTGAGAGGCCACGGTGTATTTTCTATTGTCATTCAGTGGGTGGGGGTTGGAGGGGCAGCCGGGTTTAAAGTTTAGCTGGTATACTTTAAACTCTGTGTACATAACCTTGGAGGACACGTGGGTGGTAAGGGTTCAGTTGTTATTTTGTTGGGATTGGTGACTTTCAGTTTGTTTTTGTTTAAATAATAAGGTATTTAATTAATGACACTGTACAAAGAGCTGTTAATTTAAACGGTGCTTTTGTTCTCCTCAACCAGATCTATCTAACCTTTCTTTTTGGCAAGCCTGCAGCAATGCTAATCATGTTGACTTTTGTACCTTGGGGGAGCGCGTGGAAGGGGAGGGGAAATGCTTTTCTCTTCAGACGAATAATGTTGCCGATAGTTAACTTTCTGCTTGAATATATACCTTGAATTCCCTTTATGCTGAATTTTTAAGTGAAGTTCTCCTAAAGGGACAGAACAAGCAGAGGTTATTCCAAAAGATCTCAACTGTATCATCTTGTAATATATTGCAGCTTTATGCCAATGATTCCTTGCTTACCTGTACACAGTCCATGCATGTTTTGAACTAATTTTGCATTCTCTATTTGTGGTGAGTTATTTAGCATTTTAACCACCTTTTGTGCCATTCAACTTGTACAGAAAACATTTTTATTGACGTTTTAAGGGGAGGGGGAAGAAAAAAAAAAACCAACCCCTTCTGCTCCCTAGTTGTAGGTAGAACTCAGTTACTTAGCAAACAGATGTAGATGAGTGGTTGTAGTGTTAGAAATGTTAGCTTGCTCGTGAACAAGCTTTTGAGAGTAAATGCATGGTCCTGTACCTCTCTCTTCTTAATTAGCTCTTCCTTTCCTCCTGGAAAGATTCTCTCTCCCTCTCTCTCTTGCTCTGTCTTTGTCTCTCTCGTGGTTGTAAAGTACAGATTTGGGCATAAATAAATGATACACAACGAGGTTTGAAAAGCAGTTCTCAACAGGTTCTCTCGGGGAACTTATTTCTCACAGCGCCTTGCCTTGGCACTTTGATTAGACCCTAACTTTCAAGGTAAACCAGATGGAGATCAGTCACCTGTTGCCTCTGCTTGAACTGGGGAACAAGTTAAATCTTTGGAAGTTGGCGTCACTGGTAGACGATGAGATCTCGCTGATCCATTGCAGCTGAGGCATGTGGCACGTGGTGTATCGGCCATGGCTTCTGCGCCTGGTTGTTCGACGTGGGAGTAGTCCCGCGGCCCCTGATTTGCGGAGTTTGCACACACTTTTTGATTTTCCTGGATACACAGCGGAAGGGGGTGGGGGGCGGTGTATAGGAATTATGTTGTCAGGGGTTCTGTAGGCAACTCCTTCTCCACCCTCCCAAGCTCTGAGCTGAGTACGCAGGGCTTATTCTTTAATAGCTGTGGTTCTGCTGGCAATGGAGGGCAGAAAGCAGTCAAAGAGGAAAAGAGGGGGTCACTCACAAAGATGGATTTTGTAAGAAATGGACTTAAAAAACCCCCCACAAAACCCTGCCACAAAACCACAAAATGTACCTAGATCCACACAGCTATCCCCCATGCCTCTTCTCCCTTAGCAGAATTTCCTTTTGTTAGAAGATTTGACTCTCTAGAAACAAATTCCATTTTCGTGAGGTGTTGTGAACTGTTTTTACTACTTGTAACGACCATCCCAGGTCTGAGTATTCTTGTAATGCAATGCCATGCAGCAGAGAACCTGTCCACTTTATAGCTTTGCTCTCAATATTTGTTACTCATTGTTTTCTCATCTAAATGTACATTTGCAAGATGTGTGTAATGTCATTTTCAAAAAAAATAAAATTTGGTTTCGATATTTAGGCCGATAAAAACCTTTCTGATGCTTTTATTTGGCAGGTGTGTGTTGCCTAGGACTTGTGAATTATAGCGGTACTCGTTCTTTTTGATTCATCAGGTTTCCCACTTATGCAGAAAAAAGACTGGTGAGGAAATGTGATGGCCCTGAATTAAGACCCAAATCTGTCCGACTGAAACAGCCCAACCTGTCTAAGACCCATCCTTTTGATTAAAAGGAGGGGCTCGGTGTGGGTCCCACTGTAGGAGATGCGGTGCAGGAACGGGCAGCTCTTTCCCAGCTCTTCCAAAGTCCAGAACTTCGGTCAAAACCGTGGATTCCAACCAACAAGAGCTGGCCCCTGTCTGAACTCTGCCTTGGCATCAAGGCCTGGGCAAGGCCTGCTGGGTCTCACATTAGCTTTGGGAAGTTTGGTGAGATTTGAGAGATCCACTGTGCTTGTCCTGCCTTCCCACACAGGCCTGAAAAAGGTCCAAGTTCTTCTTTCACAGCCACCCTGTCAGGACCACAGTGAAGACAATAACTTTCTTCCTCATAAGCCCTGAAAAATGTTAATAAGGCTTAGACCTCCCTATTTAATTATACAGCACAAGCCATTTTGCTGTTTGTTTCTGCTTCACACCTGCAGAACTCAAAGTGCGTCAGCTCTGGCAGTCCCTGCTGCAGACCAGGCTGCTGTGAAAGCGCCCAGATCCTTCCCAATGCTTCACGCTCGGATGCAGCCCTTTATCCTTTTTTCCCCGTGGCCGCCGCACATCAGCCGAGAGAGGGCCGTGCTCTTTGCCCGCTAGATCCCGAGGAGACGCTGTGCCCACGGGCAAATGGCATGGGGGCTACCAACGCGTCGCCCCGCTTGGTCCGTTACTGGCACCCGCTTGTGATTGTTGAGCCACGCTTGGGCAGGCCAGAAGCAGCACACGCAGCACAGGTCTGTTTGTTTGCAGTGAAAGACCACACTACAAGAATTGCAGTTCCCAGAATAAAACCAGGAAAACATGCTGGGAACAGCCTTCACCTGAATGTGCATGAACTGAAACTGAAGCAAATGCTATCAGAAAAGCAGAACAGGTACTTTTAGAAAATGCTCTGCTTGTGCCTTTGTGCACCCCAAGAGCAAGCAAAGCACACTGGTGTCTTTTCTAGGGGCTACGTGTTGGATAAGATGAATAAAACCCAGAAGAGGTAGTGCTCCTCTCTATGGAAAATGTGCCGAAAATAGCAGATTTAAAACCCTCAACAGGCTGTGTGCATCCCTCAATCGCAGCCGTTCCGGGGACTCGAGGGAGGGTTAAAAGGTAACCTAGATGGGATGGTGTGGTACCAACAACCAGCGCTGCAAACCAGCGGAAGGGACGCTGCTGTCGGCGTGAATCCCACTGACACGTAGGAAACCACTCCAGATTTACAGGCGTGTAAATGAGAGCAGAATTTAGTTTCCAAAGTCCGGCCTTCCTGCTACTTCACCCCGGATCTATACGGAAACACACGTCAGGTGTCCCTGAATGCGTTGTTTCATCAGAGCAGCAAACTGGTGTTTGTTTCCAAAAGCTCTAGGTTGAAGTGGGTCGGCCCTAGGCCGTGTCAGTGGTTTGGACTGAAATAAATGTTTTGGTCTGATTGGAGACCCTTTGGTCTCTTGACCCAATTGCCATTGCTCGCTGTGCAATCTGGTTCCAATCAAAGAAAAGCCGTTTTTTGCCTGTCAGGCTTGTCAGCTGCAAGTGATCCAAGTTTTCTGCGGTTGCTGGCTTTGAATTGCAGCACAAAATATGGCAGCCAGAT
>NW_009258770.1:215875-220339 GCF_000687185.1 Egretta garzetta | reverse complement strand
TCCTGGGCCCCGTCAGCATGGCTCTGTGAAATGCTGAAAGCGGTCGCAGCACCAGCTCGAGGGCTCGGGGTTTATGTGGTGGTGTTTAATCTTCTCTCTTCTGTAAATAAAACACCTTTAAGAGTCAACAAATCTAGATCATTTACATGGTTTCTCCTACAGTTTCTCCTCTGCCCCCTTGTCCTCCACTGCAGCCATCTGCTCGCCCACCCCAGCCTCTCTCCAATACACCTGAACTTCAAAGGTGTAGTTTTCTGTGCCAGTATCACCTTTACCATACCGCAGGCCCTGCACACCTGCAGACAGATGTGACTGTCCAGATGTCCATGGGAAAAAAAAGTCATAGTACAGCCGTTTGGGGGGGTTATTTTATATAAAGCACCAAATCAAAAAGGTTTAATTTTACAGCCCCCAAAGTAAACGAGAACTGCAATGACTGGGAACTGTAGGCACTCAGCCCCGTATTTGCACTCCTGTTGATACGAGTAACGCCCAGCTGGGCTCTGCCGGCGCATCACACGCCTGCGCTCCTTCTGCCAAGCCTCTGTAAGATCACCGGCTGCCTTTTGCTTGTAAGGGAGCAGGAGGCGTGCTCTATGGAGTAGGACTTCAATCACCACATTCGCACCTTTGCCACTGAAAATCGCAGTCATCATTCACGGTTAATCTGTATTTTTTATTCACAAGCAGGTCTACCAAATTTAAAAATTCCCATCAGTGTTTCACATGAATCTGTTTGCCCTGAAATCCCAGAAACATTCCACTTCACAATGACCGTGGCTCTGCTTCTGTATTAAATGATGCAAACGTTTTGCTTTTTGGGGGTTATACTGTAGGGTAGTAAGGCACTGAGTGCCCCAAACTCCACTGACGCGTCTGGGGGTGAAAGGCAGGAAAGATCTTGAAAATACATTTATCTTCGCATGGTATAAGCAGCGATCAGGAACGCGGTTACAACGACGTGCTCCCAGCCTGAAACCAGCAGGGTAACGGCAGCCTGTGAAGCCTTCAGGGAAGCAAGGGCTGAAGGAGACACGGCGCTGGCTGCGCGGTGACTTCCCCTCCCAGCTCCCATCCAAACTCCAGCAGCTAGGCCACCAGCTACAACTGGGTTTTACTGGAAGGACTGGAAGGAAGCGCCTTCTCTCTCCTGCTTTGCTCAGGATGAAGTCCACCAGCCAGGCCACTGGTGTGGTGCAAGGTGGCAGTAAATGTGAGTGCCAGTGAAGGATGCTAAAGAAGTCAAATCCGCCGCTTGCTCGCCCTCAACACCCATTTATTTTAAGCGTAGGACTTCCCACAGTTGGTGCACCCAAACGAGGGTTGGCAGCCCAACAGCTGTTTGGGAAAGATTTGAGTTGCTTCTTCTGACAACTGCGCTCCAGCCACGATGCGTGTGTCATCTTCTAATTTAAGTGTTCGGAGCGTGCTTTTAGCACCCACGTACAGTCACAGGGAGTGCCGTTACGCTGGTTAAACTGCTATTCTTCCAGTCACTGTGAGCGACAGCCAGGACGGCAACCGGAGCTGAGACGAAGGTTATTTCCGAAGGTCCCTGGCAACACGTCAGCTCGGTGACACGGGCTGCCACTCACAGCACGGAGGTTTCACGGCAGGTTTACTGCTTTTAATGGTATGTGGAGACCGAGGAGGCTTTTACATCACTGGAAATGACGTTCAGCATCTGTCTTCAGATCTTGGTCTTCTTGAGCCCAGGGCAACAAATCATGAGTTTGACCGCTTTCTCAGGGGCACCCTTTCACCGTATGCCATAAAAACCTGCGATTTAAAAAGTTTCTCTCAGAGGTTGTCACCGCAGGCTGGCTGTTCGCTGCTCTCTAGGCAGCACATCAGTCAGTCTTCGTCCACCTCCTAAAGCAGAGGCGTCCACATGGATACGAGCGCTCATGACCTTGGGCAGATCCTCCGGAGAGCTGTGAAGATGCGTTAGTGGTATAAACACCCCAGTGGCATCCCTTTAATCGTATCAGTCCTTTATCAGTCCCATTAGGCTGACCTGCATCTTCAGTTGCCTTAAAAGCTTATGAAAATCTGGACACAGGAGATGTGATGAAGAGCCTGTGTATACCACACCGCGTGACAGGGTGCAGAGATCTGAGCTGTGCAGCACCAGCTCGGGTCCCCTGGCAGAGCTGGCTGCTGCAGCACCGCACCGATGTGACCTCAGTGCCTGTGGGACACAGGGTAGGATCACTGCAAGGCTGCCGAGGCTCTGGGAAGCAAGCAGGAGAGCAACCAGAAAGACCTTCGTTCTACAAGCGGTACAATCTCCCCGGGTGTTCAATTGCTGGTGGAACAGGGGAACTCAATTGCTCTTTTTGGGGACAGGAGGGGGATAAAGATGCCATTTGCTGACACGTATGGCCCCAGCTTTGCTGAAAAATAGGGCAGCAAAGCCAACCTAAGCTTGTATTAGCACAGTACAGCAGCCTGACTGTCATAACCAGAAAAATTCCCACTGAAGATGCATATACAACCAAATCTGTAATCAGCCTGTGAACTACGATTCTTGCTATACTGCCTAGAAAGGTGACCAGCATCTACAGCAGGATGCAGCAATAAAACCTTGATTTTTAAATTAACCGATTACCAGCCCGGCCTTTGGAGAACAGCGCACTTGTGCACCCAGGAAAGGAAATCTTTGGAAGATGCTGCTCTGTCACAAATTGTTCATGCTTTAATTAAGAAGTCCTCATCAGGGAAGAAGATAACCATGAGATACGTGAGGGGAGGAACATGCTTGATCTATAATGAAATCAACTCTCAAATGAGGTCGCCCACCCACATACCGCTGTGCACATGCAGCAGGAAGATGAGCCAAACGCAGTGAGACGAGGCCAAGCTTTTGTCACGCTGCAGATGAATAGGTTGTCCCTTTGGGTGGGGAGGGGAACCGAAAGTGCGGTTACGTGCTGGAGAACTTGAGAATAAGGGCAAATGTGTCCTCCCGTGCCCTCCTCACAGCTCCTTTTAAAGGACAGTTTCCTTACGCTCGTGTCTCATGACAAAGTGCTGCGGAACGGGCTCCCAGGCACACATGGGCAGGTACAGCATCCCCCTCATGGCTTATTCCATTAAAGCAGAAACTAAAAAACACCCTTCTGTCCCCTTGACACAGATTTAGATACAGGAAAACAAGCCTGCCCTTAATATCCTTAAATCTTTAAAGCTGAATGACTCTAGATGCTCCGCTGCTGGTCAGAAAAGTAGATCAGCGATGCGACTTTTAAAAATGTCAGGCAGCAGAACTAGGAAAAGAGTAATTAGACCAGTAGGCTACCACTCAAGAGAGCTGGTTTCAACTCCTGAGGTGGCCGTAGGTTTCTGTGTTACCTGGGGAGTCACCTAGGGCCACAGCCAAAACACAGGGCAGATGCCCAAAGTGAGCTCAGAATTTCTTTGGATTTCAGGTGCCAGCAGGAAGGATAATCACCACGCCAGACTCTGCGTAAAGAGTTTCACATGGGAAACTGGAATAGATGCTAAGAGTTACCAGCACCTGAAATCACCAGCACCATCAGTAGCAGAAATGGGATCTGAAACTGCAGGAAGACAGGCCTTCATTAAATAAAAAAAAAAAAAAGTCATTATGTGGCCAAGTATTCAAGGTAAAACCTCACCGGCTCCAAAGCAGATGCGAATTGCAGTCAGCATTGCTAGGACAAGTGTTGTAACTGGGAAGACGAAAGTGTCCTGCCCCTGGCCGTGTGCTCAGAAGAGGCTTGGGCGATGTTCCCGAAGCAGCAGCATCCCAGGGACCCTGAGCAACAAGGCAAGCATGCCCGAATCCTCTTCCAGCTCCTCCTGATGTTAAATGAGGCTTTGATTTAAGCCTGTTTCAGACAGGCACCGCTCCTGGAGGTCTCATCTGTTCCGATGGAGAAGGGAAAACAGCTCAGCCCGAGAGCTTTTCTCATGACCCTGAGACAGGAACGGCTTTATCCAAATCCCACCGAGAAACAAGAGCGCTACAGGCAATATTTTAAATATTTAATGTTTACACAACACTCAGAATACAAATGGCAATTCAAAGAGAAGGAAACTCCTGTCTTCTGTAAGCTCCTGGGGGAGTTTTCTCTTCATGTGTTTTTCAGCATGACTGACGTCTGCCTACACAAATGGTAAATGGCAGGATACCATGATTCCTGTGAGCCTCTAAAACATCTGCCTCCACGCCTTTTCCTGCAGGGCCCTCGCTGCCAGCGGGAGCTCCGCATCCCCATGGAGAACATCAGCCATGTCCCTCCTGGGGAAAAACCCACCTCATCCATGGGACCTCAGGAAGGCGAAAGGACTGCCCAAGGTGGCTGTGGAACAGGACCCAGCCTCAGCCGTTTTCCTCTCTGAACTCTGCTGGGCACGGAATATGCCCGCACCCTGGCCCCAGGCTGAGGTGACCCCAAGGGCCACACCATGGGAGCTCTCCTGGCCCTCCGTAAGGCA
>NW_009258770.1:198602-215420 GCF_000687185.1 Egretta garzetta | reverse complement strand
GAAGGGACTCCTCTTGCAACCCCGGTACTGAGCGCTCTGGGGCGGCGGGAAGGCGATGAAGCTGCGAGCCGTGGCCTTGATTTACCCACAGCTGCCCGGGGGTTCCAGCTGGAGAGGTGTGGGGTGCCCTACCCGCCCAGCCACCGGCCCACCCAGAGCTGAAGGGCAGCCCCCTCAGCTCCCCCCCCCGGGGTCCTGCTCCCAGTCAGGGCGCCCCGCGCACGCACCACACGGCCTGGCCTCCATGGAGGCGATGGACCCCGCCAGACCTTCCCTGCTCAGAGAGGTGGGCTCGGTGCGTACCGCAGGCTGTGGCTGCCCTTCGGGGTCTTGCGGGGGTTTGCAGGATGCAGCCGTGGTGCTCGGTCAGTGAGCAGAAAGCTGTTTGTTTTTTTTTTCACAGCGCTGAGCAACTGTTTTGTTTCTGGGGCCTGGGGGAGAGCTGGGCTCGGACGGGCTCGTAGGGAAGCCAGGTTTGTGTCTGTCCAGGGAAGTCGTGGGGCCATTCCCTCGGGCTGTGCCTGCTCTGCAGCCGTGCTCCTCTGCTCCTCCTCAGTCTCCCCCCATGACATGACTGACCTGCCTGAAAAATAACTCCAAACGCCCGCTTCAAATCTTGCTCCTCCAGGGAACCCAAGAGATGGCAATGCTGCTTTGTTTTTCCTTACTTCCGTTAAAATCGTTGTTGTCTCTGAGTTGCAGAATTGGGCCTTTTGTTTCTCAAGCTGTAGAAATTTTACTTATGATTGTGGTTAAGGTGGTTGGGGGATAAATCCTGCCCTGTATGCTCAGTGGGCAAAAAGCTTCTCTGACAGCTGTAGCCAGGGGCAAAGCACAGCCCCTTCTGTGCCCTCTGTTTTAGGGGTGGTCTTCCTTTTACTCAGCGCTGTGCAGAAGGCTCACTACCAGGGAACCATCAGTCTGGGGCTGATCCCTTACTCCAACCCCTCCTCCCCTCCTGTCACTTATGCTATGGAAGAACGCATGAAGGAACCTACTATCAAAACCCCAAGGTGCAAGGGATGAGTGATCCAGATTCAAAATGCTGGTTTTGAGCAGAATCGGGCCTCAGCTGGATACCCAACGCTGAAAGTTTTTTGTGAATCTTGGTTAGTTTTCAGATTCTGCCTCTTGGGCTCTTCTCTGTACAAAACTGCTTAAATTAGAGAGAGTAGAATAAACATGTAGGGTTTAACGTAGAATCTTTGCTGGAAACCACCTAATGTTTTATTAACAAATTGCCCCGTGAAATTAAGTGAATAATAGATGAATGTAGCTCTGGTGGGACATGAGAACCTGACGGTGGAGTGTGTTTGCAAGGTGATGGGCAGGTTGCAGGCATCTGTGAGAAATAGTCATGAGTGGGGCAAAGCCACCTAGACACCTTGCAGTAATGGCTCTTCTTACAGGCATGAGAAGAGCTATTGGAGCAAAGCAATCTGAAACTGGACTGACCTGTGAAACCAAAAAGTCCTTTGGCATGAAGAAGACCCTGTTATTGCATCCTTCCTTGTGAGGATGTAAGAGTAGCTCTCCTGAACCAGGGTTGGGTGGGAAGAGAGGAACAATGCTTGGTTCTAGATACTGGGATGCTGCAGATACTGAATGAATGAAACTGTGTGGCTTTGGACAATAGCCTGTTCAAATTCTGCTGCTGCCACCAGCTTTGGGCGTTGTTCAGGCTTGTTATGATCTTGCTGGCGTTTGCTTTGTTCAGATCTTGGAGATACGGCAGCCCCAGCACATCTGAACCAGAAGCACATGGGAAACGTGCCACATTTAATGCTTGGGATGAAGGGTCAAGTTGCTCCCAAAGGAACAGCTTCTTGACCAATTGTTGCAGTTCATTTATTCTAGTAGCCACAATTAACACTAGCATCCTTATTGGGGACACCTCTTAACCACTTTAGTAAGTGTTCAGAAGTGCTGCCCGTTCATTGCCTTGGTAAGCTCATAGCTGTTCTGCATATCCTGCTATACAAACCTTCTGCTGGTGGCCCCATAGGAAGGCAAGAGTCAGAGAACGCTGCCTGGGTCCAAAACAGCTCCTTGTAGTCTCTGGCAGCCATGTAATAAACTGCCCGGCTGTAGCACAGAGCTGTTTCTTCTCTGCAGCTGTGAGTGATTCTGCGTTAGGCACAGCTGGCAAAGCACTGATTAGGCCAGCGTGCTGCAGCCTGGGCTGTGCTGCCCTGGGAAGGCCAGTGTGCTGTAGGGGGTGAGGAGTGGCCTCTGTGGCTGGACTCAAGGTGTTGGAGTTGCTTGTGGATTCAGGGTTATGCAGACAGCAAGGTGCCCCCTGGTGTTTATGGAGGTATGGATGGGTTCAGAGCATAGGGTCAGAGCTAGGTGCTGAGTATACAGATGTGTGGGCACCACTGCCTTGTGAAGGAACAAGTCCTGGTTTTGACTTGTGCTGTCATGTGTCTTTACACAAAGGCCCAGCTCTGGGCTCTTGTTTGCCTGCTGAGAGTGCAGGTATAAGTCAGGTTTGGGAAGCAGCAAGTCCAGAGCAGAGGAGAGTATGGTGGGTCACTGTGCTGGGGGGTGTTAGCAGGCTGTGCAAGATGGTAATGGGGAAACTGGGGACACCTGGAGATGCAATGCAGTCACTGATGTAAACCAGCCTAGAGGAGTGTGTGATGAAGATGCTCAGGACACCTCCAACAGGGAAGCTAAGGGCTGCAGGGAACATTCAAGGAGTTCAGGTACTATGTTGGAAGGTTAAACTGTCCACAACAAGTGAGACCTCTTTCCCGACCACAGCAGTATAATGTGAACGTGTCTCTCTGAATGCTTTGATATAGCCCCACTGAATTACAAGCTTTTTCTGCCATGGTTCTGCAGTGAGACCAGAGCTGTGTGATTGCCCTTGGTTGCTGCCTGTGTGGTTCATCTTGCTGCCCATCTAAAGGAATTCCTGTTTCTGACAAGACTTCCAGCAAGAGCAGCCCAGACAAATTGCATACAACTCTTGGATTACACCACCAGATTTAACACTCATATGAAAAAGTTCTCATGGGTTTGTTCCACATTGGATCAAAGGCAGCTGCTGTGAGAACACGTCCATATAAGCTGTGAATATTTATTATCAGCTCACAAAAAGTAGAATTTTGTTGTACTCATATGGGATTTTTTCATGTTCTTCCCTCAACTGTGCAAATGAATCACAGTGCACGTGATGTATATAGGTGGACGTCAGCTTTTTATTATGACTTAAATGTTGGTCTACTTACTCAATCATGAATTGAAAACACATGGCTTTAGTATGTAGGGCTTTTTTACTCATTAAATGCTAAAACTGCAGTGGCAGTTTCCAGGGACTTTCTGTCCAAATTTCAGTGTGCCTTCAAGAGGAAGTTGGGTAAGTGCTTTATAGGAGAGCAAACAGTCCTGCAGCGAACCTTGCAGTACAGAAATTTATGGTACTACTTAACACTTCATCTTCAGAGTGCTTTCTGGATGTAACTCGCCCTCCCGAGATCCAAACTCCCTTAGGCAAATATGAGAGCTGCTGAATAGTGATGTTTGGGAGAAGGAATGGACCTATTTGTAAACTTAGACCAGTTACGCTAAAATAAGGGTGACTAAATGGAGGAAGCAAAGTGAGGAGAATATTTAAAATTGTTAGTACAAACTGAGTTTTGTAATGTATTTTGAAATGGTGCTTGTTCAAAAATTGGACTACATTTACTAAAATACAAATAAAAGCCACGTGATAGTAAAATAAAGGTGTTATAATCCTCCAATGAGAAAAAAATCATGTCAAATTAATCCAAATGTTTAGGATTTACCCAAAATGAAATTAGGGCTGAGCAGAGTATGGAGAGAAGTTTGTTTCACCAAAACCATTTCTTAATGAGAATTTCTTTTTGTCCTGTTTTTTTTATTTTGCCACAACACAGAGAAACATACTATTTTCTGAGTTCTAAACGATGTCGTTACCCCCACAAAGTGATATATCCTCCTTTGCCAGCACAGGGGGAGGAACGAGACAGGATGAGTGCTTGAGTGAGGATGGGCAGGTTCGTGATGGATCAGAGATCAAGAGAGCTGGTTTGCAGTGGTGCAGAGCCTGGGAGCAGCTCAGCCTCCTTGGGGCTGAGGCTGGGGACCTCTGGAGTCTCTTCTCTGGCTCTCCCAAACAGGGCTTCTCCATCATTCAGGTTGTTTTTTTTTTCTTCCACAGGTGAAATGGGAACAGCAGAATTAGGCGGTTCTAGACTGAACCGAGAGAAAGTACCCAGCAGCGTGCAAGAGCCATCCCCAAGGCTGCTATGGGCTCACCACAGTGCTGAGAGCCCAGGGCACAAAGCCACCCGTTGGGTTTTGCTGCATCTCCTGCTCTGCACAACCCCATCCAGCTGTGAGTCCCACAGCAGCCCTGTGCGAGTCTTCTCGGCGGCCTGCTATCAGAAGGGACGCACCAAGGCAGAGGCATTGACGCTGGCTTTATGCAAGTGAGGAACACTGTGCAGCCTAATAAGGAATATATTTTTTTTTCATGGTGCACATTAATGCGCCCTGTTTTCCATAAAGAAAAATGCCTGCAACTCTTGCCAAGCAGTCTCGCCTCATCTCCTTCTTTAAAAGTTCATTCATGGTTACAGCCACGATGGCAGCTGACAAACAGTTTACCGGGAGTAGACAAGGCTCTGCATTTTGGGTCAGCTCGGAAGGTTCCCTGGTGTCCCTGTGACTCATCCCTGGAAGGGTCATCCCAAAACACACCCCCCTGGTGATGCGATCTTGGTACAGTCCGAAGAGTTTCAGGTTAAGAAGCCGAGGGGATTTTTGTTTGCAGGAGTCATTTTGGAGTTTGATGTGCTTCAGAGCGGGACAGCCCTCTGTCAGGTAAGTGCCAGAGGTAGCCTGTAAACTGGTATCTAATCGATTTGCACCATTATCACCAGGATGAAAACTCTCTGTGTTACTAGTAATGAGCACTTCAGCCAGCACAGTGAGAAAATGCTTTTGTCTACTGCAGTAATGTACATTTCTTTTCAGAAAGTCACATCTCGACTGTATGCTAATGCTGAGCCAAGCGCTCGTTGTGATTTATTGCAAAAGTGTGGTTGCTCTCTCATTTCTTCTGGGATAACCAGCCTAACGCTAGACTTCTCTCTACAGGCATCATTAACAGTTACACCAAATAAAGGGGCCAGACTGAGAAAGTGTGATTTGATCTCAGTGCTCATATCATTCCATTCCCCGCACTGTCTCTGATCTTCCAAAATACTGTCAGTTCTCACTGTGGATTCTTCCGTTGTGAAATTCAAGTGGGTATTTTACCTCTTTGTTGCTGCTGTTCTTGTGAAGGAGAGGTTTTTATACTGTGTCTAAAATAATAGATAAGTGAATACATAAAATAACGGAGTGGCCTGATAGGGAGTTACCCATTAATTTGCAATTATGGTATTTTTTTTAAACTAAGTTTTACGAAAAGGCAGCGTGGAGAGATACTGGAATTCTGAAGAAACTTGTTTCCTGGGGTTTCAGCACAAAAGCTTGGCTTGAACGAATCAGCTGACATCGCGGCTAGCGTTTCCTTTAGTGCTTGTTATAGATCTTTTGATTTGGATTAATGTTAATTGTAACAATTGGCATCTACCATACTAAATTGCTTTTTTTTTAGTTCAAAACTGGAATTGTACTTCTCTGTAGTTAGCTGCAAATCTGCCTGGGCTTGAGGCTATAGTGGAAGCCACTGAAGGTCAAGTTCTTTGAAGTATGCAGACACCTGTGTGTTTTGGAAAATCCTGTCTGCCTGCATATCCTTAAAAATGTTTCCCATAGCCACTTTGTGTCTTCATTAAAAAAAGAGAGACATTATATTAGTTTAGCTAAAGGATCAAGCTGTACTAAGATTGGATCCTGTGCAATATACACAGCCCGAAACAGGACTCCTTTCAGTAGAGAGAGTGGCAGCATAAAATGAGCAAGTAGCCATTGCTCTCCCGAAACAGAAATGACCGCCCTGAGTACTTGCTTCTGAGTCCTGTTGAAAAGGTGGCACGTGCTCACGGTGCTGGTGCACAGTTGTTTAGAAAAGCACTTTAATCTTGCGTGCCAACTGCAGGCAAATGTGTGCGTGTTGGTCTTTAGTGCTATGTATTCATCCTTGTACCATCACCCTGGCTGCTCTAGGAGTCAGAGACCCTCAGAGTCCGGATGTGCGGAGAGTTTTGAATTCCTGAATGCTGGCTGAGATCTAGCAAGCGACTAGGGCATCTGCAGTGGGGGCAGAGGCAAAACGCTGGGGCCTTAAGGCAAAGATGTTGTCTAAAAAAAAAAAAGACTTGACTCAAGCTATTGCTTAATGCCTAAACTGTTAAGTGCCGCATATGCCTACAGCTCGTGGACTTTGTGTGCCCTTAACTTAGTACATGCTCAGTACAGCATAGCTGCTCGGTGTGCTGTGCATTTCCAGTTGTGGCTGCCAAACAAGCTGTGCCTCTGGCTGAGCCCCTCAGGGCCTTGGTGCAAGGGACCTCCCAGCAGTTTGCCTGGTATGTGTGGACAGGACCGAGAGTCGCACAAAACACAGTGGCAAACCCCCCCTGCTTTTCTAGTTTGGTTGAAGGCAGTGGGGCAGCATGTGCTGCTTTTTGACAGCAGTAGCCTCTGCCTGAGAGCACTTGCTGAGAAGTAATTCTCTGTTGGGTGTGAGCAGAGCCAGGCTGCTGGGCTCCCCTCCAGGGACCGACCTGGGCACCCAGCCACAGGCGTGTGCGGCCAGGGAGGGTGAGCTGGGAGCGTGGCTGAGCTCAGTCCCTGGGAGCCTGGTCCTTACAGCATTTAGTTGAATTGAAGGAAAGGAGCCTCATGTTTTTTGTCGCTGCTCGCAATGATCTTTAAGCATTTTAGCCATCGAAGGTTTCACCTGGAAACAGATCAGCTGGAGGCAAAAGTCTGCTCTGCTGCTGGCTCCCCTCCTTGTTAGATCTTTGCCTTTGCCCAAGGGGAGAGAGAAAATGGTTAAAAGCTGTTTCACAGGCAGCTACATTGGGATGAACTCTCGCAGAAAAGGCAAGATGGGGAGAGAGGAAGCAAAGCCAGAGTTCACACTCTCTGAGTGTTTTCTGCCATGACTTCGAGTGTGTTTTGACCGTGAAATCCGCATTGCACTGCTGAGTAATCCCATGCACACATGTGTGTTGATTTCGCTCAGTTTTCGAGCTGAAAAGATTGACCACCAGCCCTACAAATTCAGCTTCCTTCTGCTCATGCCAGATGGAGCCTTTCCCCCTTGGGCATGATCACCTGTAAGTGTAGTTTTTCTCAGCTGCTCCACCTGCCCAGCCCCAGCCCCATCAGCTCATGCCCCTGAACGCTGGAGCAGCTGTGCTTCTTGCTGTGAGACAGAGGGGCCGCAGCACACAGTTACTCAGCACCTCACACCCCAAAGGGCTGCAGAGCCTTTGCAGGGCGTGAGCCCTGACACCAACACTCCCTTCCTGAAGGGTAAGAACGGGCTTGCATTTTTTGTCTTGCATGAACTGACTAGAAGAGAGGTGGGAGAGGGAACAAACTGTGAAAATCAATGTTCCTGGCAGAGCTCCTGCTCAGCTCCCAGGCTTATGGGAACGGCAGGCTTGGTCCTGAACTGACACCCGCCCTCCTGAGCCGTCTTGCTTGGACACCAGCTTTGCAGTAGAAACTGTATTCTGGCTCCCAGCTAAAGTGCTATAGAAAGTCTCTCTGTCCCAGCGAGACCTGGATGAAAAGCCTAGTTAAGTACCATGATGTCGCAGTACAAGTGTTGTGATTAATTTTATTGTAGTAAAGCTTTGGTTTATAGCCAGATGATTCTGCCAGTCCTTGATGTCGTCTGTGAAAGCAAACAGGTTGTGGCCAGTCCTGTTCTGGTGTCCAGTTAGCCTCCCCTGCATTTCTGCTCAGAAGTGATAGGATATGGGCAGATATTCTCAGATGAAAATACATGCGTTTTCCTCTCAATTTTGTTGTTAAGTATGGCAAAAGTGTGCAGCAGAACAATGATGGCACCTTCCTGTTTCTATGAGAAGACAAATGCTTGTGTCTCCTTCCCTTAGCCAGTTCTTGAGCTGAGCCAGGCAGAGAAACCTTTATACACCTATTAAAGTACTGAGTTACATAGGTGATAAAATAGTCAAATTCGCCTTATTTTGTGGAAAAGTCCAAAAGATGGATGAAAGAAGGGCTAATGCTGCACAACCATGGTATCCCCAGAGCGTGCAGTAAAACTTGGTATTTTATCCAAGCAGGGAGAGCATTGCCATCCAAAACAACTGAGAAGCCTTGGGATCACGGTCATTAATACTGCACCAGGTGCTATTAAATTATACTGTGCAGCAAATTTAATCCAAATTGAATATGCTCTTACTAATGCAATTGCATATCCACACAATATGCATTTAACGCTGATGTTGTTCTTGGCTTAGGCAGAAGAAGAGAGGATACCCAATCCAGCATAAAGACTCCCAGTGCAGTTAGTGTGTCAAACTGCTTAAAGAATTTGAATGAGTAAATTTCTCCGGGAGCAACGCTCTGTGTTACAGACAGCAATGCTTCTGATGCATCACTAGTAGTAGAACAGCCAAGATCATGAAACCACAGAGTATGTGAAGTGGAAGCTGTTCAACTGCTTTAAATTCCCCCACACTCTTAATACAAATTTGCAAAGTCACTGCTTTGTAAGGACCTGTGATCATTCTGCACAGGAAGAGAAGGCAATAACCTTTTCCAGCTGGAGCCCTGGAAGCGCCTTTAATTAGTTTTCCGGAAAACCAGTTCAGAGTAATTTAAAGCTTTTGGCTGCAGGGCTGCTTTTTTGGAAGCATTCACTGATTTGATTGCTTGCTCTGGACCAAGCTATGAGTTTGGAGGAAGAGATGTTTGGGAAAATACTAAACTATGTTTGCAAACAGTTAAATGCTTGAGTCCCTGTTTTGCTGTCACAGTCCAAACAGTGGGTTTGAGGTTTGGTGATAAATCAGGATGGAAAGAACAGAGTTTAGACTTGGGAGGGTTTTGTGTGTTGTCAAGACAAGCGCACAACTGCAGTTATGAAAGAGAAACTGCAGAACCAGGTGTTGGTTGTTATTGCTAAGGCTACTGTTCGCATGAAACAAAGGCAAGCTTGGTACCTGCAAATGGGTAATAATCTTAAAACCGGGATACTACCCCGGAGCACAGCATATGCTGTGTGTATCCTTTCTGGCATCCCTCTGTGATTTTCCCAGATTGGGGCTCCAGGAACAGCAGAAATGTGGTCCTGAGGTTGGGGTGTGTCTGAGTTTTGGCAGTTTCATCTTAGGATCCGCTTGCTGGAAGAAGCAGCTTCATGTTCAAAGCTGTGTTCAACTATGGCGTTAAATACTGGCTAGAAATGCACTTCGCCCTTTTGGTCCTGGTGCTGTGCATGGAAATTCCTTTGAGTCCTGCAACTGGAACATACAAGTGGGGTGCATGGTAAAGTTTATGTGTTATGATGTTCCAAGCCTCTTCCTTGAAGAAGAGTTTCATCTAGAACAGAGGGCTTGGCAGTGTTCGCCTTCGGGACTGAAGACGCTGGTTTTTGCTAAGGTAAATCCAGCTCCGTGCCGTCCCTGCCGCCCCTCCTGCGGGGATGGGAGTGGGAGGGATGCTTTCACATGCGACCTAGCTCGCTGCTGAGGGGTCCGCTTGGCTTAACAGCTGCAATAACTTCTCTCTCTGACTTTTTACCCTGTGTGTCGCTTAGTTATGCAGAGTAACAAAAAAGGGCTGAGAAGAGATGACTTTTTCTGTGAGTTTTTGTTTATTGCATGAATTTAATGGTAGCGAGGGTGTAATTTTCCCTCACACAGTCAGTCTTGTTTGTTGTGGATCTTCCATGTAGCAGCTGGGGAAGAGAAAGTTTAAGACGGGAAAATGTGAGTGTAAAGGAATACTGTTGGGTAATGGAAATAATACTTTAAGCTCATCTTAATGCTTTTGTGAAGAACTGGATTTCCAGTGAATGTCCCTTTAATTTAAGGCTGCTAATAATGCCAGGAGCTGGTATTTGCCACTGTGTTAAATGTGATTTAGCCGTACGCTTGCTGGCTTCGACAGGGGAAAGCATCTCTGAGTATTAACTGTAAGTAAAAATAAAATGCTTCTGAGGAGGGGACTCTGCGAGTAGAGCCTGACTGAAAAGGGTATCCACACTTATCTTCACTGTTCTGCTGAAATCCTTTTTCCAATCAAAACAGGAATCTCACTGGAAAAAGAGAGGGTCAGAGAAAGACTTTAAAGCTCAGTGGTTGAAAGCTGAGGGATGTACTCCTGCTGATAATCAAGGGGGGTTGCCGTGGTGCTGTAGAAACCTTGGGGTCAGCCATGGAGCTGTTGTGCTGCCCAGAGAGGTGATATGCTGGGGAGATCAGCTCAGAGGCTGGAAAAAAAGATGAAAAGTAAAACTGTAATTGTATATGGTCAGGGAAATAAACCAAAAATATTAAGAATGGCTGACCTGTAGAGCTGTTTGGGGTTTTTTCCCCCCCTTCCTCTCTTCTGTCCTTCCCCCGGAGCGGTCCCTTTCTGCAGAGAGGCAGAGGGTCTCCGAACTGCGGTATGGTATTTTTAGGACCGTACTGCTTAGCCCTTGTTATGCTATGCACAGCTCACTCTCTATCACGTGGCAGGGCACGGAGCCCTGGAAAGACGGGCTGCCAAGCCAGGCTTGGTGTTTCCTCAGCGCAGCTGTATGCTACGAGTGTCAGCCGAACCAGAGGTAAATCCATTGGGTGTAGAGCTGGGGAGCTGTGTTACTGTGTACTATGAACTTGAGGAAGGAGGAGGGAGTGTGGTTCTTAGTTTGGGAACTTCGATATTCAACTGAAGGTCAAAAAATGGGAGCTGCTTCAAAAATAAACCTTGGAATGGGAGCCAGGTGCCTGCTGTCTGTCTCAGCCAGGTTAGGCCATGTCCTGGTAGGTGAACACCCCAGGAGAGGAGGGGCTCAGCTGTGGTCCTCCATCCTCAGTGCTCAAGCCACTAGGTTATTGTACAGAAACCGCATTTACGTTCTTTACTGTGGACTTTCCAACAAGAAAAAGAGACTCCTGTTGTGTTTCAAAAGGGTGGGTTTGGGTTCCTGTGAAAGTGGCTTCCTACTAGTTCACCAGATGGTAATGGGACTTGTTCAGCTCCAGAGCTCAGCGCCTCCTGGGCAGAGGGAAAGCAGCCAGCAGCCAGGCAGGGCAGCCCTGTGAGCCCAAGTCCCTTTCTAAGGCATTTGCTCAGGGTGGCACAGGGAGCGTGGAGGTTAACAGCCTGGCAGGAGAAGCCTCCTCCTTGCTAGCCTTCCCCTTGGCGAGCACTGCCCCGTGGAGCCCAGGGGCAGGCAGGTAGCTGCCTGATGTGATGCGCTGTGTTTTATGACCACATTCTGTGCATTGCTACGAGGCTGGCTATTGTGTAATGGGGTGTTAATCCTGGAAGGACTCACGTTCCAGTCTGGCAGATAGCAGGGGAGAAAGGGTGGGGGAATGAGGTCATTAAAGACCTATCTCCATGAATTAGGCAGTGACAGCTGAAAACCTTATCACCCAGGGGCTATTTTAAAAACAAGCCTATCTTGCAAATAGGCTCGGTTTAGAATGTTAGTTAGCTCGTGGGGAATTTTTAATAAGCAAGAATGCCAGTTATCATGCAGTAGTCTATATCCCATCCAAATTAGCCAAACTATTTAATTTTTTTTTTGTCCCTGAGCTATCTTTGTATAATTGACAAGTTCTGCACTTGAATTGGAAGAACTGGTTCATGGGGGGAATCAAGTCTATTTGCCTTGTCTTGGAAGGCCATCTGCCAAGTGAGATGCCTTATGACTTCTTTTTTGAGGGAGATAATTAACAAGAAAACAGCCCTTAAGAAAAAGGAAATAGCTAAAAATGGCGTAGCATCAGTGAGCCATTTTGGTTTTGAACAGTTCATTTAAGCGTAGTTTTGTTTTAGTGAAGCTGGATAACACAGTCACTAAGGGATTCCATGGCCCAGTTCTGGAAGGGGGAGCCTTGGCCTGGCTTGAAGGCATAGGACTTTTTCTATTGATTCCAGCAGCATCAGGATTTGACTCAAAGTCGTTACAGTCCTGATGTATGCAAAACTTATGGCTGTATTTCTGCACTTAGAAAGGATGGAGAATGAGTTGGCATTGGAAGATTTGGCTGGTCAAAATATTAAGAATAAACCGGCTCTTTGTCCTATCGCCTTGCCATGTAAGATTTTGCTGGTAGAAATCAGGTGGTACTTCCACTTACGGGTAGATCACTCTGAGTGTGGTTAGGAGGCTTTGGAACGGGTGCAAGAATAGCAAGGAGGTAGAAGAGCACTCCTGAATACTCTCCTCATTCCCATGAGTGAAGGCATTAGAGCAGCATTTCTCATCCTTGAATAACCATCTAATGTATTTTGGGGCGGGGGGGAGAGGAGAGAAGGGAAGGAGGCAGGGGGAGAGAGAGGGAGGGAAGGAGGGTGGATGTTAAAACCATCCCTAGATTATTTTCACCACAGTAGATTTCACTTACAAGAACAAAGACACAAAAATAAATTTGAGATTTCCAAGTGTTCTTCATTACTCTTCTGTATTTCTCCTGTTGTGCTCACCTGCATGCCTGGAAAGGCTTGTGCCTACCTTGGTTTAATTTGCTGCAAATTTGTGGAATCTCATCCAATTTGTGCTGCAGGTGGCTCAAGGAGCACGAGCTGAGATCACTGCAACAGGACACAGCATGTAGGCTGCTAGGACAATGTGATGCTATGCTCCCTTGTTTGCATGTTGTTTAATTCTTACGATCCGACATCAGGACAACCTGCATTTGTCTTTTTTGCTGTAGATAACTCAAAGAAGGGGAAATACATCTCTAACCCGTGGTGGGAAGGAAGAGGAGAGGAATTGACTCACAGGAGTGTTCCAAACAGAGTAAGTTCAGATACTTTCTCCGCTCCCTCTCTTGAAATAGAGGTAGCATCCCTCACACCCCTGAGACTTCAAACTATCCTGAACAATTTCTGTAGCTGATTTCTGATTTGTAGAATGTTTTTAAGCAATTTGTTTGAGCTCTGTGGCTGTGACCATGAACTTGCCAGATTAGATAGTCACAACTCTGGGAACTAAGGCCTGAGAGCAAGTAGTTTTTCTCTTTGTTGTTTTTGTTGTTGTTGTGAGGTTGGTTTTTTTAAAATTCTCATCAATTATTTGCAAATATTTGCTGCTTCTGGGAATTCAGTTCCCTGAAATATAACATAAAGTTCAAAGACGATGATACCAGCCAAAGTATTGTCACTTAAATTAAGATAGAGAACTGTGGAAATCTGGTTTTGGGTTTTGTTAGGCGTAAGAGCTGGAGTAGATAACTAGAGCTTTAGTGTCCAGAAGAATAATGTAGGACAGAAAGATGGTCTGGCCCTTCACACATGGTACAGACTGAGCGCCAAGTCCAGAAATCAGTAATTAATCTTGTTTAGAACAAGTTATATGCTCTGTTCTTAAAGACCGATGAGTGGTATCATCTATGGACTTAAAAGAGCCTTCATAATTTGCACAAGCCAATATTCATCTTACCTAGACAGAAAGATATGCCTTCATCAGTGCAACTCTTCAGAGATCAGAAGTACCATGAGCTGAAAGGGCAGTGTATCCGGCAGAGACGGCTCTTCGAAGATCCCGAGTTTCCAGCCTCAGATGAGTCCCTTTTCTATCAGTCAGCCCCACCAAGGAAGGTTGAATGGAAGCGCCCAAAGGTAATTGATGTTCTCCTTGTGAGGAGGTGCTGTTCATATTGTCCCACTCCTACTGTCTTCTCTGTGCTAAAACAGTTATATGAGTGTATTCTCCCTCCCTTTTTCCATTCGTTTCCTGTTACTGTGTGATTCAGACAGCAGCCCCTCTGTGTCACACTGCTGTCCAAAATGAAAGTCATGCCTTACTGCAAAAAGACAAAAAAGAAGTGTTCTGTGCAGCATGATAATGTTTTTTACTGTTGATGTCTCTCTAATAACAAGCAGCAGTGTGAGGTGACTCCAGCCATGGTGATGGTTAAATCAGCCTTCTATTTAATTAAGAATACCAGTAATTAATTAAGTATAACAATAATAGATCAGTCAAGACAGGAATATATTCTGCAAGTAAATTCTTCATTTCTTGGTCAATCTGTGGATATGTACCTGTCTAGGTTCCTGTGTTGACACAAGCATTTCATCAAGGTGGTTTGTTTGGGTTTTTTTTGTTTTTGTTTTTTTTTTAAATTAGATGTAACTCTTGTAAAAAACACTATAGAAAGTTAGATAGAAAGTTAGATTTTAACTGAACAGATAGCATCTTCCTGTCTGGGATACTGGAAACAACTCAATAATAATAATAAAGTAGGATTATTGTTCATTATTGTAGCTCTCTGCATGTTTTCAAGGTAACTTGTGCCTTACTAAAATGTACGGGGAAATGAAATCTTGTAGTAGCAAGGGGAAGTTTCCCTAATTTCAGATAGCTGGCTAGTTCGTTTGTATCTATGAACAAATGATTTGTAATTTTTCCTTGGGGGAGAGAGTAGGAAAGAGAAAAGCCAGAGTCTGCCCAGCAAAGGGTCTATCTGAGGCGGCAAACAGCAAGGCACCATTGGTGGAATGGTCTTGTTACACTAAAAATATCCTTGGATATTTCTAACTGCCGCCAATGGAATGAATTGCGAAGCCTCATTATCAGCACATACCCACTTTCTGGTCAAAGCAAATGGATTCATTTCTGTTCCATGGGGAACTAACTGGTGCTTCCAGAATCAGTTGGTTTGCTCTCTACATTGTGCCAAAAATAAGAGGTAACCATGTGTGTATAGTTGGCTGCCAGGTTACCTTTTGTATTGACTATAGTGGAACCATAAAGCCCAGCTACATACAGGTCTTAAGAGCTTGGAATGACTTCTGCAATATAAGGGAGGACGCTCACAAGCTACTCTGAGGGAATACTCAATTACACAGATGAGTACCTGATGCAGAGGAGAGAAGGTGAGTTCCCAAGAGGTGTCTGCGCAAACTTTTTTTCTGTAGTGAGCTCATTACCCTCTTCCTCGGCATTATTTCAGAGAGGTTCTGGTGAAATCTTAGCAGCAGGTGTTACCCAGAGAGAATGGAGAGTTTTCATTTATTGACTGATATTGTCTCTGGTCTCTGCATGGCTATGCTGAAGTTACTGTGGATTTTGCCTTTGACTTCTATAAAACTTCAATTACACACCAGTGATTTCATATTCAAAATGAACAGCTATGGTCTGTACACAACCAATAATGCTTATGTCTATTCGCCACTTTTACTAGCATCTTATCAGGAAAACAAATATGTCATTTGCTTCAAATTGTGACTAATGTACTAGACATTTTAAATTGTTAATATTACTTATATTTGGGGTCTGTTAATTGGTTTGCTCTGAAGTTTTACGCTTCACGTACTTTGTATTTATAAATTAGTTCACAGCCATAAGAAAGTAATTCAGAAGAACACGAAATCATTCCCAACTTTGACAATATGGCTTTCCATCAGAGTGCAATCTTTTCCCATGCTCTGACAAGTGTAATGAAGAGGACAGTGGAAGCCTCTAGCCAGATGCACACAGTGTTTCTACCCTCAGGTGTGATGAATTTGTCCTTTCCTTCACCCATGTCCACTTTTGGGATTAGGGTTAATCTTCTGGAAGCACAAACTTGGGTGTTTTCTCTTAGAAAACATGATGCCAATGCCAATGTGATCTGCTTTACATGTCCTCTGTGACAAGGGATAACAGACGAGGCTGTATTTGCCAGGATGGCATTAGACTTTTTCCTTTTTTTGTTTTTTTGTTTTTGTTTTGTTTTGTTTTTTCCTGGTGGTGTTCATTTCTCACAGCAGCTTCAATACTGAAATTTTAGTGAACAGAGGAAGGGCTGCTTTCTGGCTTCTCATTTTCCCAAGTAAGACATGAAGCTGAAGAGTGGGGAGAATGAATCTGGAAAAACATTCCAAAGTCTTTGGGTTTGTTTTTATTTCTATAGTGCTTTCCTGTTTATTGGAGTCTTTCATCGCCTCCTAGAAGGGAGATATCATGCAACCAGTCACAGCGAGGTCAAGGAAAGCCTTCAGGCCTCCTAAAAGATGTGAAGCAAGAGCTAGCCTCTAGACAACTATGCCATTGTAGGTCATTCTTTTGTATGTGTGTTCATTCAAGGTGGTGATCAGTGATACAAAGTCTAGTTGAAGGCCGGTAACTAGCACTGTACCTTAGGGGTCAATACTGAGTCCCATCCTGTTTGACATCTTCGTTAATGGTCTGGATGATTATGTAGGGGCATTGGACTAGATGACCCCCAAAGGTCCATTTCAATCTCAATCATTCTGTGATTCTGTGTGTTATTCTAGAGCTGTGCCTTCCTTGCTCTCCGTTCTTGCTCCAAGATAGAGCAGCTCTTGGGGCCCATGTGGGGCTACTCCTACAGATTTGTGGAGAATAGCTAGAGTATCCCAGTCTTGCCCTTCTTGGGTGGGAAAGGGATTTGATGCCTAGGAAGTAGTGGAAGCTGCCTTCCTTCTCGTGGTGAGCCTGTTAGAACATCTTGAGGAAGAGGGGCTTGTCTCTGTGCAGCAGAGCAGAGGTGAGGATCTACTTCCCAATATTTGTTTATGGGTTCTCTCTGCTGTGCGGAACTATATTGTAATTTCCAGAGTGTTTCCTTTTTTGGAGAGGGAAACAGCCTTGCAATGTGAGCATAAGGCGAAGGCCAGAGCCATCATCTACTGAGACAGATTTTGAGCGGGCCAATTAGTCGTCTTGCCTCACCAACTCACCCA
>NW_009258770.1:195462-198068 GCF_000687185.1 Egretta garzetta | reverse complement strand
CGCCATGTACACAGGCAGTGGATAGCCTGTCCAGATGCTGGTACCTGTACGCTAGTACGAGCAAGCAGCTTTTGGCTTGAGAAAGCCCACGTAGCTGTCTGAGCAGCTGGGGGGTGCTGCCCAGCGCACACAGAGCTGGGGAATGCCGCTGCTGTTGCTGTTGCCGGTGTCCAAACAAGTACGTTTGGGATCTGTGAGTCTAAAGCTTCTCTGAGGAAAGGTGAAAGCTGTTATTTTAGTTTCAGCTCGCAAATATACTCTTGCTTTGTTCAGTTACCCTAAGTGGCTAGTGGTGGCCAGACAGAGCAAGTGCTTAGGAAGAGTATCTGTATAGTCAAATGGGTTTTATTTTGTTCTAATGGAAAAAGGAGTTTTAAGTGAAAGATAAAAGAGAAAGAGGGGTAAAGGGTTTCTTCCACTTTGTTTTTGTCCTTGGTTCTGCACCTGCAATGTTAAATATGTTCTGTTTGCTCATTCCAGTCAGACTCAAAGAGATAGGTCATTAACAATCTGACATTAATTACTTGTTTTGTACTTTTAAAGTCTCTTTGGAAAAGAGAACAAAGACAGGGTAGTGTTACTTCTGTGGCACCCCGATATTAAGAAACTGGCGAACACAAAAGGCACTGTGTAATTACCATGCAGTCTCCCTAGGATGGCGTGACTTTCCAAGGAGAAATGTTGTTACGGAAAGATCACCCAACAAATAAGAGCACCGCTTATGTGCAGTACTGGGTCTTGGTTTCTTGGGGTGCAGCACGGCATGGTATGCAGTTGGCAAGCCAGGTGAGCAGGTTCTGATTGTACGCAGGAGCTTAGGTCGGTGTTTGCTGATAATGCTGTATTTCAGTGCTGGGTAATAAGTGAACTCTAAAGGTCTCACCCCACCTGGGATATCTGATAGAGCTGGCTGAAACATGGAATTGGGAAGTTACAGCACTCTGAAATTCCATATTTTATTCTAAGTAGGAAAAAGAAAAGTCTGAATATGCCAGAAGACTTGCCTAAAAATGAACGTGCTTTGTCACCTTCCTTTGTGACACTCTCCACACCAGTGATGGGTTCTGAAAGGTAAAAATAGTATAAAAATGCCAAATTGTTTTTCACTTCTGAGAAGAAAATTTGGAAATGTTGCATTTGATTTCATAGAAAAAATTGTCAGAGTGACATTTCTGACAGATGACACTGGTATCAGACTGCTTTCCCTGGCAGTCAGTGTCTCGCCCCCATCCTTCTGGCCCAGGGGAGGGCCTGTCCCAGCCAACCCTTTGGTTGCTCAGTTCAAGGCAGTTTATGGGCATTTTGGGCAGGACTTGCCTTGCCCATAGGTTAGGTGCTCATAACGGATGTTTGATGCGGGGCAGTCACCACCAGCTCCCATTACAGGCAGTGGAGAGGAATTGATGTATTTAGGGTGTGATTCAACTAACATACCCAAATGTTGGCTTCGGGCTGAGATGAATCATACCCCACAAGCGCCTGGTCTCTTCTGACCAGAGGTTCAGAGGGTGTTGACACCAACAACACGAATCCTTTCGTGTTTCAGGACGTTGGGGTCTGCTAATATCTCAGTTCCCCTGTCCACCTGTAAAATAACAACTGAGCTTAGCATGACTGTTTCAAAGGTGCAGCATCTTCCAGAGCCCTTCAGTGTGCAGGAAGCCTCCTTGCTGTCTTCATGAGATACAGCGTATTCCTTCCTTTGCCCCCGACACCAGACAGGGAGGTGCTCCCACTGCTCCTGTGCTGTTCCAGGCTGCCACTGAGGGAGAGTGGGGTCAGCATATCCCCACCTTCCTATAGCAGCACATGCACTTGACCCCCTTGCATCACATGAGAATCAAGGTATGTCCTTCTGTTTGCTCCACGCCATCACAGAGGGACAGTGTCTCTGCCTGTTGTGGGGGGAAGTCATGCAGGGGCTGATCAGAACTGTCCTCAGGCTCATGTCTGTGGACAAGGATTTAGAAATGGCTGATTTTGCACAGCCATTTTCAAGAAGTGCTTTTAGAACCCAGCGCAGAGCTGAGGTTCTCCTTGTAGAATTAGCCACCCACTATTTAGATCAAAAGCAATAATGTAAGACCCAAAACACCTGAAATTTTCTGTGGGGAAAACTTGCTGGTTTGTTAGGAAAAGAGGAAGAAAGAATCCCCCCCTTGGTGGACCTTTTTTTCTGCCCGTTGATACTAGTGTCAGAGCTCGTCCTGCTCCTTTCCTGTGACTTCCTTGGAGTTTCCATCCCCTCTGCCAGGCTGAAGTGGGGCTGGGGGCGTCTGTCTCCTGCCAAGAGGTAGGAGAAGCCTCTCACCCCCTGATATCTTTGCTGGCCCTGGGTTGTCCTGGTTAACCCCTTATGAGGGCAAACACTGCCTCTGTGTGGTGGTCCTGGCCAGCGTTGGCTTTTAGCAGCAAGCAGCTCTAGTGAAAGTACCCAGGAATAACTGTAACTCTGCTGAAAGGATATTTTGCCTGTCTTATTTTTAACTACAACTTGGGTTTGTCACAAATTTTTCACTGAGCACTGACCTTGCAAAAAGTATTAAATCCCAAGGACACCTTTGTCAGCGTTAAACAAAGAGCAGTGATCTCCTAGCCAGGGCAAG
>NW_009258770.1:190731-195434 GCF_000687185.1 Egretta garzetta | reverse complement strand
TTTAGTTATTCATAAAGCAAAATAATAGTCTGATCCTACAGAATGAGAATCTTATCATGTGCTTTCCTGGTTTCCCTGCTTGACCCTCTGTTTTATAAGCCCTGTTTTTGCTTTCGTCTGCATCTTCTCTTTATGAAAGGGCTATGATTGTACCCTTATGTTCTGGAAAGACAGAGCTGGTTCTTTTTCGGTAAGACAGCGCAGAAAGACACTGTGCGACAGTACTGCTGAACTGCTGCCCAAGAAACCCCTCTTGTGTCCCAGGCCGCAGGAGGGACTGCTGCTGTGTTTGATTAAATCCCCATTAATTCACTGCTCCCAAAGGTCAGATATCTGACTGACAGTGGAGAGCTGCATCCTCGTGGTCCACTGCCTGCCCCGTGTTCCCAGAAACACTGCGTGCCATGGACCTGATTCGCCACTCACCTATTTTCCAGTGCTTTCAGGGGTGGTTATCATCATGCAAGTAAAAAGGATCAGGAAATAAGGCACTGTGTTCTGGAACGATACAGCGATGGGAATAAACAGGACAAGTGTTTCCCCAGTTAGGGAGTGTGGGATGAGCATGTTGGTGACTTATCCAGGGAAGTGTGAGGAACTGGGGTGCCAGAGAACTCAGGAGCTCCAACTTGTCCGCCTGCAGGTGTTTCTTGAAGGTGGCACCAGCTTTTGTTTGCTTCTAACTGGTGGAAAACGATCAGTTGTCTTGGGAGCTAAAACATCTTTGTATTCACAAGTGATGATTTGAACCTTGGAAACCTCCACTGCCTCTATACCTGCCCTAGAAGATTTTGCCCTCTTGTGGAAGGCAGAGGAGGCTTGGGGCATGCCTGCCTGGGCGCTTAGTCTGGGTTAGCTTTATGTATTTTGCATTCCTGTCTTTTATTCCACATATGTTCTCAGTGACAGGATTTGTGGTCACAGTAAGCAGTCCTCCAGAATGTTTAACAGTATCCCTATCCTCATAAATTTTGTGGAATGAGTGTTGTGAAAAACTTGGCTGTCCGGTGTAAGCACACCCAGGTTAAATGCCCCTCAGAGGTAATGCACGGCTTCATCCCTTGATTCCTCTTTCTCTTCTGTAACTGCATTGCTGCAACCTAACCCCATTTTCCAGTTTGATTGTGAACAAAGCAGAGACATCTGCTTATGTTTGGGACTACGTGTCAGAGTCCAGTAACGCACACAGGAGAGGCACCAGAGAGGGAGGCATCCTGGCACTTCATCTGGTTTTGAGCCGTTGCCCGACAGGGCACTGCAAGGACAGTTTTGGGGCATGGAGTGGAGTTACAGCTCATTGCACCCTGGGATATCTGCCAGGATGGGACCCTGGGGATAATCCAGAGCTGGAGGAGAGTAGAGATTAGAGGGGAGTACCATAAACTGGCATGACAAAGTGACGTGAACTCTTAGCAGTACAGTGCAGTTATATTGCTGCCTTCTGAGTGACAAACTGATTTGATTGTAACAGCCCCTGTGAACAGTGACACTTCTCTGGAGATTCCCTCCCCACGCCCCCAGCTCCCTTCTGGAGTGTAGCTCTTGATTTAATGATCACTTTTTCAGATCTGAATGTGCTTTTTTCTCCCTTCAGCCTCTTCTTTCCAGTTAAAAATATGGGGCAATATGAGTGCTCTTGCTTAATGAGAACAGAGGTCCCTCCCCATGCTTCCTCCTCGACCTCAAGCTTTGCAGGATTATTGTTCTTCTGTGAAAATATGACTTATTCTGCAAAGGCTGCTGACACAACCTGAAACAATCAAAGTTTTGGGTTTTGTTACCCTGTCTATGCCCAGAATTGTCCATGTTTCTCTATTGTTGGCGGTTATTGACTCTTGTTGAAGTGCAAAGAACGCAAGTTGCTGTGACACTTATGTTTGTACTTGAAATACTGGCACATCTGGAATGTGCCTGAATCCAAAAGGTGAGGAAATGTGTTTCAAAGTGTGGCGGTGAGCCTCTGTTGAGCTTTGAGGGAGCTCACAAATCCTTTTATGTGCCTCAAACATACGGAGGCATTGATGGGAATACAAAAATGGTTTCAGATTGTAGGTTGTGTGAGCCATGGACCACTGTCTTGCAGCTTGCTTATTTGTTGTGCTTCTCTGGAACACGTTTGTAGGATAAAAGGTCTGTGAAAGACTCAGACTTGCACTAACATGAAATAAATCTTAACTGGCTTCTTTTTTCCTTTTGTGTCTGTCACATCCTAGATCATAACACCGTGGATGTTGGTCCTCCACAGTCAGACCAAGGGAGTCTGAGGTACCAACTGTAACCTTCAATGGGTGACTTTGAGGTGTGGCACTCCATTACTGGTGCTGTATGGCATTGTCCTAGTGGATTATAGGACATAGATTACACAATTTATCATTTTAACAGGCACATTTGTATGCAGTAATTAGCTACGATTACATGAGTGCAGTAGCAGTGGGGCTATTTGCCATTGTTACAAATAGTTTTACTCACCATTAAAGGCAGATTTAGCTTGTGATCTTGAGCTCCAGCTTGTTCTCAGCTGTGGACAAGATTGTCAGATGTTTCTTTGCTAAACATACATGTGTGCATATATAAAGGAAAGGGTTGGAGTGCACCTAAATTTTTATAGAACAAAAGCCTTTCAGGCTCAAAAGAGGTATAAAAGGTCAGAGGCAAAGTAGGCTCTGACCTAAGTTTACACCCTTCATCTTAAAGAAATAGGGAAGAAATGAAGAGCTAAACTCTGGGAAGCAGTCTTCCCTGGAAGATAATTGGAGAGGTTGATGGGAAGGTTTTTGTACACATTAATCATGTTTTCTAGGTTAAAATTGTGAGGGTGGAGAGAAGACACTGTAGTCCTCTAGGTATGATGTGACGTTCTGTTAGCATGGAGGGGGTGGGTGAGGGGACAACAGGTAGATGGGAAACCACCAGAAGAAAATTGTTTTTAAATGATGTGAAATGATCTTTTCTTTCCTCGTTCGCTATGTATACGATGAACTGCGTACCCCATAACCTTCTGTGAATGAAGTTTGGCACCACCGAACGTTTTATTTGATAAAGTGTTACAGCATCCTCGGTGCTTGATTATACTGAGCTTGGCTGCAGCCATCTGTCATGCTCATGCAGGTGTCGGTCTGCAGAGGAGAAGTAGCTGCTTGCCAAGGGCTGGCTGCCATAGCCCCTGTACTGGAAATAAGGACAGGCTGCTCCTGGGGAGGAAGGCGTTAAATCCATCCCAGCTGTGGGAGCTCAGATGTTGGCACAGCTCCCAAAGATGCATGTGGCTGCACAAAAGGATGCTCTTCACACCCGTTGCCCTAGCAACTGCACATTCAAATGGCAGGGATTGGCAGTCAGATCCCGCAGAAGATGATGCAGTTGCAATTAAGTCAAATTGTCTTCAGGTTGTTAGATTTAATTTTGAGCTAGGGGGGAAGGGGTGGGGTGGTGGGTGAACATCAGTGATATTAACGATGAACGGCCACCCTCTTGAGATGCTGGTGTAGGCAGGACTCCATCATGCTGTGTGTTTCTTTAAGGGTAAAATTAGTGCTGGCACTTGGCTTCTGAACCTTGTTTTTTTGTTGGAGAGACTAAAAAAATCTGCCTCAAGAGCTTTAGTTGTTTAGTGAGGGTAGATTAGTGGAGTTAGCAATCTTCCGTACATCTCGGCTATTGCTGTTCTTGCATCCTGGTTATCCACAGACTGGAACAGTAGAGTTTACAAAGGCCCCGTGGAATTGGGCTACTAGAAGGAGGTGTCCAAAAGTGGAGCGTAAGGTCTTTCAAATCCAGGTCAAAACAAGTCTTATAGTTACTGTGTGGCTGTAATTCAGGATCAGCTGGATTCAGAATCTGCTTTCTTGTTGTCTTACCTGGTGAAATCAGTTGAGTTGGATTGTTTTCACCAGCAGTGGGAAATGCAATGTTGTAATGTTCAAGTGGGGTGGTTGCCACATGGTTTTGCCCTGGAGGGCTGAGGCAGAGGTGATCAACTATGATTTGGTGTGTGAGAGGTATGTGTGAATCCACTGAAATTCAAAACATTGTAAAGCACTTAGCAGCACCCTGGCATGTCTGCAGTATATTGAGACTAATGTTTCCCATGCTTTTAAAGCCCAGCCACACTTAATCAAAGGCAAGAATACTTAACCATGGTTAAAAAATGGTTCATGCAACTGGTTTTATTCACTGTCAATTACAAGGTCCTGATCTTGTCTCTAGTTGCACTTAGAAATGGTTTTCAAGCCAACTGAATGTTCTTGACAAGTCTAGGTAGTAAAGCCCTCTCTTCATGGGATTTACGTGATGTGAATGACCAGGTAAATGTGAAGTGCTAAAAACGCAAGAGAAATAGCATCAGGAAGCACTGTCTTGGATGTTTTTTCTGCTCCTGGAAAAAGCATAAATACTAAACCATCTGCCTGTATTTTGAAGGGGATATTGAAATCTAAATGCTATAGAAATATTAAGGATGGGGATGAATCAAGCTTTTAGCATTTGATTTAGATATTAATAATTTCATCTACTCATTTGTACCTGAAGAGAATTTCAGTTTGTGGATATGAGAAGAGTGTTTGTATGCTAAAGTACAGGTACTTTGTGCACACAAGACAGGCTCGGTGAAATGTTGTGAAGGGTACGTTGATGTGCTTCTGCATATGCTCTCTTCCTTATGTGAGCACATCACATTTAGGTGGATTGGCTTGGAGACTGAATAC
>NW_009258770.1:176647-190718 GCF_000687185.1 Egretta garzetta | reverse complement strand
TGCTGAAATTTTTCAAGGAAGGAAAAATGTGAGCATAAGCAGACAAGCAGCTCTCTCCATTCTACCCATAGCCCAGTGCTTTAAAATGTTGCATGGGTATGGACCAGATCTTCCTTTTGTTTCTTCTCATGCTTTTCATGAGCAAATTGAGCATTCATGGAAATTGTCTTGGTGCCTGGAATATTGGTTATAATGGGGCAGGAATATCTGGGATTTATGGCCGTGAGTAACGTGGATGACAGAAACTTTACTGCTGGAAATAATAGAAAAAAACCTGCTCTGAATTGTGTCTCTTTCTTCTTCCCACAACAGTAGCGTTTTACCAAATTATGTTAACTAGCTCTAACTTTAAATATGAGGCTTATGAGGTATTGGGATGAGTTGATGACTTTGAAAAATGGGCTCTTTGAATGATCAGACAGTGGCAGCTTCAAATTTACTGCCATGGTTAGACAGCATAGAGAATATTAATGAGAAATAAACTGATCTTGAGATCATTTTATTTAGTGTATTTTTAAAGAAGGTATTTAAATAAAATACCTCAAGGCTTGTACGATTATGTTGTAGAATAATATGGACTGTTTCTTGTCTGAGTGAAGAAAAAAAGTGAGTTACTACTTTCTAATTCACTTTCTTGTCCTCTTGTATTGTTGATGGTAACAGTGATAGTAATACAGTGATAAACGTAAATAACAGTGCTAATAATGTAAACGCATGTATTACATACTGATCTACAGAGATCAAAAAAGGAGCTGGAATCCATTGGAACTGGACTTCTTGTTCTAGCAACCAGGAACATAAGTTCTCATATAGAGGATGATAATAGAAGAACATTGTCATTATTACTGCTACCCTGATATGATCCTGTAATAATTTTAAAATTACTCCTGGCTGTTCCAAGTAATCAGTCTTTTTGAGGAGCAAACACTTTTGGAAAAAAAGGAGGGGGGAAATGGGATGGGGGCGGAGGACTATTCAGTTGAAGCAATTTAATGTGTTTTTTTTTTTTAATTTTGCAACTTTCCCCCAAATACACTAATAAAAATGAACTGTTTCTTGACATTTTTTCTTGGAGGCAAGGAAGCATTTTCCAGCTATAAAAGGACTTCCTCTGCTGATCTTCTAAGGTACTTGGAATGGCATGTTCTGATGGTGTCTGGCCAAGTAATTCCCTGAAAACATTGTGGGCTTTGTTTTGGTTCTTTCTTTCTCCCATTATTATTTTCTCCTAAGGTTTTGAATTTTTTTTTTCCACTGAACGTGTTCTGAAAAGAAAGTGACTTCTTTTGCAAGGGAACACATCTTCATGTGCTCCTTCCCTCCCTGTCTGCTCTCTATTGCTGCTTTTCTGTCTTCCTCCTCCTATGGCTTTTCTTTGCTCATATTATTTGTAGAAATAAAGGGAGCAAACTGTCCAGGCAAATCATCCAAACTGCTGTTGTTTGTGGTGGTGTAGCTGATGATCTAGACGTTCTGAGGAGAGCCGTGCTGGGCTTTTCCAGCCCTGTTCTTCTAGTCTCTGTGCTTCAGGACCTATTTTTAGGATTTGATCAGCATAATTGTCTTGTGCAATAAATAGGTCTGATGTGGTGAGGGTACCAGAGTGTGAGCGTGTGTGTGTTTCTAGCTCTTCTTATGGCGATTTGCTTTGAGTTTGAGGGAGGGGGGTGCTGTCCTGAGGAGGAAGGTGGTAGAAGACCAAATGAGTGTCATCCTTTTCAGGCAGAAGAGTGCTCAGGCTGGGTGTTCGTGACTTGCATCACAATGCTGTTGCTTCTGTATCTGGGATGTGCTGTGCCCCACTGCTTCGGAAATTGGGCAGATGGAGCTGGTAGCCAGAGCGAGTGAAGAGCAGAAGGAAAGACCAGAAGCAGTGTGACACCCTTTAGCAGCACCCTGGCAGATGGTCGTGAACTATGTGCAGCTGCTGCATACAGCCCATTGCCCCTACTTGGCCGGGAAATGGCAAAGGTGGGGTTTTGGGGTGTGTGTGGGTGTTTGTGTGTTTCACAACTGGGAGGAGGTTTTTTTTCCAGCTGGCTAGAAAAGGAAGAAACGAACAGGAGCATTTTTGTTACATTAGACATGTAAAACATGGTTGACAGCTCACAACATCTGATAGCAGCCTGGGGAGACAGGGAGACTCCAACGGAGGCACCAAAGAGCACACAATTCAGTTTCCTGTGTTTAAGATTAAGATTATTCATCTGTACTTGTTAGCTAATCTCTTACAGAGTCAAATCCTGTAGAGCGAAGGGAAGGGCTGAGTAGAAGAGACAGCTGCCACAAGATATCCCTCCTAAAGCACTTGAGGGCACGTTATGTTGATCACAGTGAAAGGGGAGTAGCCTGGATGGGAGACCACCCTGGGTCGAAGTGCTGAACCCATGGCCACTGTGCTAGCGCGCATTTAACGTGACGCTGATCTGTTCGCAGTGGCTGTGATGTGCTCTGCTGCAAGTCCTGCCTCAGATTCCAGCAGGCGCTCTAATTGGAGTTTATTGTCAGAGCTTTGGGTTGGAAAATGTACGTTGACTTTGTCTGCAGATTGGGCCTGTTATTATTCCAAAGTAACCTCTGTCACCAAAACATCAAAGTAAGAATTAACAGGCTTGTCTCTGGGACTTCGCTGTGCATTGGACCCTGCAAGAAGCCTGTGAACAAGAAACGTTATTTATTTGATTGCATTTTGCTAGAGAGAGAATTTTAAAGGTGAAATAATATAAACTTCATATACAACTATAAATTTCACCAATATAAACCCCCAGCAACCTGAAATCTTGGTTCGCTTGCAATAGCATTTCCATCTGTGACAACACCAACCCAATTTCTAATATAAACATGAAGCCTATATGATGAGCTGTGGGTGCCAGTCACTATGTATTAAGAAGTTTTGTGTCTGGTCCGAATGACTGTTAATATCTGTGAGTGCTTCACATTCACAGGTCCTCACCCAGAACAGGCAGGCATAGATGTATGTACATGGACATATGTACATGGACATCTGACAGGGAAGGAGAATGGTGCAGTGGGAAGAAGGATGAAGCAGTGCTTTGGACTTGCATTGTCACACCGGGGCAAATCTGTGGCATTTTGAAGGCAGACAGAGACCCAGAATCTGTGCTATAACATTTGAGTAGCATTAGCTTTATAAGGGGGATTTAAATTTTTTTTTTTCCTCATTGGGGTGAATCACTATTTGTGTGTGCTATGAGTACTGATGGGAAAATAATACTATTCCAGATGGATAGTACACCCATCTGCTTTTCTAGAAGATGGATCCAAGAAACATGGAGAAGTTATTGGACAGAGCAATCATCAAATGCAAAGGGCTGTCGCAGATGTGTTGTCAAGCGCTTTCTTTCCCGATTGTTTTGTTCCTGTAGTGAGGAAGCGAGCAGAGTTGTGTGCGGTGCCCTGAGGACTCCTCTCACATAGCCAAACAAACAAGTAGGGATCTCTTAATCCACTGGCAGTTATTGTTGGCAGCAGTCAGGATTCAAGTCTCAGAGGGGTATGTACAGCTGTGTGACCCTCGTCTATGTCCCATTTTCCTTGACCAGAATCTGCAGTTCAGAGCAAGGCTGAGTTGTACTAGGGAGTTCAGTAGGCTGTGGCTCAGCCATGCTTTAAATAAGAAGCCCAAAAACTTTATGGTATTTCATTCAGATGGGCTCCATTTCTGTGTTTGAGAAGTGAAATAGGAACTCTGCTTTGTTATAGGTTTCTGTGTTTCTCCTCACCTTTCTGCAGCAGACTGGTGACACCCAACTCTGGCAGCATGCTTAGCCCTGAAGAGACCTAAATTGTGCTTCTGGGTGTTAGGAAATTTGAAAAATGAAAACATGGGAGAATGTAGTGCTCCAGAACTTGGGAGGGGAGGTCCTCACTTTTGAGATGGATGTTTAATTTAAGAAGTTGTACTGGGACTGAAACAGATACTGTTTTATTCTCCTAAGGATGTCATTTTAGAAAGCATCCTTTTCTAAACAATAAGCATTTATGAACTTAGTTTAATTCACTCTCATTCCCATATAAGGTGGCGCACCTCAATATTAATAAAGTTTCTTGCGTAAGAAACCGTGGCCCCTTTCAAAGCATTAGGATTTTCGCTGTAGTCTGGGTTATCACCTTGCATGTCCCCCAGTGGGCTGAGTATAGGAGGCATCATGAAAACATTGTTTGGCATGTTTCCGTGTTGGTTTCTGACTGGATAAACCATTCCTCCCAGAATATTTTGTCCTTAATGTTTTCATCTGGCGAAGTTGTGACATTTTTCTTCACAAATTGCCAAAATGTTCCCAGAATAGAGCTGTTGCTCACCCTTGTTTTATTATTTCCATAATTTTATTTTTATTTTGCCTGGAAAATCTTGTTAAGATGGAGTTTACTCAGAAAAAGAGATGAGCAAGGAACTAATGCCTTCAGCCGTCAGCAAATACTCTGTGTCTAACCTTTCCATACTGACTGGACCCTGTATGACGTGAACTTGATGGCTCAATCCCATTTCTGGTGTCACTTCAGACATTTCTTTGTTCTTAGTTGTGCCCTCCTGTGTTGGTTGTGTCATGACAGGAAGGAAAAAAACACAGTGGCACCTTGCCAGCATCCCTGCCCTTCCTCCTCCAGAAAGTTTGCCGAAGAGCTGGGAGTTCAGTGGATGTCCACACAGCTGCATCTACCCTCCCCCTTGTCTTGCAGGTACCGCGGCAGCATGAGGCACGTGTTCCCCTTTTTTTGTGGCGATATACTCAGATACATGCACCCTTCAATGACTGTTGCATTTACTTAAATATGATGGAGAGGCAGTGTTTTGATAGCGGCCTCTTTCTCAACAGTATTATTCACCCAAGTCTTCCAGGGATATAATTATGAGCAAACATTTGTAAATGACATGCATGCTTGCCAAGCAGACAACTCTCCAGATGCCAGTATTTTGTTATCTTCTCTCTTGGCAGTTTTTCCAGTTTGTATTTCCCTCCTTCAGATTGGATGGAGGCTTTCTTATGTTGTTGCGGTTGTTTCCTCTAAAAAAAAAAAAACCTAAATGACCTCAGTGTCACTTCCAGAACATAAACAGTACAATTCCAAGGTTCTGAATGTTTCTTTAAAGTTTAAAATGTCAGGTTTAATTTAGTTGGTTCAATCATCGTTAGATGAAAATTGGTTTCTCAGAGAGTCAGCTTCTATTTGTCCTGAGGCAAATGATGATGGTAGGAATGACATGGTAAAAATTTATTTTGAGCCTGTAAAACAAAAAGCCCAAGGATCAAATCCTTGGATACTGTAAGTCTTCTTACAGTAATTGTTAGTTCATTGATTTAGTCTTCCTAAAGAATTATATGTCTGGCTTCCCTGAAAGAAAAATTATAGCCCAAACATGTCAACTGCAAAGGAAATTAAGGTACAGTTCTGTCAACACTCTTCCCCAAGAGTGGAAAGCATCCACAGCCTGTACATTAGGAGCTTTATGCTGTTCTCATTTGATTTCCATATTCAAAAGGATATTTGGGATGAGTAAAGTCCTGGAATGTGAGGTTTTATAAGCCATTTTATCTTAGATTTGCAAATAATTTGTTTGAATTTCATGCTGTTTCCCTGTGATTTAAACGTGTGTTTCCTTCAAGATTAATTCTATTTAAAAACTAAAAAAAAAAAAAAAAAAAAAAAAAAAGCCTTTAAAAATTCTTCACAGCTGAAAGAACCTTTCAGAACTGCTGTCTTGCCTGGATGTGGCATTGTTTCTCTCGTAATAAGAAAGGCTAAAACATTTTGAATTTGCATCTTTTCAAGTTTGCAGGAAATATAATGTTCCTTCTCAGGGCAGTACAATGTCTGTGTTAAGAGCGAATGCTAGGAAATGTTTTTATGAATGAAGTAGAATTTTGTCTTTCCATATTTGAGTTTCAAGCTCAGTTAACTGAAACGTGTTGTAGTGTAGGAGTCAGGATCTGAACTTTGGCCAGTGTTGCAGGTGTCGCAAGCCACCTTGACCTAACCATGTGCATCAGGAAATGGAAACTCCGTCCTTGGAGATATTCAGAAGCCCCCTGGGCATTGTTCTGGGCAGCCTTGCTCTAAGTGACCCTGTCTGAGGAGGGGGGTGGAGAAGGTGACTTCCAGAGGTCCCTTCCAACCTCTACCATTCTGTGGTGAGAGAGAGAAGAGTTGGGCCATGGTGTATTTCAGTGCAGAGTCTAACAAGTGTGCAGTTAGTATAGGGTCTGAGACTCCCTTGTTGGTTTGGATAACGAGTGTCCGTACTGTCCTCTTGCTTTTCATCTCTGTTTTCTCATGTTGAGGCCAGTTGGTCTTGTGTGTACAGTCATCCATGTGCATGTGCTTATATAATACTTGTATATGTGTACATCTATACGTGCTCTTAGAGTTGAGAAAGCAGGCCCTATTCCTTATCTTCGCTCCTCAAATGTGGAATACCTTTAGCCTGTTTAGAGGCTCACAAAATCCTCAAAAAATTCACTCCCTAACTCCCATATCTGTCTGTTTGAAATGAAACATACGCTTTATGCAGATGCTTATTTAATTGGCTGCAACATTTTGGGTGGAAAACTGGCCCTGAAAAAGAGCAGAACTGGCCTCATTAACTAAAAAGGCTTTCCAGACAGCGCCTGTCTGATAAAGAGTGTCTCTGCTGTATAAAGCACATTGAGGTCTGATTTTGCCTGGAGACCACATTTTCTAGTCTGATACAGTAAATAAATAATCAATTTTTTTTTTTTTTCCTAAGACTGTACCAAACCTTCAGTCCTGTGATGGTGAGCAGAAAATTGAACCTCATTTAGCAATGATCCAGCCATGGGCTGAGCTTTGGTTTGCAAGTGTAGAGTTTCATTGCTGCTTCAGCTTTACCACAGGTACAAGCACTTGTGGGACTGATGAAGAACATGAATGCAGGGCTTTGCTCTCCCTTGGTCACTAGGATAATCCTACAGAAAATTGGATACGTTTGCAAAGACTTTGTGCTGAGCTCATTTTGCTGTTGTTTTTGTGCATGATCACTGTTGTCCATTTTCTCCTCCCTTCAGATAAAGGGCGTTTAATCCTTGGACATTTGATTTTCCTCCCTAAATGGAGATGCAAATCCAGTACCGTTCTCTGGCCTCTCCTCCCATCTCTCCCACTCACTGACTTTGCTCTCCACAAATGAAAGTTCTCAGAAGTGATAGTTGTCTAAAAGCTGCTTTCACATTTGGGCACATGATCTAATTGGTAAAACAGCTAATGTCTGGATGTCTGGACTATAAGAGGAATAATTCAAATTTAATCCAAGCATTTCAAATGTAATCCAACCGTGGCATTTCTCATCTGTGGATTTAATGGGCTTTCTCTGTTCCTAAAAGCATGGTGAATCTCTCATGAACAAAACCAAAGTAGTATCTGTCTATGGGCAGAGGTGGATTGAGGGACCTTGCACTTCTGCTTGTATAAAGCAACATCACTGCCTTGGATTAGCTGAAGTGATGATGATTTACAGCTAAGAATCTGGCCTGCATCTCTACGTTTGAATAGAGTGAAAACTGCAGTCACTAAGGGAGATGGTGTGCTTGGAAGAGACAGGGACACCATGCTAAGTCACTTCTGCAGATGTTCCAAAATCTGCAAAAAAATGAAAACAAAAATCCCCTCTAGTGAACACAATGGCTGCAGTGTAAATACGTGAGTCATAAGACAAGAAGAAAGCAACATTGGCAAACCTCGGCATTATTAGAAAGAGGCCCTTCTTGCCTTTTGAGAGTTAAGATATGTTTCGCTAACTTTGCTTTGACTGTTAGACCCTGATTGAATAAAATAATTAATGTGATTGATAGTGTGAGGATGGGGTTAAAAGGTGACTCATGATTTTCTCCTGGAAGTGGTCTGGGTGTTGAGCACTAGCAGAGAGGTTCCTGGAGACACGAATAAGCCAGGATGATTTCAGTGTCCCCGATGGGGTTTAGCGTTCCAGCTGGCTGAGACAGTTTTCCTGGTACATCATAAAGAAATTAAACCTGGCAGGAGAAGCGCAGTGCTGGAACTGGAGGGGTTCTCCAGCACTTAGAGGTGGAGCACTGTGCTCTAAGACTAGCTGGAATTTGATGTTTAGTCAAGTTCATGTTGGAGTTATCAACACCTTTCAAATTTCTCTTCCTGGGAGACAAGCCGGCTGTTTCTCACCATAGACGACCTTGGGAGGTTTCTGTCTTCTTGGATGATGGGAGGCTTGAAATTCTCACAGGAATTCCTAAATATTCATAGAGAATCTCCATCTTTAAAGGAGATTTTGTGGTGCTTCGAACAGATTGCAACAGGAACGGGAGGTCTGGATCCCTTCTGTTTTACCCAGAATGTAACTTCAAGTCCATAACTGCAAATCAAACAGCTTGTACTCTCTGGAAAAGTGTCGTGAGGCTGGCCACTATGCCATTGCAACAGATAAGTGGGAGTTTATTGGGATTGCCAGGATTTCTAAACTGGTAAATCAGGTGGGTAATTTCTCAGTGATGGCACTGGCTCATCTGTTGGCTGTCACTGACCTTTGTTCAATTTCTGCTAATTTGGTGATTTTCTAAATAGACAGTTCTACAGAGCCTGTTTTTTCTTATATGGGTATATAATCCCTTCTTGAAGATAAGGGAATCCTATGTGATTCTTAATGAACTGCCATCCATTCTGATACGCACCCTGATCTTTGTGCTAACTTCATTTGAACTGGTGAAGATGCAGGTCTATTAGCAGTGAATTTTGTGATAAAATGATTCTGGGTCTTCTGTTTGCAGTATTGACTTTCTCTGTTTTCTGACAGTTGAATAACATCTTTGTCCTAGGCTGACATCAGGCAGATGTAATGTTAGTGTTAACAAAGGAACTTGTCAGAAATGAAGTACTGAATTCAAATCAGTATCTCTATATCACATTGGGAAAACCAAAAATAAACTCGATAAATGCAGTGAAAGTGCTATGTAAAGAGACAGCATGGTATAAATAAGAAAAAAAGTTTCTCATTATGTCTTTCCAAGCAACAGGTCTTTTAAGCATTTAAACACAGAGAAGAATCTGACTGTGCTTCAACTGGGATAAAATCATGACCATGTAAACAGTCTGATTATACCCTGGCAGGCTGGCTCCTCCCAAGGAGCCAAAGGCTTTTGTCAATACATCTGTCTGAATCTGCTCTAGTCTTTGTTTTGGGTTGAAACAGAAGAAAATCCTGGAACGTGATAGGAGAAACCTTGACAGTGATCGTGAGGTTGGAGTCGCTTGCGTTGACATCAAAGTAAGGAGAGGTACCTCCCAGACCGAACGAGGCAGGAGGAAAGGGCCTCTCACTACAAGGAAGATGTTGCGTTGCTGGAACATGTCCAGAGGAGAGCAACAAAGCTGAGGAGGGGTCTGGAGCCCAAGTCTTATGAGGAGCAGCTGAGGGAACTGGGGTTGTTCAGTCTGGAGAAGAGGAGGCTGAGGGGAGACCTTATCGCCCTCTACAACTGCCTGACAGGAGGCTGTAGCGAGGTGGGGGTCGGCCTCTTCTCCCTGGTAACGGGCAATAGGACGAGGGGGAATGGTTTGAAGTTGCGCCAGGGCAGGTTTAGGTTAGACATTAGAAAAACTTTTTTCAGTTAGAGGGTTTTCAAGCACTGGAAGGGGCTGCTCAAGGGAAGTGGTCGAGTCCCCATCCCTGGAGGGATTTAAAAGCCAGGTAGAAGAGGTGCTTAGGGACATGATTTAGTGGTGGGATGGCAGGATTAGAGTAGCGGTTGGACTTGATGATCTTAAAGGTCTTTTCCAACCTAAACGATTCTATGATTCTATATTAGTCACACAATTACCCTTACAAAGTTTACACTTTAGCACCTAATACGGTTCCTTAAATTTCAAAAATTTCCTGAAGCTTTGATGTAATTCAAAGGAAAGGGGCTTATCCAAAAATGTTTTATTCATTTCAGTCCTCTAACAGCAATCTATCCTGTGCAAGATAAAAGCTAACCTAGGTGGAGGGAAATGCATGTGCTTGATTGCCTGGCAGGAATGACAACTGTGACTTTTCTTATGTATCTTACTTTGGAAATCAATCACTGTTTTACATGATCTTAGGCTGATTTTTGCCAGAAAGGATACCTGGATTAGAATTTAAGAGTCTGGTCCATATCCTGTTGGAACTGAGAGACTCCATTGACTCTGACTTACGTAGGCTCAGAAAAGTCGGGTTGTGCTGGCTAGTACAAAATCTATTAAAAAAAAAATATTCAACCCCCATAATTTGTTGTATTTCAAGTCATCTAATAGTTTAAGAAGCTTGTGTCTTATGGTCAGGATTTTACATACAAGTTTACAGTTCCTCTTTTTATGTTTTGAAGCAAATACCTTGTCCAGAATGGCGTGGCATTTATCGTAATTCCAAAAGTGCATCTGGGAGGTTACAATGCCTACTCTGTGCACTATTATCCTAGGCATTAAATTTTTTTTGCTTTAAGCAAATAAGCGGGGGAGAACACCTCAAGGTGCTGGCTCAAAAAGTTGAGGAGACTGGGAGAAGAGGATAAAGGATTTTTATCTTCAAGAAAGTGTCTGAGAGAAATGCCACAGTTAGTAGATACTGGAATCTAGGCTGAAACCAAACCCTGCTGGAAAAGGGTTGCTAGAGATTTATGCTCTTTAATGTTGTGGTTTAGACTTATGCTCTTTAACCTTTAAAGTCTGTGTATTGCCGTTGGACAAGGAAGAAATATCTCCTTTCAAGTAAAACAAATCACCTCCAGCTTAATCTGAATTTTCACTCCAGACAGTGTTTCTTAGATGACCTGACTTTGTTTTTGCCCGATGTAATAACCAAAACCATCCACGATGTAATAACAAAAAAAAGGTGACTTTGCTGAAATCTACCTAATAGTCTTTTGTAAACAGCATACTCCCTTCCTCATAAAAGGCGGTGATGAAGAATTCAGTGTGCATCAGTTATCAGCCCCTTGAGACACAGCATAAGGTCAGACTGGACAAGCCTAGAAAGGTCATGGCCACTGAGCCAAAATGATGCTTGTTATCAGGCAAAGAAAATAGCTGCCTCCCCAGCCAGAAACAAAATCAGGCGTACAGACCTGGGAATTGTTTATTCCACACTGGTCTAGTGCTGAATACTTCAGTGTTGTGAAAAATTGTGTCTGTTTTCCAACCTCCTTTTCTTACTGTTTTTATTTCCCATCTTAGGGAACTAGTTCAAGAACTTGATTGAAAAACATGTTTTGAGGAAGCAGTAAAAATCATAGCTAAATGGTGGGTGGCCTTTTAGTCTGATGAACCGTGAGTGGACTTATAGCCCATGTCTGACCTCAGCCATGTTAGTGTGTGCCTGGAAGTGACTGTCTTCAAACTTGGCCATCCTTCTGTTACTTGCATTTAATGCAGAGACATTTCCACTGCTTTGGTAGGTTGCTCTTTGCAAAAAAATAGAGTTAGGCTGGTTTCTACCACCTGTTTCTCAAAAGAACTGTACATCCAGTTTTTCTTGAAAATGCCCTGCATTTCTTTCCTTTCCACTGGAGAAAAAAGGCCGATTGGTCTGAGATCCCTGGACTGCTGGCAGCCCATTTGGAGCAGTTACAACTCGCTAAGTAGCACTCCCAAATAAATGGTTACAGTACACGTGCAGACTGACTGCATAGCTGAGGTGTGTTGAGTCTGACTTGTCTGGGGCCCTTCCCCACGTGTATCCCCTTGCTGTCATACACATTCTAATCTCTAATAATGATTTGAACTCATTTATGATTGATTTTTTTAAATACTAAGGAACAGATTTGTAATGTCCTTATTTTTGCTGGTGGGCAGCTCATCCAACAAAAGCTCTTTTGATGTCTACGCTACAGTAGTAAGTGTTGAATATTGTCCAGCCTCAAGTAGTATCTCTACTATATCTACCTGCTCTTCATGGAGCATCGCCATCTCAACATCGCGGTAAATTCTTGCAAAAGTGTTTTACAAGAAAACTTTGGGTTGGTGGCCCAGAAATGCTGTCTTTTCTGATGGAAAACAATTACAATAAATTGAAATATATAATTTTTCAGCCAACTAAAATGATGCTTTGATTAAATTATTCTCCCCAAATTATGTCGAACTTGCAGTAGCTTTGGAATAGCAGAGAATGAAGTTCTGTAGAGGCTGGAATCACTAATGAGTGAGATGTGGCAGAAACAAGATATTCCAGAAAAGGTGGTAATGTTAACCAAAAAAAAGTGGTCTTGGGCTGCTCAGCATCTGTGTTCACTAAACCAGTAATAATCTTGGAGAAATTTTATCTTCAGATCACCAGGTAATACTTTTTTTTTATTTCCGATAAAATAACCTCTGAAATAGTTATATTTTAGCTTTTAACCTGTGCTGCTTTGGATGCATTTCCTATAACTATCTGGGCCTGCTTTTGTGATGTGTATTACTGGGTTTATTTGATGACATCCTCATCAAAGACACAAAGGATAACATTTTATGTAGCAACTTTTTAAAAGGTATGGGCCCATTCTGAACTGTTACCTTGATTTATATGATCAGTAGGGAGAGAGGCCTCTCTCCAGTGTTATCACCCTATGAGAGGGGTGGCAAGGTAAGGACTGCAAACTGCGCTTTGAAAGAACTTGTGTTATGATTACAGGGGAGTTTAGACACCTACCTGAGAGACCATGACTGTTTCCTGAGGTGAATCTGGTCCTAAGAATTGGAATCTCTGGTTGCTGCTCTTGAGGAAAAGTAACACAAATTGTAGTACTGAATTTAGAGAAGGGATTAGGTACTAGGGGAAGAAGGCGGGACACAAAGGCTGTTGTCTGATAAGTTCAGTGAGGAAAAAAATGTTATCCTCAAACAAGGCAGCTTTTCTCTAAAAAACAAAGTATTATGGATGTGCTGCAGTTCCATAGAACATTGATTTAAAGCGTCACAAACTAAGATAGTTCTGCAAGAGATAGTATGAGATACTAATAAGAGCGTCCTGGGAGAACAGTCAGTCTTCCATTGTAGTCTTGAGTGGGATGAAGTGGCAGAGGACTCCAAGAGCTTCAGTAAACACTTTGTTACTGAGGTTCAGGAAAAGGTCAGCCCTATGGCACATCATTTGTACCCTTTCCAGCAACTATCAGCATTCTGGATGAGAGCAGCTCTAGCACTCCAAGGGTCAGGTAAAATCTAGAGCCAGCCAAGGTACACATCATGTTGCCCAATGTTTTGGATTTTTTTTTTTCTTCCAAAACGTTGATTGAGATCCTCCCGTAGGCAGGGCAAGGCTGAAACCCATGGCCTTCACTGAGTATTAGTCACCACTAGCCCCAAACTGAAAATGGAAAAAAAGAACACTATAAAAATGTCTGATGCATTTGGTTTTGTAACAGGATTTATTGGAGAGGGAGGAAGGGGAAGAAGCATTTCTCAATCCCCAAATAACTGAGTTTTCTTCTACGCAAGGCTGGAGCAAATTGGCATAGTCTTCCCCTTGTGTATGTACAGTTGGGTTTCTTTTTTAAGCAGTATTGGGCATTATCTTGCTCTCAGGGACTGATGTTGCTAGACAATGGGCATGAAGTTTACAGAGGAATTACGCATCCTGAGCTCGGCGTGTACAGACAGAAACCTGAGGACTAAATATTCCCTTTGTTGATTTGCAGCACTGATGTAAAGTCACTTCCTGATCTCAGCAAGGGCTGTTTCAGCAGGGTCATATCTGACCCCAGTTTTCTTTTGATAGAGGTTTCTCTGAGAACTGTCCTCTGAGGAGTTGAGCATGTTTGTAACTAAGACTTCTCTTTCTTTCACTCCATAGGCAGAGTTTTTTCAGGCGTAACAGGGTTGCAAAAGGCTTTTTGCATGCATTGGAGTATCTAGCACAGCTGGACGTGGTTATTTTTCTTTTCAGGGCTAACTGCAATTGCCTTGGCAAAGAGCCTGATCTGGAGAGGGTTTCTATAAACATGCCAGTACAGCTGGGATTTATTATAGGATAGGCAATATCTTCTACCTCTTCAGAATAAGTGCTGTCTTTGCTACCTTCCTTTAGATGAGATTGGTTCATAGTTAGATGTTGCCAAAGCTGAAT
>NW_009258770.1:156265-176622 GCF_000687185.1 Egretta garzetta | reverse complement strand
TTGACTCAGTATGATATGAGGATGGGAGAAGAGAAGAAAATGGAAAGAATTCTCAGCTCTGGCACAATTCAAACTGCTTTAAAAATTTTTTTGGGAATGGGGTACTTGGCTTAAGTAGATCAGTAAATAGAATCAAGGAAAGTGCCTGTCTCTGTAGGTCTTGTGTGCAAGCAGAGGTAGATTATTTTTTGTTAGGGCTGGGTTCTTTAAAGGCTGATGAAGAAAGTAAGCTCTAAATGCTACTGAATCCTTTGGAAAAATCTTAGTTGCAAACATCATTATCGCTTTTTTTCTTCTTCCCTTTCCCTGAATCTGTTTTCCTGCCTGAGCCAGCTGACAGACCCCAATCCAGTAAAAAAATCACAGAATCCCAGAATGGCAAGGGTTGGAAGGGACCTCGGGAGATCATCTAGTCCAACCCTCCTGCTAAAGCAGGTTCACCTAGAGCGGGTTGCACAGGACATCGTCCAGGCGGTCTTTGAATATCTCCAGGAAGGAGACTCCACAACCTCCCTGGGCAGTCTGTGAATAATCTTTCCCTTTTCGCAGACATCAGAGATCTCTCATAATGTTTTACAGTGCAGCTTCAGTTAATTTCTGTGAAGACACATAGTTAATTAATTAACCCTTTGAATGTCTTTCTCACTATTTATAACCAATAATGCATATTTTTTAGTTCATGGATATCGGTAATATTTATGCCAAGAGATGCATCTTCAGAGTGAAGGGGAACTTTTTCTTCAGCTAAATTACTCTAAGATTCAAAGTAGCCACAGCAACCTGAAGTTAATGCATAATCAGTTATCTCCTGTACTTTTCTGTGGTGATTATGGTCTGAAATAAAACCCATGTTGTTGTTTTTTTTCTTGGGAATCATGACAGAGCAACACACAAACCATTTCACAGCTCTAGTGAAATGGGTGTCTGTTGTTTCCCATAGTTCACATTATTTTGAAATCTCCTAAGGAAGATATGTTGTAACAAAGAAAAGTTAAGTTGCCATATTTCATATTTGTACTACAGTCCAAATATTTTTGTATCTCAGTGAAATTCCTGACTGTAATTTATCAGACCTAAGCAGATGACTGTTAGTCTGATGGTGTAGATTGTATTATAAAAATATATTGTGTCAGATACGCTAATATGTGCCAGCTTGATTTCCTTCCAGCATACGGTGGGACAGATCTCGTGACCAAGAGAGGAGCAGTAGATCTGATATAGTTTGACTTTCATAGGACATTGGCAGTATCTGGTATGTCTCTCCAAAGTATGAAAATTTGGATTAATTCAGACTTCTGCAATGAGGATGTATAACTGATGAAATAAATGACTTGGAGCACTCTCAGGCTGGCGTTGTACTGATGGAGTCCTACGGATATCTCCCTTAGTCTGGTACTCTTCAGTATTTTCATTACGACTTGGGTGAGGGGCTAGAAAGACACGTACAGGAATGCTGTAGGACACAGACTGGGATAGGACTGCAAGACAGTTGACAGGGCTAAGAATTCAAACTTATCTTGATGTCTTGGGGAAAATGGCATGGAATAAATAGGATGGAATTCAGCATCACTTCATCAATGCAACCAAGTACAATGCTTTGGTATTAAGCAACTTCATGGCTCAGTTAGGGAGAAAGAATGACTAGGCAACAAGTCCATCAGATAGGATCAGGGGGTGGATCACAGTCTGAACACAAGTTAAATATGTCAAGTTCAGGTGAAAAAGAAAAATGGCACCCCAGCTTTAGTAAGCAAGAGCCATTGAGCTCTGCTCAGCACCGCTAAAGCCTCATTTGGAGCATAGTGTCTGGATTTGGGCACCACACTTCACCAGTGATACAAAACATGAAGAACCAGTTATTAAGGCTAGAGAAGAGAGACTTGCTAGAGGTTTGTAGATTATATGAGGGGTTGCTGTAGAAATGAAAGGTAACTGACTGCTCTCTCCATTCACCGAAGTCTTGGGCTTGTAGAGCAGCTCAGCAATGCACTACTTTGCTGACCAGTGGAGGAAGCACGTGGACTTTCCCTCATGGGCTGTGTTAAATGCAGGTTAGAGAAGCTTCAGTCACAAGTAGGTTAGGGATAGCCAATTTGGACACTAGGCAAGTGTTTGGACTGACTAATCTGTCACGGTCTCTCCCACTGTTGTTTCCTGTGATCCCACACATTTCCAGGCTGCTCAGTGTTCTCCCAGTCTCCTCATTAACCAGTTCATTTACTTGCTCTGTTACAAAGAGATGAACCAATTAAAATCAGAAAAAGAGGGTTGTGAGCCACTATATTTCTCACAGCATCAGTGGCTGAGTAAAATTAAATGTCAGATATTTCAAGCCTACAAGTACAGCAAGGATAGGAGGTGACACAAATAGACTTCTGTCATGCAAATGGAAGTCTGGTATGAAAATAAGAGCATCAGGGTTTTCAGCAAAACTATGAGCCCCTGCAACCTCTTACCTCACTTCCAGACTCGGTACAGCCTAATTATAGTTCTGCAGATGGTGTTTATTTTATTATGCACATGCATAAGGGGAGAACTGGGGAAGAGCTCTGCATCTTGGATGGTGGAATGCTCCCTGTGGGCATAAATAATACAACAACTGCTTTTATTAGCAGTGTTGTATCAGAAATGGCGTGGGTATTTTACGTTAATGATGTATAATAAAACCCAGTAATCTCCTTTAAACTTTTTCTTGGAAATGTGAAGATATTTCTCTTTCTTACAGCACAGATGATACAGGCTGATCCTGAGAAAAGGGATTAGGGTTAAACCGCTATGTTTGCAAAGGAGGTACTTCTAGTGGAACTCAGAACCCAAGTGCTTAGATGCTTAGTTGCAAGGGAAAGAAGGCATTAGGTCTCCTGAAACACCTGGGCCACATCTTACAGTCTCTCTTCCTTGTAATTCCTCTGACGGTAGTTGGCTTGGTCCTCAACTATCCTAAATTATCACTGCTGGACCATTATTGGAAAAGTGTTTTGGTTTTGTTTTTTTTTTTAACATGCTTGGGGCAACCAAAAATGCTTAAAGATCCTCACAAGAACTGCAGAATAATATATTTAAGTAGCACATTTCTAACTGTATTGGGCAAATTGTGGTTTAGATAGCTAATTCCATCTCAAAAGTATTCCTTAGAATTTGCTATACTGCATAAGTGGTGAAAAGCAAAAAGCCCAGAAAAGAGCAGACAGCTGAAATTGGCTTTAGCTTGCACCTGAGTATTACTGTGCATCTCATCTGAGCCGCACAGTGACAGTCATCAGAGAAGCTGTTATAATGGCTGTAATTAATGACAAGAGAAACAGAGCTAATGTCATTTTCTTACACTGTTCTTTAGCCTCGGAAGTTGAGGGCTCCTAGGCAGTTTAATAAGTTCAAGTTTCTCAAGCAGGATCCTGAAGAATTTACTGACTAGGGTGGAAACAGGGAGGTGCTGTTTCTAAGTTCTGCTGTTCCATGTTTGCTTTGGACCCCAGTGGTCAGCAAATGCTAATCTCATCCATAAATTTTGGCAGTGGACACATACTGCTCTCGTGTTTTTTCTCTGAGGACTGTGCGAGATGCAAGACACACTTCAATTAAAAAAATGACAGTTTAAGGTGGTTATTCTTAGCAAAGCAAACCAAATAAGATATTCGTAATACACGGTAGTGCTTAATTTCTTGCAAAACCAGTGAAAGTTCTGGCTTCCTCTAGCAACAGAAAAGTTTGGATAACTTTAACCCTGAAGGCTCAATTTATCCTTTATTTATTATGCTATTGAAAGGAAAAAACAAAGTAGAAATTATTACTGCCAGAGATGCATGGAAATGGGATACAAAACTTGAGTCTACCCAAGCTGGGTTTGGAATGCGTGCTACCACCACGAAGGCCAAGTAGTCGACTGATGTCAACCCCTGCAACAGGCAACTGAGTTGGTTTAGATCAGCTGAAGTACTAGCCTGAAGTTCCTGCTGCCATTCTGTATCAGAGCATCCAGGCAGATTGAATGAATCTGGCCGTGATGCAGATGAGTATCTTGTACAGGGTCAGTTTTCCTCATAGGCATCATTTTGTTATTCAGGATTTCATTAAGGTCTGTTAAAAAGCTTTGAAATTTCTCTAAGTGAAAACATGTGTAAGAAATACTGACAGAAGAACAGCATTATGTAATGATTGGTCACTTGTTTCCCAAGAGGCATTTAAAATTTCTACCAATTGTTATTTAATGAGAAAAACCTTATACCAAAAATATAATTTTCTTAAAGAAAACAGCAGCAGCTCCATGCATTGCTATACCATGAGCTGACTCTGGGCTGCCATCTGCTAAACCAGCCCAGGAAAACAGGCTTTCAGCTCAGCACTGAGCTGGTTCTTTTCTCTGAAAATAAGTTCAGCTGGCACTGATTTGTCACAGTCCCATCAAAGGGAAGACTGAGAGGTTTTGACATGCCCGTGATCTGTAGCCAGGCTTGGATTGCAATCTTGGTATTTTGGGATCATCATCTAAAATTACCAAAGGACAGTGAGAATCCATGAGGTAAGGAGCACAGCTCCTTATTCTGCTGCTGATAACAAACTGGAAAAACTGCAGTAAATTTGGAGTCTCCTGCCATTTTGAGGTTAGAGGAAGTTATTTAGTCTGCATTTCTAATGCCTGGATATAAGGTAATTTCCTTCCCACAGTGTTGAAATTTAGGGTTATTCTTATACTGTGAAAGACTGGAATTTCTTACCACTGCCTGCTCTTCCATCCTCTCAACCAGTCAGGAAAAGCAATGATTCACACAAGAGCTTCATGAGCAATCAAGTATGTTGAAACCAGTATGTTCATATAAATTATGAGACTGGTTTTTTTAAGTGTTGCTTGGGAGATTCTCTCTGGGACTGTGAGGCCACATAATGTATCTGTTCAGCAGAACATTATCTACCAAGGATTTCTTGGTAACAAACACAATACTGCTGCAAAATATACCCCTGTGGCTTTTCCATGTTCAATGATACTTAGAGGTGCTCCTTTTAGTGCCTTGGTCTGCAGGCTGTAAAGACACAGCAAGGGCCAAGCTAGTGAGGAGCAGGGAGGCATCACAGGAAAAGCCAACTATGCTTTGGTGAGGATCTGCATGTAAACGGAGATGGAGCCAGGAAAGCAATGGGAGAGGAGGAATGAGTGGTTCTAATGAGAGTCGGTTAAATGAGAAAGATGAGACCCAGAAAATGAGAGGCGTATTTCACAGATGTGTATTCTCTGTGTTGGGGTGGCAGGGGTCATTGCAGTAACTCAAGCTGTTGGTGGAGGAGGGTTTCCAGTATGTCAGCCAAGGGAGTGGCAATGAAGGAAGAGGAGCTTAAGAGTTCTAGTGTCAGTAGCATAATTTCCTGCTGCTTTTCTTGATGGTTTGTTTTTTTTTCTTTGGTCAAAGCCTTTCCCTGTAATGCTTCCTCCTTTTTCCTTTCAGTTACTTTCAGTTCATTAACTCCCCCAATGCCAAGTAAGTCTTCAAAATGCTGAATTCATTATAGTCCTCAAAGATCACCCACAGCTGAGGGCAGAACTAGGAACTCTGATAAAAAAAAAAAAAAAAAAAAAAGAGGCAAATCCCGGTGTTAGGTAAGGCAACACGATCTACTTGTAAGAACTTAAATAATCCTGTGTACCCTGACTTTCAAATATACTGGCAAAAGTGCCAGAGGGCTTTTGAACTTCCTGGTGCAGAAACTCCACACTCCAATGGGAACGTGATGTAGAAAAAGTGTGGAGAGGAATAGCTGGAAGGATGCTGTGATCATTTTCAGTTACCTGAAAGGAGGTTGTAGTGAGGTGGGTGTTAGTCTCTTCTCCCAAGTAACTAGCGATAGGATGAGAGGAAATGGCCTCAAGTTGCATCAGGGAGGTTTCGATTGGATATTGGGAAAAAATTCTTTACTGAAAGAGTGATCAAGCATTGGAACAGGCTGATCAGAGAGGTGGTGGAGTCACCATCCCTGGAGGTATTCAAAAAACATGTAGATGTGGTGCTCTGGGACATGGTTTAGGAGACATGGTGGTGTTGGGTTGATGGTTGGACTTGATGATCTTGGAGGTCTTTTCCCACCTTAATGATTCTATGATTCTGGAGTGGAGTCTCCAGTAATCCCTGGCTTGCTTTGTTAGGACCTCTGTGAAGACCCCCACCTATTTGTGAATGGAATCAGCTCCCATGACTTACACCAAGGCACACTGGGGAACTGCTGGTTTGTGGCTGCATGCTCCTGCTTGGCTCTGAGGAAGACCCTCTGGCAGCAGGTAGGTGATCAGTGTGCATGGTGCGTGAAATAAGAGTAATAAACCTTGTTTGTTTCCCTGCCTATCAGCCAATGTTTTTCCCTCTAGGACTAATGTGTCTCTGATGAGTGGTCAATTTTTCTGAATTCAAATCTTCCCTTTCTTTAGAAGTTAATTTTTCATGTTATGAGACCTCCCCACTCCACAGTCCTATTGAGCACCAAAGAAGAGATGTAGCGAAGCCAGAGAGTGCAATAGGTTCTGTTTGTCTTTCTCTGCAGATCAATTTGAATTTTACTTTCCTAATAGATTCTTTGAAGAGAGACTATATTTGACCAAATTCACCCTCTTTTTTTCACTGCTTCATCTATTTAAGGTCAACCTCTCATGAAGCTGAATACCAGCGTAGTGCATGCTCCAGGGCAGTCTGCCCTCTGAATGAATCTTAACACAGTGCATTTGGTGAACTTTCTCTTGCATTGTTTCTCAGGTAATTCCAGACTTTAATGAACAAGAATGGGACCCTAAAAGCCCAGAGAAATATGCTGGGATTTTCCGTTTCCGTTTCTGGTGCTTTGGAGAATGGACAGAGGTGGTTGTTGATGATCTGCTGCCAACGATGGATGGGAAGTTGATCTACTGCCATTCCAATGTGAAAAATGAATTCTGGAGTGCATTATTGGAGAAAGCTTATGCAAAGTATGAGCTAGTTCATTGTCCTTTTAGTCCTCAGTGCTCTCCCTTCCATCCATCTGTTTGTTTTGTCTTTCAGCTCTATCATACTTTCCATAGGTTTTAGGTTTGCTGCTAGCAGAGAACCTAACAAAGATTGAAAACTCCTCCTTCAATCTGCACGGAGGTGAATCATAAAAGAGTGCAATGCACTCTACTTCAGCAGCCCAAAGACTTAAGCATCATTACACTCCTTTCCTAGAAACCCAGCAAAGGTTTATCTTCAATCTGCTAGTTTGTTCTGTTTTGGTTTTTCCTTGGTGAGACACAAATATGTTACCCACATTCAAGCCAAATTAGAGCATTTCTAACAGCCATTTGGTGATTGAGAATGTTCTGTATTACCTCCAGGCTGGCGGGATCTTATGAAGCCCTAGATGGAGGCAGCGCTGCAGATGCAATTGTGGATTTCACTGGAGCAGTGGCAGAATCTATTGATTTGGTACAGGGCAAATATGGTGAGGTTATTTCTGAGCAGATGAAGCTGTTTGAAGACTTGCTGAAAGTGCATAAAAGAGGCGGGTTGATCAGCTGTTCCATTACGGTATGTATAGAGAGCTGGATTTTAAGAATTAACTTCAGTGAAAAAAATTTGGAAAAAATACCATTATTAGTATAAGTATATTGAGTATTACCTTCATCTGTATGCTTTGGAAAAGCTTCATATGGAAAAAGCTAGCAAGTTGGCAGTGCTGCCAGCCAAGTACAACTCCACGAGCCACTAAATACAATCACAAAACCACAGAGCTGTTTGTGTTGCCACTTTACTGTGGATCTGAAATGCTATTCTTTCTGAATGGTCACAGTTGCATGTTGGCCTGAGGTTAATCCACCTAGAATGCCCTAATTTACAGGCCAGATGGCAGCATTTGATTTCTTTATTTCTTAGGGAAATCTGTTTATAGAAAACAGTTCTGCTGTCACTGAGCTACTGAGACTTCTTGACTTTGGTTGTGATGATGTAGTCATCTTGTCAGTGTAACGCTGACGCTGAGCTGAGGGGCTGAGCTCACTTGGTTATTCAGGTAGTACTATTTGTTAATAGGACTACCCATTAGAATTAACCAGCAAAACTTGCCTCCGCTGGCTGATGTGAGGCAGCTAACTCAGGTGCCTATGTTAGGAGGCCATGACCCTGAAATTCCCTTATTCAGTAGAGGAGAGATGATACAGGGCTGCCTTCTGTGGAAGCTTGACTTCTCTCCATTCACTTGAGGTGCTAGAAGGCAGATGAGGAGCAGCTCCCAAAGAGTGCTATATACTTCACAAGCCATGGGCAGACAAGGGCCTTGCACAGCCCCTTGCCGTAGGAGGGAAACCAGTGACAACTAGGTTTAACTTGCCTTCTATCAAAGCCTGCAATGTCAGGCCATGACTGGGTAGCACTGAAATTCTCACCTTGTCTGAAGCTGTTACCGCACGTGGAGGGTTAACAAACTGCCATGGCACCTGAATATTTCCTAAAAGTTTGCTTTTAAATTATTTTTAAAGTGCAGCCTGCAGGAAAAGGATCATTCTTCAGAAGTTGCAGGGTTGGTATCTAGGTGCACTTCAGCATCTTACTCCCATGCCCACTGCTTCCAATTTAAGACCTTAGTTAAGGCTAATCTTATGTGGACTTAGTTAAATCACTTAAATGCTTTGCTTTAATTTCCCCGTCCATGAAATGATGATCATATTACTGTAGCACTTAACTATTTCATACCTGTAGTATAAACTGGTGGACCCACAAGTGTTGGTTCATTCAGAGATTCCTGCGAGTATCATGGTAGTTGTGCAGTTGTCTAGAATAACAGAAAATCAGCCGTGTTTGGAGAAACCTGAGAACATTATCTGTTTAGCTGGCCCTGGCCATGCACTGCCCTGCACCAGTTCTGTGGTACCAAAGAGGAACACGTGGTACCTTCTGGGAGACGAATTTGAACCTGAGAACTCAGCTGGGATAGAACAGGAGTCCTGAACTGTCCCTGCCAGCAATGTCAGGCAACAATTCAGAAACAAATCCTAGGGTTTTGGTGTTTGTTTTACCTTTTTGACGAGGCCTTAATTTTTATTTAGAAAAAATTGCATCTGATTTGCTCAGACGGGGCTGGCAGATCCGACTTCCTGGTGTGAATTGTTCTTGTAAACATTGTCTCTGGGATGATAGGTTGCTCCCAAATGCCAAGGCAGTTCAGTTTTTTAACGTGGATCTGGTGAGGAGATAGGCTAAGTACAGGGAGTTGTATTTTAAAAAGCAATTAATTAGAGAGTAATGCCTTCACTTCTTCCTGGCATCATATTTCTGCCTGTCAAATGCAGATGCTTCTAAACATCGATTACACAGGGGCTGTTCCTATTGGTTTGGCTTGACTCATCTGCATTTATCATTTTTTGATAGATGTATTATGCACACAGTGAGGCTTGTTAGGTATAGAATATTTAATACTCAAGTGGCTTCATTGCTGACTTACAAACACGTCATGATATTCTTTGAATTAGAAAATAGCCCTGACCTTCACCATTTAGAAATTTGAACAGACAGTAGATGTTTAAATGTCTCATTTAAATAAATAAATAAATGCCTTCAGATTGAGGTGGGAAAGGCAGCCCAGCAGTAAGAAAAGCCTGGAGGATAATAAAGGCAGCAGAAGAGGTTACAGACTCCCATGTTGTCAAGGACTCTTGTTTGCTTTTAGTTGTGAAAAATGCAAGTGAAAGTGTTACATTGGAGAAAGCCCAAACCCATTGGAAATGTCAGCCGGTCTTCCTGTAACACATGAGCTGATTCTTTAGGAGCTGTTGTCAGAGAAAGGCAAAGAGGTCTTGGCGAGAGTCTCACAGTTGCCAGACCATCTGCCAGTTCCAATTTGGTACAAATTCCTCTTTCCCCCCCCGCCTTTTTTTTTTCCTAATTTCTTATTTTTGGGAACTGAACACCGTTGTATCAGTGCAACACCTGCCTTAGGGGAAGGAACCTGTCTGTTTAGACCAGAGAAATTTTGAAATGGGTAAAAATATCAGAAAGTACGATGTGCATTTCATAACTCTGATAAGTCCCTCTCTCTCCACCAGAGCAAAGGCTTACTTGATCATTGAGCTCTTAATTCGGTTATTACAAGTTTACATGCAAGGATCTGCACTGAGTCAAATCTTCCTTCCTTGCTGTCCAAGGGAGTCGAGTGTCTTAAGGCCCGATGGGTTATAGCTCAAGATAGATGAGAGAGACTCTGGATAAGGCTCAGTGCAAAGATGCCCATGCTGGCTCCAGCGAGGGTGTGATAAATCCAGAGGCATTACCATCTGGATTGTTTCTCGCTCAGAAGAAGGGTTATAGCACCGTCACAGCTTTACTTTTTCCACTGTCCTGCCTGGTATGGGTTGCTCAGAAGCAGCATTGTACTGGGTTTGTAAAAGGCCAGTAATTCAAAGCAACTCCAGCATCTTCATATGATACCGCTTTTCTGGTTTTAGGTGTACCTAGGAGATTTTGATCTGGATGCATTAAGTGAAATTGTGGTCTTTTTCAGAGCTTGGCAATTTTTATGTATTCTTAGATCAGCATCTGATCAGGCCTAGGTCATCCAGCAGGACAATTTACTGCCTCATCACTGCTGGAAACCAGGCTTCTTATGTGAAGTCTATGAGAAGCAAACCCAGTTCCTAAGAAAGGCTGCAGATCTGCTGGTTGCCACGTAAGAGAGGCCTGCCAGGTCACGAGTGAGGTACAGGACAGGTTTGACAAATGGCTAGAAAGTTTTCTTGCCTCTGCCCTCTATTTTTACCTGCTGCCAGTATCAAATTTACCCCGACACAGAAACAGGCATTGGACTCACCAGCCAAATCCTTAGGCCCTACAAAGTGTCCAGTTGAGGACACCACCAGACAGTGCTATGTCTGAGCACAGTCATCAATGCCCAGAAGAGCCATTTTGTAAAAATGGCAAGATTTTGGAAGGGCTGATAAAGGTGGTCCATCAGCCCAGTCTTTAACTCTCTGAGGCCAAGAGGAGACAGAATGGCTGTAGCAGGAAGTATTCTATGCTCTGGGCTTCTGCTAGGACATGCCTGGCACTGTCATGCAAAAGACCAGACTAGTGGGCCACTAGTTTTGAGCCCCAGTGCTGCTGTTCTCCTGCATAGTCGAATCATTTGGGAAGGGAACGTATAGCTCTGTGAAAGAAAATAAGCCTTGCCTGTCCTGCCGCTTGAACACGTAGCTGTTGGGTCCCTCAGTGATGTGAGTTTGTTGTTGTTTTTTTTTTAATTGTCATTTGTGGTGCTGAAGGCTTCCTCTGGTGGTACCAGTGAAGTGGAGACAGCGATGGGTCTTGTCATTGGCCATGCCTACTCAGTGACTGCAATTCGGAAGCTGCGCCTTGGAGAAAGGCTCATATTCTCTTTTAAGGCAGAAAAGCTATTCATGATCAGGCTGAGGAATCCCTGGGGAAAAAGAGAGTGGAACGGTGCCTGGAGCGACAAGTAAGTGCTGCAAATCCAGTGTCAAAGAATGAAACTGTGATAGGGCAACTGGACATTAGTTAAACACTGTTGAGACACAACATCAGTCTGCAATGTTTAGTGATGGCTGAACCGTCGTGCCATCTCTTCCCAAGTATAGCATTCTCTGAGCAAATCAACACATCCTGGAGGAGCCAGGAGGTTATGGCTTCCTGGACCTTGGTTTACTGTATACATCATTGTTCTGGGACACTGGACCATGAGTAGAAAAACAGCCTGCGATTAAGGTGGTAAGTCAAGAATATGAGGTTTGTTGCCAGCTTCACCACTGAGTTTGAGATTCAGTTTCTCGTCTGTAATTGCTAGGTGCTGGGGATGGTATAAGTCTTTTATTCTTAGATAATTTAAGTGAATGGTGAAAAATGCTGTAAAACTGCCACATTTGTGATTTCTTGAATTATTTTCTAATGAATTTTAATGTAGGCCATGAGCTTAGCAGTCACCCCTACAGAGACAGAAATGATTGCTGGAGGGGATGTATTCCATCACTGGCAACTTACACATTTAGAACATTTAACTGGGATGTTAAGTTCAACACTGTGCTTACCAGCCACTCTTAGCATTTAATAACTCAATGTTCTTAACAACAGCATATTAAGTTCTTCACTTACATACTTCAGCTAGCAAAAATCTATCACTTTCAAAGAGTTTGGTTCAGGTGAAATGCAAAGAATGTGCAGAAGAACTACTGTGTCTCGTTTAACTTAAGCCCTCTTGGTTCCCCACTGGCCCTTGTCTTGGCACAGCTGCCACTCATTCCAGTGGAACCACTGAGGAGTCTGAGGTTGGCCCATGGTTTTTGGCCTAACAGAATTAAACTGAGAATTTCCAAGTATGTTAAGAAAATGTCTGTTGTGGCAAGCAACCTCCCTTCCCTCCTGCCAAGCACCTTCACCTTTATCCTCCCAGCACTTTTGGAAAGGGAGCGAGCAACTGCAGCTCTGTTTGTCTGATGTAACACATTAGGGAAGGGGCTCACACTATCTTCTATCATGTTGTCTTGAGTTAAGCATCAGATGGCTTGCACTTAGGATCCTGTGCTCCCCTGCAGTCCGTGGAAAGAGGCAGGTGCCTCCAGAGGACAATGCAGAGCACGGAAGTTATGTGTGAATGCCAGCAATGAAGTGTCTATGCAGTCTAGTGTTACTCTGGGAACTGGACACTAGGCTCATGCTGCACCAGTTTCTTCTCAAAGGCTCTCTGTGGAAATCTCCAGCCTGTTTTATTTAAGGAGATTGAAAGACAAAGAGAATACTCTGGTCTAAGTGAAGTGTTCAATAAGCTCCTGAGGAGGAAAACCAGGTTTCTCTTGAAGGGCCTTCAGGGAACAGAGTCAATCTGATATGACCTTCCAATCCAGCTGTTTAAATGTCCTAAGGGAGGGTGTGACAAAGAAAATCAATAAGGTTCTGCTCTAGTTGTGCTGATTTCCCATTCACCTCTTTCTTTTTTAGTAGCTTTCAAGTCAATTAATGTTTTAAAACTCCTCCTGGAAGCCCCACGCTTTCTTCCTGAATATCATTTGTCCTTTCAGTACCCTGATGTTACCTTTATAACAAGGGACCATGAGAGAATTTTACTTGCAGCTTTTTTTTTTCCAGGTGAGCGTATTCAATTTAAGTTATTAATCATATTTGTTGTTCTTTTTTCTTCTTCTTTTTTTTTTCCTTTTAGTTCTGAGGAGTGGAAGAAAGTCAGCAGCTCAGAACGTAAGAGCTTGGGCCTCACTCTTGAGAATGATGGAGAGTTCTGGTGAGTGGGAGTCATGTGAAGGGAGATACTGGCTACACTGAGAAATTGTCATTAATTCTGCTATTTAACAGCTTCGAAAACAACTTCCCCAAATGGATAAGATTATGCAGTCCTGGCACAAAGTCTGTTTCTTTTAAATTCTCAAGGGATGACAGAGAAGAACAGAAAAAAAATTGATGAAAAACTATTACAACAAAATTAGTAACTCGTAGTAAATATAAGTTTCAAACACCCTCAAAATCTATTATCTATATTTAGGACATTCACTCAGAATCCAAGACACCACCTGTGCTGGTTTACATGACAGAATGCCAGATACTGAACACACTGTCAATCCTGTTTACTGACTGCTGTGTAGGACTTCTAGGTCAGCCATGGCTGAGATATCTGTAAATACAATTGCAGCCAAGGAACGTTGATTGTTGTTGGTGTTTTCCAGCATGGGCATGAGAAGTGTTCGTTCTCTACAGAATGTCTAGAACTCTCGTGATTTTGATTCTGCTTAAAGCTTAAATACACCCAGGCAATCCAGCAACTTCTTCAGCAGATCATCGATATTGCATCAAGTGTGCTGGTAGGGCTCATATGAAAAGTCTAATGTTTGCTTGGCTTTGTCAGAATTGGCAACTAGAAGCCAGCTGTAGGGTTTGGTTCTGGGCCATTAATAAGCCAGGACATGATGGTAGTTCAGAGATACCAAGCTGTTAGAGGAGGTGAATGGTTTTTAACTGCTCTGCAGTCCAGTCTGTCACTTTAGCAGGCACAGGCTATAGCATTGAGATGATGCTAAATAAAAGCTATGTCCAGAGTACAGAGGATTGAGTCATGCTCAGGGACAGATTTAACAATGAGGAGTGGATAGTGTTTTGGTTGCAGGTAATCTCTTTTGCCTTTGCAAAATATGTGTTATCAAATCCAGCCTAGTAGATAGAACCTATCCTTTAGGCTTAGGTGCTGCAACAGAACAAATCCAGAGCTGACCAAAACCACTGAGGTAATACTTCTCTAGATTAAGTTCTAAGATAGCGTGATTGTGACTTCACAAGTATTTCCACATGGAGAGCTTTCCAGGGAATCAGTTTGTCCTCTGGAGAGCTGAGCAATGTCTCCTCTTAAATTACTGGAAGATTGTGTGTGTTATTTTGGCTCTTTGCGTGAGTATCACTGTTTATTTTTAAATAACCATTGCTATCCTGGTGTCCCATGGAACAGGATGACGTTTGAGGACTGGTGTAAGAATTTCACTGATGTGGACATCTGCCGGATTGTAAATACCTCCTACTTCAGTATCCACAAGACCTGGGAGAAGAAAATGATGTATGGGGCTTGGGCAAAGAATTCAGAGCCCCTGCTAAATCGCTCTGGTGGATGCTTTGATAACAGAGACACCTTCCTTCAGAATCCCCAGGTGGGAATCCCTGTATTTTGTGTATTCACTTTAGCTAGGGCTTCTGAAGTATCCACCCTATTTAGGAGTTGGCAGCGACTGACAGAAATCTCACTGCCAGTGTCTGTCCTCTGGGAGTGTGCTGGTTCACTGCATGTTTCAGTGATTTCTGTGAAATCTCTCCGAAGAGTTTAGGTATTTGTTTAGGACTGATCATGTTTGGGGCTGTTGAGTCAGACACACCAGGATTAGTGAAGTCCTGTCTGGACTTCTTTCAGTTTCCCAGTTGTAGAAAGGCAGCAAGTTTGATTTTCTAATGACAGAACTCCATTTATTTGACACCCATAAACAGCCCGAGGATTTGGCCTGCTGTATTTAGTTAGTATCCCTTTGCACTTATCTAAGATTATGAAAGTATCTTCCCCAAGCTTACCCTCTCATCAGCAATACAGAATTTTCCTTGGCTCATCCTACCTGGTAACTTTCAAGCTATTCCGTTTATCTGTTCATCCATTCTTACTCCATTTCTCACTTTCCCACCCTTCTCAGTGTTGTACGTTTTCATCCCAGTGCATGCAAATTCAGGCATAAAACTTCCATTACTGTCAATGAGATTTGGGCACTTACTGCTTTAGTTATTACTTTGAAAATTGACCTTTCTGTTCTTTTGTAATTCACCACATTATTTAGATTAATTAAAGATGTTCTTGTGTCTGCTTCTCTGCACTTGTATAAGAGGTTTCTGTCTGTACCCCTCAATTTTCATAGCAGGATATTGGAGAAGTGCAGCCTTTGCTGTTCAGACTAAGAGTGAATCTCGAACTCCCACCCTGCCGTATAGGAGGAGATGGAGCAGTAGTTCTTCACTGCTCTGTCTTCTGTCAGTGCCTCATTTCCAGGGGGCAATTTTATTCAGATATTCCCCTTTATGATTCTGGATGTATTCCAAGTGCTTGTCTGGGTTTCATTTGTAAGTGTTTCGCTGCCACAGAGAATAAAATACACACGGTTACAGTTGAGTACAATGCCTGATGCAATGGAAGTTCTTTTTATTCCAGTGTTATCTCTATGTTAGTTGATTAAAAGGCTCTTAATAGCAGCGCTGGAATGCATTTATGTTAGCTTAGGGCCGTTATAAATTACTGTGGCACATACTACCATAGTCAAGACATAATCTCTGTCTGTTCTCCCTGAGTGAAATGCCTGATGCTGAGGCCTCCTGTGAAGTTTATCTGTACAGAGAGGGATTGTGACATTTCCATCCCTTTAAAATAAGGGAATTTAAGCAAAGTGTAAATATTCCTACAGTCACCTGCTGATTTCCCGATTGTTACCCATGGACAGCTGAAATGTCATCAAGATTGTCACAGTTGCATACCTCTCATCAGACCGAGAGCACTCTCTTGCACTCTCACAGTTCCCCTTCCACACCTCCATTTGCCCTGGACACTCTAGGCTATCTGACAAGGTAACACTGCGTATGGTTCAACAGGGCAAGAATTAAAATGTGCCTTACTAGGTGTTGCTGCATACTTGTATCTCGCTTTTTGGATTCTCTCTGTAGAGGCTCTTTACAACCCCTCTTTAGGGTCCTGTGCATTTTCTGCCGCTATGTTGATATAGCACACAAATAAGAGTACAAGGAAGCATTGAATTTATACCAAAAAACAGCCATCCCTGAATAGCAAGCAGTAGTTCTGTAGGAATACCGTGAACAACTAATGAAGCCCAGAGGCTTGGGAAGGTATTGATTTTCTTTCCAACACGGCTGTGCTTCAGCCAACTCTGCTAGAGGTTGGTGTTTCCTCCATGGGGATGTAACACTGCCCAAGACAGTGGGGGTCAGGGGTGAGAAATGGGATGGTGCCTTATTCTGCAGAGCTGTAACCACAGAGGGATGTGAAGTCATTACAGGGGACTGTTCCACAACAGTAACCAACGCAATCTCAGTACCTACCTCAGAGCAAAGCTCAGTGAAGATCTGCTTTTTAGCAGCTCTTGGAGGAGCAGGGAGAGGGGATTGAACCACTGATGATATTCCTCTCTGTGCTGGCAAGAGAATTTTGGCTTAAATTGGAATGTGTGGTGCACATGCTGATTTATGTATACACCTAAAAAAACCTTAATCTTTTGTCTTTTGCTTTCAGAGATGTTCTCTGCTGCTGCCTCAACAGATATTTTGTAATACTGTCTCATGCTGTCCTTTATGTGAATTACCTGTTTCAGCGTCTCTGATACTTTTAGTTTCAAGATCCTTATCATCAGCATTAATTTTCAGCTGTGAATTGCTGGGAATGTCTGTTATATGGAGAACTCTCCTCCCAGCCCGAGATGTATTTTCATTTGCCTCCTTTGTATCCACATACTTCCTTGGTGATGGCTTTATCCTCAGTATCCTAAGGCATTTCTAACAGCTTACCCTCTTTTCTCTTCTACTAGTATGTCTTCGATGTTAAGAAGACTGAGGACAAAGTGTTGGTCTCATTACAACAGGAGGATCGCCGCAAATACAAGAAAGAAGGGAAAGGAGACAGTATCCCAATTGGCTTTGAAATACTCAAGGTAGGCAGCATCTGCACTCCTCCGGGTTCAGAGTTTGTCCAGCCATCCTGCTTCATCCTGGCAATGAGATCTTTGGCAGACAGAGGCATGATTACCATGGTGGGGTCTGGCACTCTCTTCTCAGCGTGAGCTTTGCGTGTGTACTGCTCTCAGTCACCAGAGCTGACATTAGACAGACTATTTTGAACTAAATTGAATTTGGTTCAATTCAAACTCTATTTGAACTAAAGGAACATAAGTCATTTTTCCCTATTGCAAAAGAATTTTAAGTGCTTTTCCTACCCCAAGCTTTGAAGACAAAAAAAATATTAATGCTGAAACATGGAGGGTTTTTTTCTCCTTCTCACTGGAGGCTTCTGCCTCCATTTCATCAGCAAATGTAGCCAAGGGAATAAGTTTGAAAAGTCTGCAGTTTTTCTTTTGCCACGTAGAAAAAAGAGTAAAGAGTGTTTTCAAAAGCTGGAGCAGTGAGTAGGAAATGAGCATATGTGAAAAGAAACCAAAGGGATCCCAAACAGTAATTTAATTGCACTCCCAGGGCAAACTGAGTAAAATGAAAACATCTTAGCTCAGCAGGTCGAGTCCTTAGAGTGTGCATGCATCTCTGAAAGTATTCAAAACTCTGCAGTAGCATCGTGTCTCTGTTAGTGGATGCATGTCTTTGCCAGTCCCAAACTTTCACCTCCACTTAAGGGCGTACATGTATATACCGATGCAGTGAAGTGCAGAACAACACTGGTTGGAAGCCCTTGTGGGCTAGCGCTTGGAGCACTGGGTTGCCCATCAGGACCATCTCTGCCACAGCTTCAGTGGGTGAAAAGCCATTTGCATTTATTGAACATTTTCTTTTCTGTGCGTGAAAGGTTGTGTGATGTGCAGGGAAAATCCTGCCTGTTGGCTCTGCTATCCCTCCTTGCATTAATCCCTGTACTGCTCTGTGGCTGTAGGTGGAGGATAACAGAAGCTATCGACTACACAAGCTGACTGTGCAGGAGAGAGTAGCCACATCTCCGTACATCAACACACGCACTGTGTTCTTGAAGAGGATCCTTAAGCAAGGCCGCTATGTCCTCATCCCAACTACATATCATCCTGGCATCATTACAAAGTTTATCCTGAGACTCTTCACAGATGTGCCATCAAAACTTAGGTAGGTTGCACTACATGAGATCTACGCCTTCCTGTCTGCTTGTCTATCCATCCTTGCATTAATCCCTGTACTGGTCTGTGGCTGTAGGTTGAGTATAACAGAAGCTATCGACTACACAAGCTGTTTGTGCAGGAGAGAGTAGCCACATCTCCGTACATCAACACACGCACTGTGTTCTTGAAGAGGATCCTTAAGCAAGGCCGCTATGTCCTCATCCCAACTACATATCATCCTGGCATCATTACAAAGTTTATCCTGAGACTCTTCACAGATGTGCCATCAAAACTTAGGTAGGTTGCACTACATGAGATCTTCTCTTGCCCACATTGACTGTACCTCCTTGGAAATGGTTGCCTGGTTGCCCTTAAATATCCCTGACTTGCTATCTTATATCACCCCAGAACTAGGCCCTGGAGGTGGTTACCTCCAAGTAGTAGACAATTCAGCTAGGTCTTTTGACCTTTTAGTTTGGCTTTTATAGTTGCCTCCAGTTCTAGGTCAGAATGCTGAGCACTGGTGCTTGCAGTTATAGTTGATAATGTTTATTTCTTTGACCATCTCCTTTGAAACCAGTGGTTGTCTGTGAGGGCAAAACTAGTGTTTCATATAATCAGGTGCTGAATGTTTTTCTTGCTTTGATACTATTTTCCATGATTTAAAGGTTTTTTTCTGCCACTTTTGCTGCCATGCAAAGGATGACACACATTTGGTTTACTTTGCTTTGCTCCATTTTTATTTCTTAAGTCTGTCATTTCTGTACCACAAACTTCCAAAACGGTAGATGACGGAAGAGCACAAATCTCATGTTCTGAAAATGCCAAATTTCCACGATTGGTTGTTTGCTTGACGTTCGTTGTTTCAATTGCTTTTCCCATGATTTTTCAGGGAGCTGAAGGCAGATAAGCCTAAAATGACATGTTGGAGTCTTCTTTGCGGCTATCCACGCAGAGTCACCCAAATCAAAATTCACTCTGCAGAGGGTTTACAGAAGCAAGACAGATCAGGTGGTAAGTGTAAAGCAAGCCTGGAAGAGGCCGGGAGCTTCTTCAGTCCTCTAAAGATTATCTGAGTTGATATGTAAGCAGTCAGAAATTATCCAAACAAACTGAAGATTTATGGGATTTTTTTTCAGGACACTAAAATCTGATCAAAAGGAGAGATCAGATGATTAAGGTGATACAGGAACAGTTATGTGTCATCTATGCTGGTCCAGATGGCCATTAGGAGCCAGACCGTCCTGAGAAGCTTTTTGTGGGGATTACTAAGAAATTCATCTCTCAGGGTTATGTGTTTTCTAAATGGAAAATATCCAGGGAGACAGCTGAATCGCACAGACTCATGTAGTGCATTGCACTTACCTCAGCGATGTCATTCACGGCCTTCAGAGCACTTTGTTCTTCATTACCACAAGCTTAATAGCACTTCATGGAGGAAATTATGGTTTTCAAAGAACCATTTTCAGCTGGGTAAACTAGGACAGGGAAAGGTTAAATGACTTGTATAGGACTGCGTATCTGCTTGACTAACTTGATCTCCTTCTATGACAAGGTGACCCGCTTAGTGGATGAGGGAAAGGCTGTGGATGTTGTCTACCTAGACTTTAGTAAAGCCTCTGACACCATTTCCTACAGCATTTTCCTGGAGAAACTGGCTGCCCATGGCCTGGACGGGCGTACACTTCTCTGGGTAAAAAAACTGGCTGGATGGCTGGGCCCAAAGAGTTGTGGTGAAACGAGTTAAATCCAGTTGGCGGCCAGTGGTGTTCCTCAGGGCTCAGTATTGGGGCCAGTTCTGTTTAATATCAATAATCTGGATGAGGGGATCGAATGCACCCTCAGTAAGTTTGCAGATGACACCAGGTTGGGCGGGAGTGTTGATCTGCTTGAGGGTAGGAAGGCTGTACAGAGGGATCTGGACAGGCTGGATCAATGGGCGGAGGCCAATTGTATGAGGTTCAACAAGGCCAAGTGCTGGGGGTCCTGCACTTGGGTCACAACAACCCCATACAACGCTACAGGCTTGGGGAAGAGC
>NW_009258770.1:142965-156182 GCF_000687185.1 Egretta garzetta | reverse complement strand
AACAAAGCTGGTGAGGGGTCTGGAGCCCAAGGCTGATGGGGAGCGGCTGAGGGACCTGGGGGTGTTCAGCCTGGAGAAGAGGAGGCTGAGGGGAGCCCTCATCGCTCCCTACAACTGCCTGAGAGGAGGAGGGAGGCAGGGACAGTTGGTCTCTTCTCCCAAGTAACAAGTGACAGGACCAGAGGAAATGGCCTCAAGTTGCGCTAGGGGAGGTTTAGATTCGATATTAGGAAAAATTTCTTCACTGAAAGGGTTGTCAAGCACTGGAAGGGGCTGCCCAGGGAAGTGGTCGAGTCCCCATCCCTGGAGGTATTTAAAAGCCGGGCAGACGAGGTGTTTAGGGACATGGTTTAGTGGTGGAATGGCAGTGTTAGGTTAACGGTTGGACTTAGTGGTCTTTTCCAGCCTAAATGATTCTGTGATTCTATGATGTACATGTCAAAGGAAGTGTTTTGAAGGACCCTCAAATGTCTTTCTGCCACCTGACTTTGACAGTTAATTAGGAGACTTGTCCGGTTGTCATTTGCTCCTTCATTTTCTATTCCTACTCTTTGTCTGTCAGCCTTCATTTTCTGTGACCAGTGCAATAGAAAAAGATAGACAACTCCAGCACTGAGCCGGCAGTAGGGAGAAAGCAAAGGAGCTGAGATACTACAGTGAAATTGGAATGGGAAACTAAAGAGGTTCCTGAAACTGCTGTGGTTGCTCCAGATAACCCTTCGGCTCTCTTCAGTTTCAGATGTGGAGCTCAGTTGCATTGACTTCTTGTGGTAGAGAAGGCATTGGGCTTAGATCTGTAGTACAGCTCAGCTTCAGTCTCACAAAGCAGCTGTTAAAATTTCTCCCACCAGCTGGCTACAATATTATTCCAGTCCCCTGTTCACAGTTGTTCCTGGTGCCCACTGAGTGGTCATTGAATGTACTTTTCACTGTGAAAGCCACTTTCTTTTAACTCTGGTTGTCTTGTCAGGGGACAGGAATGTTGGAGGGAAGAGATACAGAAAATTGATTCAGTTAATTTTTCTTGGTACTGTTCTTGAAGAACAGGAGCCACAAACACCTCAGTCAAACAAGTGGTATGGCTCCACGTCCTCAGCAGGGCAGGATGGGTGAGACTGAAGGGGTCTCAAGGCTAGCAGAGAAGTGCATTGCAAAGACACAGTGTATTCTGGTTCTTGCCCTGTGAAGGAAATTTGCATTCTTAATGGTGGCTTTTTTTTTTTTTCTTTTAAAATTCCTTAAACATTTTTCTCTAACATTCCCTGCAGTAAAGCAATAAAAGCCAATTCTCCACCCTTAGTATTTCACAACCCTTAGCACAATTACAGTCTTGACAACATCATTAAAAACAATTGCCTGCAGCTGCCAAAGACTGGTCTTCAGCTCAGAGAACATTGTGGGGTTTGGTGCGTTGTGACACAGACCCTCAGGAATATACAAATAGAACTTACAACCGATGTGTAATAGATATTCTAACTAGAGCATAGCCCAAATACCTTTAGGACCCAGCACTACCACACATGGTCAGATTGAGTTGAAGCATCTTTTTCCACCTTGATTTCAGCATCCAGTATTGGGCTGATGATTACCCTGACAGAACTGAAAAGGTAACCTATTGTGGGAAGAACTGTCTATAGGAAATGGACTCACAGATTTTCTGTTTAAATCTAAGAGAAACTTCCACTTGATTATTTTATCTGCTGAAAAAAATGCAGAATTGGGTCAAGTGATACTATTTGTGAATTAATACTGAATTCATCAAGCAGCTGAAAAAAAATCAGTCTATCATTGTCAATTTTTCTCTGAAGTGTTTCCATTTCCCTGTGTGAAACAATGTGCCATTTTTAAATTCATCAAGAACATAAGGGGATTTTGAACACAAAACCTAAATGCATCTTATTGTCTGACTTTGAATAAAACTTCACCAAAAAAGTTAAAATATTTTTCTTTTGTATCACCATAAAGCTTTCAGTAAAAGCCTTTGTGTCTTTTCAGCCTGTAGTTCCAAATCTCATCCATTCAGGGGGCACTGAAGGACAGCTGAGCTACTTCAGTTCAGTAGCTTTCCCATTATCTTGAATTCTGCTGTGAAATCCCTGTTTGAGTCTTTCTCTTGGGCTTTTTTTTCCTGTAAGTATCTCCAACTCACAGAGTACATTTCATAGATTGTCTTGCAGAATGCCACATCTTATAGCAACTTCAGACAAATGAAGTAGGGAGAGTGCATAAATAAAAAAACTGTGAAGCCAAATGCGCGCTGCTGACATTTGTGCTACACAATAAAATCAAGCTGTGCAATGACAAGGATAACGCCCATAACTGGCACTGCCTTCTAAGGACACCTTGCTGGGAAATCTGGCAAAGCTCCTGATTGATACTGGAGTCCATTTTTGGTAACATAAAAAGCTGGGTATGGTACATGCTTCTCACATTTGGGTGTTTGGGCTTTTTTTTTGGTAGATTAAATGAGTGGATATAGAATTCCCTGAAGCACGCTAGCTGTATGGATTGTAAATTTACACTAGAAAGTAATGTGTCCAGGGACATTAAATATCCCATATTCTAAGATTGCTTCCTAATAGTGCCACAAAAGAATGCAACTCCTTGTCATCTCTCGTCTCCTCTCTGGCTTCTCTGGATCCACGCCTGGACCCTCTCCTGTGCTTATCCCAAGGAGAAATAGCAGCCAGGCATTTGAAAAAGGCCAGGTTTCTCAGAAGTGAGTTTAGACCTCAAAGTCACATTGGGCAGTTACCGAAATACCAGCCTTACCTGCCGCTCTTGGAGCATTTCCTGATGTGAAGTAGGCTTAAAAGTCAACAGCAGCCTCCTGTCTAATCAATACTATGAGATGAGGGAAGGGGCCACACAGCAATCGCCATCGGGAGTGACAAGTAGAGGTTTCCTTTCAGGTTAGGCACAGTCAATATGTTTATTCAAGTAGAAAATAGGTAGATTAAGCGGTTGTGTTTTCCTGCTGCTAAGAGGACCTCGCACAAAGGTTACTCGTTTTCTGGTGTGCAGGTTGATGGCAACGTGTTTCTATGTGAGCTGCAACATCTGATGAGCCCCACTGCATTTCACAAGGGTTTCCTGAGTTCTCCTTCACCTTCTGACCTGCAGCATCTCAGCTCCCCACCTGCTGCTTTTCTTATGCTCAGCCTCTGTCATCAGTCAGATGTATTCCACCCTGCCCAGCCACCTGCCTGGTTTGTTGCTATCATCCCTTAGCATAGAGAGAAAACAAAACTTGCTGATAAGGGAGGAGGTTATGATTCCTTCTGAAGCTTCTGAGAACTGAGACACGGCATTACATCTCTGTGTCAAACTGTCCTAAAAACATCAGGATGTCTCTGTACTCTTGACACTGGGGTATGCAGTTGTGGAAAGCAAGAGCAGCATGAACAGAGATACTTTTTTATATATAGATATAATTTGGATAGAGGGATTTTAGATTTGAATGCACTGTTCTTCACTGTCATCTGAGAGTTGTGCTTAGCGCAAATTTCTGAGCAACTACTTAAACAAAATGGGAGGAGAATGAAGACTGCATAGCAAGTGCACACCCGGCCTGGTTCATAAGCTGGTTGTCATCAGAAGCCTGCTCCCTGCCAGAGGAAGGTTGTTTCATGTCTATTTTAATTGTTTATTGGAAAGCTCCTCCTTGCTGCTGTCTTTGAACTGTTGTCCTGTCTGGAAAAACTAATGGATGATTTGCTGTTCTCAGGAATAGTGGATGAATCTAGCTGCCCAGACTCAATTCTGAATGCATATAGGCTGCTTCTCTTGGAAGCACGTCTCTCTGAGTTAGCTTGTTCTGAAGTTGATCCAACTATCTGTGAGCCAAGTGCAGTGGCAGGTTTGCAAGAAGATGAGGAAGCACTGTGTGCTTGGAGATGTTCTGTCTCTCGTTCCCAAGTCTGTCTGAAAAATTGCTCTCGCTACTGTCTGTCATGCTCTTTTCCCAAGAGCTTATCTTTGCATTTTTACGTCTTCCCACTGAAATTCCACATTGAATTTGCATGTTTAATTGCCTTTCACCACTTCTTTTCTAAACTAGATATTGTGATCCTCAGTATGTGACGTGCCTGGTAAGCAGAGTATCTGGTACCTTTAATGGCAGTTGCCTTGGGAGCAGTCTGAGAAAGAGAAGGAAGAAGGCAAAAAGCAGCTGGTGAATATCCACGAGAAGGGAAGCAGAGAGAAATGGAGCCGACACGGGGGGGAGGACTTACTGATGCCAGTGGAAAGACTCCCTTTTATTATCTGTATTGCAGGAGAAGCTAAGAGGTATCACACGAGCAAGGACTCAGCTGTAAAAGGCAAAACAACCTGTTGTAATTCCCAAGGCAGTGCTTGTGTCTCAGCACTGTACCTGCTCTCTTTGGGCCACGCCTTTTTCCAGTGACTGAGTTTGTTGTAACTCTCCATATACCAGTTAGAGTGGTCTAGCTGGAGAAGAGTGGGAATGTCTCAAGAGAACTTTTTCTCAAGAAGGTTTTCTAGAAAGCTCTTTGCGTTTGGTACAGTGCTGAAGGATGTGGGTGTTAGATCCTCAGTCCAATTCTCCAAAAAAAAAGAAGAAAAAAGTTAGCCTTAGACTACTGCACATAGGTTTCTTTAAGCCTTAGAAATGTCATTACTGTTCAAGTGTTTCTGGCTTTTACAGTTTTTATCTTTTTCCTTTGTGCTGTTCTTTCATACAACTTTGCAATACAACAGCATGGCCATAGGACTGAGATGGAACAGTTGTTCATACACAGTATGGTGCTCAAGGCATATGTGTGCCTGAGAACTGAACCCAGTCCTCCTTCCTCTGCCAGAGCAGTTGCCAGAGTAGCAGCTCCAGTTGTTTTCATTCCCAGCTCGTGGCGAATACTAGGATGTTGCTTTTCCATGTTCGTAGCCCTTTCTGCATTGTCTTTGTACTGTAAATAAACCAGGGCCAGAGCTGCAAAGACCTGGGCCAACTGTAGCTGAGAATGTCCCTTGTCTCATCCCACACGTGCACCTCTCCCATTTCTTTCTTTTGTTCTGGAATTGGAGCCAGTCCTCCTAATACAGCTGACCACTCAGCAATGCCATCGTGAGGTCGTGCTGTGCAGGTACATTTTGTGTTCCTCTTCTACCTCCCTCTTTTTTCCTGGCTCTTTCTGAGAATTGGAATCTGTTTCTTTCAAATGTTAGCTTTCCTCTTCTTTCACTTAACAAGTCCCTTCATTAACAGCTCCCTCTTTCAGCAGATATGCCTGTTACCTCTTTAAGCTCTGTGTCCTTTTCCCACCCCTTCTTATGCCCTTTACCTCTTAATTACTGTTAATGATCAGATTTCGCTTTGCTCTTTGCCTTCGGCTAAAGTAGTTGACACCATTTCATGCAAGACCCCATTTTATTCAGATCCATTTTCCAAATCTCTTTGCAAAGAGGGGGGAGCTTTTCCACCACTGATTACACAGCGTGGTGCCGCCCCATGCCCCAGAGCTAAATCCACACATTCAGTGACACAGAAAGTAATTGCCTATCAGAAAAGCCAATACATTGCTACCTGCTAGAGAAAGTGTGAGATGTTGTCAGGGTAACAGGCCTCTCGCATGTCTGGCCAGGTGTAATCATAGCGCAGCATATGGAAAAATCTGCTGCTTTCCCGCAAGTGGAAGTAGCTCCTTCTGGTTTGGCTGTAGCTGTTACGTGGTTTGTTTGCGCGAGATGTTGGTATCCATTCTTGTAAATGAGTGATGTGTTTGAGGAAAATCATCCTGGGTATGAATTGTTAAAAAACGAAAGCCGCCTTAAAATTATTGCTGCTTTACGGCTGTCATTCCAGCAGCGGCATTTTCACGTAGACAGTGACGAAATGTGTGTAAGAAATGATCGCGAGTCTGACTTACGCTTACACTTACATTCAGCGGGCTTATTCAAAATCCGTATCTAAAAAGTAGCAAGGTGTGGAAAAACAGATGTGCTGTCCTTCACAATAGGAATGGACAGAAAGAGTTGTGCTGAAATACAAAAAAAAATGGTAGTGCTTGCATTTCATTGAAAGTTAATTAGAAAGTGGAATGGTCCGTTCTATTTGAGGATAGACAAATCTGTTCTTGCTCCCTACTGGAATGGAAAGAAAATATCAACATAACAAAGTAAAAATATTCAGTGTAAAAACAACAAAGCAGTTCTAGAATGTCGAATAATCTCAGTGCGTTACATATGATTAAAGTGTCATTTAAAACATTAATTAGGACCTATAATAGATACAAACATACTGTGATAACAAAGTTTACAATTACATATATCCAAATGATAGAACCGAAGAAATTGTCTCAGGTTCATGGGAATGAAATGATAAACTGGAGAGGATTTGTTTTGACAGTTTCCCACAGAGAACTTTGTTGAAACCAGTGCACACCTACAAAATGTTTTTGCATTTTGACAATATTTTACTTTCTGGAACAGAAATGGCTTCTTGAAAACTACCTCCTAACGCTAACACTCATATCAGAATAGAGTAGATAGCGCTTCCAAGCTCGGCAGCCCAAAGGTGGGCACCAAGATGAGCATTCAACGATCTAAAAGCAGGTCTGTGCAGTTCCTGTCCTTGCCCTCCATAGGAATTGTGCATGATGAGCAGTTTTTACCTTCCGTTTTGGCCCAGGTGCCCAGAAACTACATGGCAGATTGCATATTGCATTGATGCGTTTTGGCTCTCACATCTAGAGCAGTGTCGGGGAGCTTAGAGTGTCACTTTGAAGGCTTTCTGTAAGATGAGCCAGGAGGATGCACAGCAAGGGGAAGTGGAAAGATCGCAATCCCCGTCTAGGAGTGAGCTGTTTTCACAGCAAATGGTGCTTGGTTTCCAGCTCTGAGCATCCAGTTGTCACAAGCGTGGGGTATGTCAGCTCTGCTGGTGATGGGCAGCTAGCAGTGGATGTGCCCCGGTGCCCTGCTCCTGTGCTCAGCAGCAGTGGTGCTGCCAGGCATGGGAGGGGATTGCTTCTGCCGGGTTTCTGGGTAGGTCTCAGCTTCCATTCTGCATCCTAATCGCTGTGCCACTGATTGTGTTTCAGGAGCAGATCCCTATGTGCTTATCAAGTGTGAGAACCAAAACTTGCGCTCCCCTGTGCAACACGATACGACCAGCCCTGTCTTCAACACACAAGTGATTTTCTACAGGAAGAACATTGACAGTCCTATCATTGTCCAGGTGAGATAAGCCACCCAGGGTAGGGGTAGGGGAGCACAACAGCATCACTGGGCTTGACGTGCGCTAACCCTTCATATAACTGGATGGAAGGGTGAGAACCTCTGCTCCCCTTACTGGGCTACGCCTGGAGCTATTCAGCAGTTCTACTGAATCTCTAGTCTAGGTCTCTTCCATGAAACACAGCTGATGACACTCAGGGATCAGAAGGCGTATTTCATTCCAAGGCTTTGAAGGGATTTACAGAATTACCTTTTCCCTCATTTGGTACCTGACAAAACAAAGACAAAGAAAAGCCAAGTGTTGTTCAGAGTCAGTGTTGGAAATAAAACCAAAGCTACAGCTACTATTAGGAATTTTTTTACCTTGAATTCTAGTCCTGTGGGAACTGGACCACACTGTTTACCTCAGCACCAGCTGGAGAAACAGAGCTTGGTATTAGATGAGGCAGTCCAGCAAAACTCTGGGAGAGTGGATCAGCATTTCAGTTTGATATACTCAGTTGTTTAGTATTAGGCAAATACTAAGGACTGTGTCTTCTTCATCAGTGTAGGGAGATCTCACAATGAATCTGTGAATCGTTCACTGTGGCACCTAAGTGCCAGAAATTGAAATAGCTTTATAGCACTGTGTTGCAAGAGATGAGTTTCTGGCTTTTTGCTGCCTAATGCAGTACTGGTGTAGTGTAATCCTGTGCCATAGCACTCCTCTGAACTAATTAGGTATATTCTACAAATATTATAAATAGAAGGAGGATGATAGTAGTGTTATCCCCCAAACCACAGATGTAGTTGTGGATTAGAGGGGACTGATACAATAGCTGATGGAACATGGTCTGTGTTCTTGGCATGTGCAGGATTGCCTAATCCTTAGTAAAGATTTGATTTATACAAGGGACCTCACCCCATCTCTCTACAGCATGCAGCTCAAACACTTTGACTTTTCCAGGGTAACTGACAGTTAGATACTAATGAACTTCACAGACCAAACAAAGACTGGCACGCAAGAGTAAACACCATTTCAGTTGCTGCTTGCTGTATGCCCAACCCCATCCTCAGTAGTGACAAAGGACACATCCAAGGACTCCAAAACTATGGCCGTCCCCTGCTCTAGCAGCATGGACCTGGCTCGAACACAGAGGAAAAGCACTGGAGACACTGCAGAGGTGAGCATGAGCAGGCAGAGTGGCACAGGCAGGCTGACTGCATTGTAGGTGTTCACTGCTGATGAGCTCAAACAGGTATTTTTTACTCCTCTTCTAGGCAGGCTGTGACCTAGAAAGCAAAAAGCTGCATTTAGCTCCTTATTTGCATAGTGTATGTAAATGAGCATGCAAATCCAGAATCTCCCCCATGCTCTCTAGACAATTAGCTAAATTTAGATGTATGCCCCCTCCTCACTGCTTTTTCAAGGGGCTAATGGGGGTGACCCTCCTCCAGCACAGCCCTTTCAGGTGGAGGGTGAGAGAAGCACTGCTTCAGCTGGGTTTATTTCTCTTCCCTTGTCTCTAGGTCTGGAACAGCAACATCTTGTGTGACCAGTTCCTCGGACAGGCAGTGCTGGCAGCCTCACCCAGTGACCCCAGAGAACAGCAGACTCTGCAGCTCCGAGGGAGAGGCGGCCGCGAAGCAGCCGAGGTGCCAGGTCACATCACTGTCAAGGTTTTTTCCAGCGATGACCTCGTGGAGCTATGAATACCAAAGCCCCGCAGAGCCAGACAGAGCTGTCACCTCGCAGCAGGGGGGCTTGTCTGTGCTTTCTGTGTGAATGACTCGGGAGCAAAGGTTGCACATAATCATAATCGCTTTAAAAAGAAAAAGCCCTCCAACTCTCCACATTAGGATGGATAATGGGGAGAGAGGCTTTTAAAGAGGGAAAAGTACGTATTTATACATATATATGTTCATGATACAGCAAATATGGTAGAAGAGGGGCCAAACTAAATGTTAGCAAATAAGCTCGTTAAGATGTGACCATCTTCCCCAGCAGCACCTTTCAGGAGCTCCTGGCACATAAGCTGGCAGCATGGGTGAGTGTTCTCACAGGTTCTCAGCACATCGTCATCTGCTCGCAGCAGTGGGACTGGATGCAGGCAGGAATGGCTGCATCCCCACGCTGACGTACCAGCAGGTTGGTGGGGTGGCAAGCACAAGCTGGATTCGCGTGGCTCAGTTTGCTGTCAGGTTGTATTTGGGAGGGGGATTTATTTTCTTAAGCTTTGATCGGAATTTTTTTTCCCCATATAGGCATATAAAATACTTGATTGTTATTGCTACAGATCAGATGTTTCTGTTCCTTGGCGAAAATGTCATTACTCAAGGAGTTCAGTCACAGGTCATAGCCTTAAGACCAGGCATGCCAGGGCAACGTTAAAATAGAAGGTCTTGCAGTGCCTATTTGAACACCACAGCAAATAAGAGCTTTGCCCGCATAAAGGCTCTCAGATTGATCTTATTCTTCTGTTCTCCACCTCAAACTGATGGCTCACAAGTTGGTATCTCTGGCCAAGAGAAAGGCACCTCACAGTTCAGCTGTGGTTTTGCTCAGAGGACAAATTCAGCAATGGGAGCCTCCTTGCTAAGGAGGCTTTGTTTAATCCACATGATGCTAAAAATGGAATAATGCTCTGTTTTCTTCAATAGATGTGATGGGTAGCATCAGACTGAAAGAGGACCAAATTAGCTCGTGACAAAGATGGGTTTGTAAAACAAAGATGCCATGCCCTGGCAGGTATTGGCTTTCACTCTTGAAATTTTGCATCGGTTTGCTGCTGACAGAGCTGACATCTTTGATGAAGTTTAACTTGGGTATAATGAAGGACAGGTATTGTTTCACATTTCTTTCAAAGCGAGGTTCTGGTAAAAACTTTCTTTTAACTTTAGCGTATAGCCTGATGGTAGGGTTTCCTCTCAGCAGACACTTCTGTGTTGTCAAGCTGTGCAGTGATTCCGGCAGTGTGAGAGGCTCACAGTGTTAGACCTCTTGGAAATAGATTTTATTGCTTGCAAATTCTGGTCTTGAAAGTGAAGCTGAAGGATGATTATTCTGCCTTTTGTACAGCCAGGAAATTTGGAGTTCTGAGTACCTCGTAACCACTTCAGCCATTTTGTGCAATTTTTGTAATTTATAAAATGGCCCTCATTAGAGTTAGTGTTTTCACAAAAGGTTTTGAAGTCTCCTCAGGGCTCCAAAAGGATCATTGCTGTGGTAGGAAAATGCTTTCTCTGACATGTTGGAGATGGAAAGTAACGCTATAAATGATATTGTACTGCCATCAGCTTAATTGCATGTACCAAGCACCTAAATCCAGCACTCTTTTTAAATAGCTTGGGCTCAAGCCATTTTGCACGCAGAGCATTTGTCAGATGTGAACTACATGCAGTTGACAGCCCCACAGGCAAGCATAATTCTTCTCTGTAAACTCACAGTTTCAGAGTTGCTTACTCTCAGAATTGTTTGTAAACTGCAATTTTAAAAAAAAAAAAAACATGGGCTTTCTCACACAGACCAGAGCTTGGGTAAGCCACCCAGGGGACTGCAACTCAGCCTGAGCTGTCCTCATTCTGCACTAAGGCCCGTTTGCCTCGCTTCTCCTCACACGCTGTTTTATGCCGTGGTAGCTGCTTCTCAGCAGCGTAGCAGAGGGGTGACCGCAGGCCATCGGCATGCCTCCACCGTAGGGGTGGAGAGCACCATGCTGGTGTTCCTGCATGGTTAAAGCTCCCGCGCTGCAATTCGTAGGGCAGCAAGGCATGCAGGAGAGCACACTGAGGCTGAGCAGAGCAGGTCGTGTCATGTAACCCCCTCTTCAGACACTTTTCTTCAGGGGCTCTTCCATATGAGATGGGTGCAGGAAGGAGGGGTTGGCATGACCGGCTGATGGATTTGGGTCAGTGTTTAGCCTGAAGAAGGTTCCTCTCAGAGATAGCACCCAGCCATGGCCAGGCTGCTTTCCCTTCTGCAAACTGAGGCAGCTGGCAAAAGACCGGAGGCTTATGCCTCCCTGCCCCCCCAGTATTTGCCTGATCCGAGAGCTTGCCCGAGCTCACCGGGGGCACAAAGCCGTCTCGCCTCCTAGCTGGAGGGGGGAGTCCCTTGGCTGTTTCCTTTGAGCTCTGCAGCCCTGGTCCCAGCTCCCAGCACCACCACCCCATCTCAGCATCTGTGTAAGGGTCGCCCCCAGTGAGGGAGCTTGACCAGCCATTCTTTGTCGTGTACAGCCTGACAAAGAGGGAAATCGAGTATGAGGGTGATGATTTTTAGGCCTTGCTAAATGATGTCAGCTCAAGACATTCCCACAGTTTGTCCCCGTGGTATGGGGACAGGGGGCCCTTGAACACCAGTGCTAGCCAGGCTGGACATGGAGCTCTGTTGCTCTCTCAGCGTTGCCCTGAGGGTATCGCAGTCCAGGGCCGGTTGCTGTGGGAGGCTCAGGCATGCTGAGACCAAGCAGAACATCTGTACCTCTGCATTTATTAATTTTTGGAAGTAGTTGGAGCAGGCAGGATCTGCCCATCAGCAGGAGCTGATCCAACCTGGGAACATGACTGGCTGCACTGATTTACAGAGGCGTCTGGCTTCTCCTCCCACCCAGGTAATGTGGGAGATGGGAGCGATCCCGGGTGAAACCAAGGCAAGAGCAGGTTGAGAAGGGGCTTGCACTGCTGCCTGCTCCGTGCAGGAGAGCTCGGGCCAGGCAGGGGATGGTGCTTGCTGCTCTGTGGGCTCTTTCTCCGGTTGCACATCTTGCCATGCGCTGCAAGCAAAGCCAGCTCCATGGTTTTTTGGCTTGCAGGGGAGGTAGGTGGGGTAGGTTTGAGATAGGAGGATTGCCTTTTCAGACACAGGAATTCAAGATCAAATGTTACCAGAGCTGGGCAGTATTTTTTTAACAATTAATGATAACTTGTGGGAAAACGAAGGGGTTTTTTTTGTGGGGGCTGCATTTATGTACACACTCGGGCCACCTTCAGCAGAGCGTTTTGCCCCCCAAAAATTAAAACAGAAGGAAATAGTTGGAAAATGATTTAATTTCAACCTTTCTTTACTTTTCAATATGAAGTGACCTAAATAAAAGGTTAACAACAAAATAAATGTGTTCAGTAATTTCTGAAATGGAATAGTTGGTTTCAGATAAAAGAAATCGTTCTGGGATGACCCCAAGTTACATTTTTCAACTTGCTCAAGAAGACAAATGTATCATCTATCATCTCAGCTGTCCACTGAACAGTTCTCCCCCCTGCCTGCCCTTTGCTTCACAACTGCTCCCTACTTTCCCCCAATGAGTTCCCAGCTCATCGTGGTCTCCGTCATACCGTAGCCTTCCCTGCTCTACCTCGCCCTGAGGAAGACCAAGCCCCAGGTCTTCTGGGGACTCGTCCTGTCCCTGGCTGTGCAGCAGCGGTGTCCCAAGACTCCTGTTTGATTTTGCAGTGTAGTTTCCGACCCAGGCTCTAGCCCTCGGCCCCAGGCAGAGCGCTATTTATATTGTTTACTCGAAACGCTAGTTATTTTAGTGAAGCCTGGTTTTTGTCCTCACTGCTGTGTTTCCCTTTCCCTCCTCCCTGCACCAGGATGGGCTCTGTGAGTCCCTGTGACTCTCACCCCCACCCTGTTAGGCTTAGGCTGATGCTTATTCCTCCCCTCTGGCACACCAGGCCAGGCACCTCTGCGGGGAGCACTGGACTGGCTTTGCTGGGCACAGCGCACAGCAGTGCTGTTGGGGCTAGAATTGCTCCACTCCACCCACATTTTTCCTGTTTGTCTCAACTAAATCCTTGTTTTGAATTCTCACTCTAGGATGGCTGCAGGGGCAGTAGATGGCCTGGCTCCCCCACCATCACCTGGCTGGGGTGCAGAGGATGTTAATGGTCAACAGTCACAGCTGAAGCTTCCAGCCAGCATTTGTGAGTGTTGTGCTATTGTCTCTGCAACTTCTGGGGAAAACAACGGCCTTTGTTGGTGCTGCTGGTATCGGCTAGGACTTGTGAAGGCTGAAGGGCCTTCCGACTCCAGCCAGCGT
>NW_009258770.1:140933-142114 GCF_000687185.1 Egretta garzetta | reverse complement strand
CTCCGGCGGCAGCGTGGCTACCTACAGACCCAGGTATGCGGCCCAGAGCGTTTCCAGCAGAGCCCGTCTATAAAATACATAACCCCAGTACAGCTGGCCTGAGAGCGAGCGAGGGACCGGCATATTCGAGGGTCTGTGTGTATACGCATACAGGTGTATGTATATATTCTATAATGGTGCTAGAGTAGATGTTACACAGATCTACAAGGGTCTAGCTGTCATATTTTGTCTATACACGTTATAGAAACAAAATCTTGCATGGATAGTGAGAGTGTGACACAGGTAACTTGCTTGTGTGCGCTTTTATATATAAAAAACCCACACCACATAGCTATAAACATATTAAAAATACATGGATGGATAGCGATTGTTTTATAAGGGTCTATATCTATATAGAATAAGAGATGTATTTGTATGAGTTGCTGTCCATCTGTGTAGATCTGTATATACATAAAATGTTTGTATACATACCTAAAGCTGCAGCTGTTTAAAATGGACTGTTAACCACTTACAGAAGGGTGTGTCTCTCTCTCTCCCCCATATATAAGGTATGTGTTTATATATTAAAATATTTTTAACATAGCTTTTCTTTCTATAGGTTTTTTTTTTTATATATATGTAGAAAAATTAGATGAAGGGCACTGTGTGTGTGTGTGCGTGCGTGCGCACGCACATGCACACGCATATGCAAATACATGGATGTGTAAAATATATAGTATCTAATTTATAGATGCTACCATACCTTTACTATACACAGTATTTTTTTTATATATAGTATATAACATGGAAGGGGCGCTGTGTGTGTGTGTATATACACATAAAAATAGATCAACACTCTATAATACATAGATGGCTAAGGGGCATTATAAGGGGCTATGGCTTAGAGCGTTATGGGGCATTGTGCATGCACATATGTGCAGACACATATCTAAAAATACATGAACTATGTAATTGGCACTATAGAACACCGTGGGGTGGGGAGGCGTGTGAGCTGGTTATATGCTGCGCTGGCTTTAGTCAGCATGTGTATTCATGTACATACTATACGGACAGTGAGCAATAGAGTGTACCATGGCTATAGCACAATCTGTCTGCCCCCCCCATGTACACACACATATGGAGACCATGCTACATGTATAGAACACTTCCACTGTGGCTGCCCGCCTTTGTTTTGAGGCTGT
>NW_009258770.1:139539-140874 GCF_000687185.1 Egretta garzetta | reverse complement strand
CTATACTGTATAGCGTACATATATGGCTATAGTGCTATAACATACTCACTACCTATAAATATAATAATTATATAGTATGTGTCTATATATTTTCATTTGCATATACCCCCATATAATGCTCCCTCACTCTTTAGCAATCTCTCTACAGATTATCTATTTTACAACTGTATTTATGTATGTATATGTAGTGTGCTATGTAAGAAGTGCCTCTGTGTATATACATATTCATATAATACATAAAAGTATGCGTTGATGGAGAGTGACTTACATAGTTATATAATGGTCTCTGTATATAGATATTCTGTATATAAAAATATACTGTATGTACACCGAGCACATAACTATATAGCACTGTTTATATACTATACCGTATATTTTATTAATAGGTAGGTAAGCACATATATTAATAGAGCTACGGATATGTATAGTTATACATATGTGTATACATCTGCATATAGAAATACATGGCTATATTATACATACTTTAAAATTACGGTATATATACCATATATATGGTATATACCAGATACAGATGGCAAGAGCCTGTGTTATATAGTTCGAAAGGGCTCACTGTATTTGTCTATACATACAAAATGTATACATACATAAATAGATTACTAGGGAGAGTACAAAAAATGTGTATATGTTTGTTTATATATATCTCTACTTATGAAATTACATCTCTGCTATACTATATCTAGATAGCTAGAGCATGACAGTTCAGTTGTATAAAGGGCTCACTGTATATCATATACAGATGTATAGGGCCACATAAGGCGTTCCCTCTCTCTGTAAATGCATAGGCAGCCATATCTTTAATAGTTGTGTATGTAAAGGGCTGGTGTGTCAGTTACGTAGGGGTCTTTGCGCGACCCTTTTATGACCGTATAGCGTGCTTATGACCGTATAGCGTGCTTATGACCGTATAGCGTGCTTATGACCGTATAGCGTGCTTTCTGGCACCCTCTGCTTCTACGGGTACTGGATCTGTTCTATACACACACACCGCACGGGTACCAGGACATGAGGCCATCACTCTCCTGCCGTTTATAATAAACAAATAAATGTATTTTTTTTACTATATGGGTGTATGCATGTATACATATTTCTATGCAGTTACAGAATACATACATTGTATAGTATATATAAGTAACGAGTTTATTTTGCTCTCTGTGTACGTATGCGCTGTAGAGCGATAGGTAAGGGTCTCATATGTGTGTACGCACGCACACATATATGAAAATACCCATCTATAAAGTGCTGGCTGGGGCACGGGGGGCGAGGTGGGCGGCGCACACAAAGCTGGCGTCCCACAGTTACCTATGGAGCTCCGCG
>NW_009258770.1:135508-139461 GCF_000687185.1 Egretta garzetta | reverse complement strand
GCTATTTTGTCAAACAGCACCAGTAAATCCTCCAGGAAAAGCTGCAGCCACACAAGCCCTTGGTATTTATAACTTTTATTTGCAATACTTTAGGTCCAAGTTTCAAACTGCAATATTTTTACACTCAAGACACAGTCATGCACAATCCATATTTCAATTTTTCTATTGCTTCAACCACAATTTAAAATAACTTAATATTGGAAACGAAACCCAAAATCTTAAAAAAAAAGGATGCTGAGGTCGGTAAGATGGATCCATGCCATCAGCACATTTACAAAGTAAATAACTTAGTTCTCTTTTTAAAAAGATCAGTTACCTCTTAATCCAAAGTTACAGAAGATTTTTCACTACACATTTGTTTTTTGTTTTTCTCTTTTTCTTTTTTTTCTGTTTTTTCTTTTATTAAACAGATAACACGTCCTAAAAAAGGAATGTACAGCAAAATGAGATACATTTCTGAGGAACAATGAAAATGTAGGCTCCTCCTCTGTTTACTTTTGTCTGGATACCCTGAAGAAAAAAAGAAAAAAATCTAGCAGACACCAGCACAGGTGTAAACTGGGTGCTTCGGCCTAAACTGGAGTTTCGCATCGGATACAGCCTGATCCCGTCAAGAGTTGCAGAATCCCTTTGCAGATCTTCCCGAACCGTACGCCTGCACGTGCGGCCTCTGCAGCTCAGCCACAGCACCACTGCACTGCAACAACCCCCAGTTATCCCCCCAAACCTGGGCTCTGCCCCTCTTCGCTGGGGGCTCCGGCTGGGGGCTCTGGCCTTCGCTACGCGGCCCCATCGAGAGCAGCTCACCAGAGTCGCACCCAACGAGCCCAGAGGCTTTTCTTCCCCTCGTGCTGTGCTACAGCCCGATCGAGCAGCATTGCTGAACACGAATGTAACCAGTGGGACAAAAAGCAACTGCCCGCGTGCGCCTGAAGCTCGACGTTGGTCAGGAATCTCAGCAGACGTGGATGTAAGCGACTTGGGTGCTTCACGTTTGCTGCACTGACCCCACTTCTGACCTGGACAGCTCTGTGTGGCGCAGAGTGAGAACAACGGGCAGCTCCCGTGCACCCACCCAGCCGGGGGACGCCACCAGCCCCCGCGGCACTACCGGCACCCGCTTAAGCAAACAGTACTGCTGTCATTGAAGCCAACAACCAAACACTCACATCAGTGGGAGCAGCAGCAGTGTCTGCATCTGACCCCTGTGTCTAGGCAGGACAAATCACACACACACACACCCCCCCACGCAGTGGCAAAAGGACCTGACTTTAAAACCAACCACCCGCCCCTCTTCCCCCACGTTTGCAATAGCGTCGCAGCAGCCTGAGGCACCCGGGAGCCCTCATGCGAGCACCGAGCTCAGCTGACGGGCCTCGGGCTCTTGGAGGCGGTAACTCCGCTCCAGACCAAGCCTACAGATTGCAAAGGCAGCTGTGAGCAGGCAGTTCCAGGGGCAGAGAGATGAGGGGCTCGAGCACTTTAGCTGAACCAGTTACACAGCCTTGGTTAGCAGCCACCGAGCGCAGAGTAACGAAGGGCACAGAAAGAGGGACAAGACCGGTCAAGCATAGAGACTGGAAAGAGCAAGACCTGCGAGAGGTAACGCTGCTTAATTGCTCTCTCTTTAGGAAAAGGCTCTTTCAAGCCCCTGAAGGTAGCGAAGGACAGAGAGGCGGTGCCCCGCAAACAGCACTCACCTTCTCAGTTCCCACACTTCCTCCCTCAGTGTTACAGAAGAAATCTGCCTGCGTGCATCTCCCTGAACAGTCTCGTTCAGCTTGAGCAGCTTAGCACAAGCAGCTGAAGTATTTGAAGCCTTAGGCCGCACGAGTTGACCGAGAATACACTTTCTGATAAACCAAATACTGCTAATGCAGAACTATCTGAATCTGGAAGATAGCATCATAGAATCGTTTAGGTTAGAAAAGACCTTGAAGATCATCAAGTCCAGCCGTTAACCCAGCACGGCCAAGTCCACCTAAACCCTGTCCCTAAGCACCTTGTCTGCCCGGCTTTTAGATACCTCCAGGGATGGGGACTCAACCCCTCAACTTGTGGTCCAGTGCAAAGCCACTGCCCTCACAGGTTATTAAAACAACTGGCAATCGTCCATACCATCGACTTTAACTAATGGTATTGCCCCCAGTCCCTTCAGTCGGGGTCAGATTCCAGCAGAACACAAGTGCTTGCTTGGGAGAATTACTAAGCAGCAAGAACAAAGTTTGCAGGCTCGTACCCGCACGGGAGTCCGAAGTGCACCCATGAAGAGCACGTAAGCAGCCCTCCTCCTCTTCCCTGCAATGCCACTGTTCTGAGATGGCTCTTGTCACCAAAAGCGCACGCAACCATTGGTAGGCTCAGGCCAGTGATGGTTTATACGCATGACGCATGCCCGGGATTACAGCAGTCGGCTCTAAACCACATCCAAAGAGAGGGTGCACGTGCAAGATTCTGCAAGCTTCAGCCAGAAAAACAAATTCCCCTGTCAGCTCAAGGGCAGACACCAGCAAAGAGAGTTTTAAAGATCCCTGAATCACAAATCACACTCAAAGAAACCTTGGATGGTTGTCCTTTGCCCGCTTCCTGAAAACTGGGGGCTAAAATTAAAGATATTTACCTGGTGAAGGGACAGGTGGGGGGGAAAAGTTGAACACTTGTATTTATGGGTTATGGGTCTTCATCAGCTTGCCCCATCACCCATCATTAAACTGCTGCACATCTGCAGATGAACGAACAGCCAGGTCCCCCAGGAAGGTGTGTGGACCACTACCACGAACTCGGCAACGTTAGCAAGGCAAAGCTGGCGTTGGTGTGCGTGCCCTGGGGGCCAAGTGAAGAAACGCTGGCTCCTGTCTTTAACGGCAGGCGTGTTGTAGAGCTCTCCCCGGCTCTTTGCTCACTGGATTTGCTCAGGACTGGACTAAGAAATCCGTGTATTTACACGCACAGTGTGAGGAATATTCGGTAGCCACTCCACTGACCACATACTGGGAATCACTGCCATACAGGCAATAGGGTACGGTGACATTTCCTACACGTAGAGGACAGGAGACAGGTACTTATTTCCCTTCCTGTGGTGACTGGAATGTGCTTCATTTTCGGTGGCAGGACATGGGGGGAGACTGACCGAAAGGCCTGCCGAGGTGCAGCCGTTGGCCTCGAGGAAACTCAGCACAGACAGCTAAGAAAAATACTTGAGTTCATTTGTGTGTAGTGCAGGTCGGCCAACCAGTAGCAAAAGATGGAGAATAAACACACACGTATTTACAAAAGCACTGGACACAAGAAGTGAGAATGCAACCCCGGCCCGAGTTTGTGGTCAAACGCAGAGAGCACTGTAAGATCCACCCGCGTGCAGGCTCCCAGGAGTGCATGCAGGAGCTGTATGGAATTTTACATAGGTATGGTTATTTTTTTCCTTTTTTTTTTTTTCTTTTTTTTTTTTTCTTAAATAAATAAACTTTTCTGTGCTTCTCAAACTTCCCTGACTTTACTGCTGTCATGCCTCTGTCCCAAAACACATTACAACCACAGCGAGCTATCGGGTCATCTTCACAGGTCTTCACTGCAGAGGTGGGAATCAGTTAAGCTCTGGATAGGGGCTTTTTAACCTTATAACGAATTTAAAAATGAAGACAATCAACAGATCTTTTAAAACTTGGAATGAAAGTGTTTGAAGCCTATTTACCTACACATTTTGCAACAGAAACACCCTACTTCTAATACTTCAAAAAAAACCATAGCACTGCCTGCTTAATCTGCGGATAGCAGTCAGAAAACCCAAGAAGATACCAGAGATTTTATAGTTTTCATCTCACCTTCCTGCAAGGTCAATGCTATTGTCAATCCTAACATAGTATCTGAACCTGTAAATAATGGAAAAGACTTGCCCCCCTCTCAGGACTGGGATTTGGGGGGGGGGGGGGGTTGGGTTTGGGTGGGGGGTTTTT
>NW_009258770.1:99328-134953 GCF_000687185.1 Egretta garzetta | reverse complement strand
ACCGCTGGCTCCTGTCTTTAACGGCAGGCGTGTTGTAGAGCTCTCCCCGGCTCTTTGCTCACTGGATTTGCTCAGGACTGGACTAAGAAATCCGTGTATTTACACGCACAGTGTGAGGAATATTCGGTAGCCACTCCACTGACCACATACTGGGAATCACTGCCATACAGGCAATAGGGTACGGTGACATTTCCTACACGTAGAGGACAGGAGACAGGTACTTATTTCCCTTCCTGTGGTGACTGGAATGTGCTTCATTTTCGGTGGCAGGACATGGGGGGGTAGGGACCGGCGGCGCTGCAGCACAGACAGCTAAGAAAAATACTTGAGTTCATTTGTGTGTAGTGCAGGTCGGCCAACCAGTAGCAAAAGATGGAGAATAAACACACACGTATTTACAAAAGCACTGGACACAAGAAGTGAGAATGCAACCCCGGCCCGAGTTTGTGGTCAAACGCAGAGAGCACTGTAAGATCCACCCGCGTGCAGGCTCCCAGGAGTGCATGCAGGAGCTGTATGGAATTTTACATAGGTATGGTTATTTTTTTTCCTTTTTTTTTTTTCTTTTTTTTTTTTTCTTAAATAAATAAACTTTTCTGTGCTTCTCAAACTTCCCTGACTTTACTGCTGTCATGCCTCTGTCCCAAAACACATTACAACCACAGCGAGCTATCGGGTCATCTTCACAGGTCTTCACTGCAGAGGTGGGAATCAGTTAAGCTCTGGATAGGGGCTTTTTAACCTTATAACGAATTTAAAAATGAAGACAATCAACAGATCTTTTAAAACTTGGAATGAAAGTGTTTGAAGCCTATTTACCTACACATTTTGCAACAGAAACACCCTACTTCTAATACTTCAAAAAAAACCATAGCACTGCCTGCTTAATCTGCGGATAGCAGTCAGAAAACCCAAGAAGATACCAGAGATTTTATAGTTTTCATCTCACCTTCCTGCAAGGTCAATGCTATTGTCAATCCTAACATAGTATCTGAACCTGTAAATAATGGAAAAGACTTGCCCCCCTCTCAGGGGTGGGAGTTGGGGGGGGGGGGGTGTTTGGTTTTGGTTTGGGGTTTTTTTAAAATATATTAATATGCCTCTTCCACATTTCCTATCAGAGCTGGGAGGATACAAACGCAGCCGCCACCTCTCGGTACCTCGTGACTGAGACTTTAGTGCCAGAGGCTGCCCAAGCACAGAGCCGCAGGGATGCCAGAGGTGCCGTTCCCTGCATCCCAAACGGTCTCAGCTGGGCAATTACAGCCCGTGTTGAAAACAGCCACTGGCAGAGATTATTTCTGTTGAATCCCATTCTGCCTCCCGGGAATTTTTTTTTAGAACAAAAATCTCTAGATTTGCCAATGCAAAGAAAAATAAATATAGCATTTAATAAAATAAAAAGTAAGGCCTCTTATTACAGCAGTTGTCTTTAAAAAGCCAGTGCCAACAATATTCTGTATGCTGGGGCATACACTGATTAAAAAAAAAAAAAAAGATGCTACCATTTGATTTTCCTATTTTTCACATCTGTTATCTTCTGGGAAGTGGTGGTGGTGGTTGTTTTTTTTTTTTAAAGTAGAGATGCTGAAACTTATAGGTAAGGAAAAACAATAGGGAAAACCCCAATCAAATAGCATAGTCTATCAACATGAGTATTTATACTATGTGTCCAGCAAACATGGGCAATAGCATAGTCTATCAACATGAGTATTTATACTGTGTGTCCAGCAAACATAAAAAAGTGCTTTCCTTTTACAGGACGGCTGTCTGTTCCTTTACGGGTAGGAAAAAATAAAAGCTTTACTGGAAACAGAAACTGCCACTTGTTTCTTCACTTCTTACATGGAATACAAACGTGTTTCATTCAGATGAATGCTTTACAAACTGAGGGCAGCCCATCTCGAGCCCAAATTATTCTCTTTCTCAAGAAAGCCTCTCCCCCAGGTAGACAGCTTGAGCTGACGGAGAAAAACGGGACCTCGTGAAAGAAACAGAATCTTTTGTTATTTGGGCATCTGAAAATCAGACCCGTCGTGCTCCCCAGGAAATCAGGAACGGCTAATTCGTACATCGCTGCGGTAACTCAACGAGCTTTGCCTCCGTCTCTTGCCTCAGCCAAAGACACGGGGACGGACAGAGCAAGTGAGGGTGGGCTACCTGGCAGAATTAATGACAGTTGCAACACAAAGACTGTAACTAAGTAAGAGGCAGAGCCGAACGAGCTAATGGCCTAATTCAACAACAGCCCAAGCATCCTTCATTCCTACTGGCAAAACATGAAGGTGGGGAGTGCCTCAAAGTACCTCAAAGGCTACTTAGTCCCTTGCAGGACCAGGCCTAAACGTGAGGATCTACAGCAGAAAGCTGGTTTAATTTTTTTGTCTTTTTTTGCTCACTAGGTGGGTGTTGCTTCAATTGCTGTTTTGAAGGTCTTTGATTAGTTGTACTACTAAAATACAGCAACAAATACTCCATGCAAATGCTTTTTCTGAGTGAAGCCACATCGCGTCCTTCTTTCAGAAAGGAATAAATAAAACACAAACGGCATACTTAAAACTATTCTGCTCCCTTACAAATCAGTTGACCAGTCAAGCACAATCCTCAGTCACATCCAGGATTCACCCTCTCCCAGCAACTCAAAGCTGCCTTCAGCAGCGCTTGCTGTACGCAGGGCAGCAGAAAGCAGGCTGGCTTGAGGCCTCTACGTATTTCTGCAATCCACTCTGCATTTCACACATTTGCTCTCGCTCAGTGCAGAACTCCAAGGTTTACCGCGCTTTCTGCCAGAGTCGGCCGCTGCACCGGCTCATGCATATCTAAACTGGGGAAGCTGTCACTCGCTCGCGTCGGCCGGAGTTTCCACGGCAGAACTCGCGTGCCTGAAGGACACTCCCCTGCGCACGAGCCAGCGCAGCAGCCTGGCTCCCTCCCCCTCTGCCGAGAGCGGCGCAGATGCTACTAACCTGGCCCAGGAGCTACAAGACAACCAGAAGAGTAGGCACCCTCGGCAGTGACACCACCACTCAGCTCTGTTTTGCCCTTCTCTACTCCTGCACAGACTCAAGATGGCCAATCCCCCCAGCGTGGGCATCTCACAGCATGGCCACGATTCACCTCGGGAGCAGCCCGCTGCCGGTTTGGCTCTGATAGGGGTGCTTAGTCCGGCCCCAGGAAGAGGCAAGCACCCAGCACCACGCCGCTGCCGCCAGCGCCCCTGGGTCTGCGGATGCTGAGGCTGCTCTGTGCTCTGCCTGGGGTCTGCTGGGGCTCAGCACCAGGCAAGGCTGGGCCTGTGCTCACCTCGCATTTCTCTTACAGCTTTGCACCAGACGAGCCCTTTCTGAGCGCACTGACTGATCTTTCTGCGTTTTCCTAAGACTCTCATCCAGGCAAACAGATTACAATTAGTTATACAAATCAAATTGTCAAGAACCGAAACACCATATATTCACAGTCGAACGCCTGTATCTCAACAGGATGTTTTGTCTGCCCCGCTCTTGCTTCCTTTTTGGTTGGAAATGCAATTTCACTTTCTTCCTCATCTAGAAGTACCATGACTGGGCAAACACCAGCGAGTGGGCTGTATTTAAAAGGCAGTGCAGTCTGGAGTTTATGAATGAAGGAGACCCTTCTCCAATTCCAAACTATACCAAAAAAACCATAAAAGGTACTTTCTGTCTTTAAGAAACAACTGACAATTTAAAAGTGAATGTACAGCTTATTCATAGGGTGAGAAGGAAGGGAATCTTCCAACTGAATTTGCTTTACCTTGGAAATGGCTGAGGCAGCAAAGCATTTTCGGTCATTACCTCTCTGTCTCAAGCCCCGTTTCATCTTAAAAATAAATTAAGGAGCCAGAAAGCAGGAAGAAGACAAATGATAATTTTTTCACTCCTTGAGGGACTGGGTTGTTCTCCCTCCTACCACCATGACTGTGACCGTTGGTTTGTTCATCCATCCATCTGTCCTGCAGCACAAGAGTTGAGGTTTTATAGAGTTTTTGTTCTCAGTCCTGCTCTGAGCTGGCATGGGAGAAAGCCGGCCTGAAGCGCTAGCGGCTGCTGTTCTTAATCGCTTCCTTTGCTGCAATGATCAGAGGAGTCAGGCTGGAGAGAGGCTTGGCTAATTTTAAAAATGGATGCTGCCCAAAGGAAAAAAAAATAAAAAATAAATGAACCATTACTTTCCAAACTCAGTTACTCACAGGCTCAAGCAGTGTTCCTCTGGTTACCAGGAATATGCAGAAATAGGACTGAGGGGACCATCTGCACCTGCGTCTTCACGTCCAGTACCTTGCTATCACAGGCAAACATGGCCCATAATCCTACTAATCCATTTATCAAGGTGTCTTCAGCTTGCTGGGATTTTTGCCCTGCCAGTGCTCTGGGAATGCTGCTTGCTGTCCCAGGGCCTTGTTCCTTTCAGGAAACTCGAAATACTTACCTAGGTTCCCGTTTTCTAAAGACATGGTCTATTTTAGTTGTCAAAAAATACGAGGGGCGTAAGCCGTTCCTCAGGGAACTCCAATACCTCTAGGAACTGTTTATCCCAGTAGGATTTAGGCCTACGTGTTGTTCTGAAGGCCACTGAGGTACAGGTTTTCTGGGAGCCAAGTGACAGAGCGCTGATGGGCTCAGCTCTGGGTTGCAGTGAGAGCAGCATCTACCATCCCATCCCCTGCCCCTCCTGTGCTGGCTGGCACCTCCGCAGCAGGGACAGCCACGTGGCATGTGCTGCAGCTCCCTGTCTTGCCACAAACCCTGGCAGTAAACCTGTAGCAGTTCTCATCTACTTGCCCTGCACCAGGCAGCAAATGCAGCTGTGACAAGTCCTGCTCAGCTGTCCCTGTTTTGGTGGCAGAAACCTCTAAAAGTGGAGCTCAGTGGCAGAAACCTCTAAGACCGAGGCAGGATGGACAAGGCAGGGCCCCTCCGATCTCACAGCGAGGACCCCACAGCCCCTTCCTTCCCACAGCCCCTTCCTTCCCACAGCCAAATTTCTGACTGCTTGGCTGTGACCGATTTCATTGGGTTCCTCCCTGGTCACATCTCTGCGTATGGTAGTCACCAGCACCATTTCAGGCCTCTGTACCTGGTATTATTTTGCCACCACGTAAAACTGAATATACCAGAAAAATACAAAATAGGGCCACAAAAATGATCCAAGGGCTGGAGCCCTTCTCTTATGAGGACAGGCTGAGAGAGTTGGGGTTGTTCAGCCTAGAGAAGGCTTCGGGGAGACCTTACTGCAGCCTTCCAGTACTTAAAGGGGGCCTATAGGAAAGATGGGGATGGACTTTTTAGCAGGGCCTGTTGTGGTGCAACAAGGGGTAATGGTTTTAAACTAAAAGAGGGTAGATTCAGGCTAGATCTAAGGAAGACATTTTTTACAATGAGGGTGGTGAACCACTGGCACAGGTTGCCCAGAGGGGTGGCAGATGCCCCATCCCTGGAAACACTCAAGGTTGGGCTGGACTGGGCTCGGAGCAACCTGCTCCAGGTGAAAATGTCCCTGCTCGTTGCAGGGGGGCTGGACTAGGTGGCCTTTAGAGGTCCTTTCCAACCCAAACCATTCTGTGATCCCACTTATTTTTCATTTGAAAAGCACCGAGACTGGAGACCAATACGATGGGGTTCCACCTGATGCCTTCGAGTTTAGCTGATGAGCAAACCGTTCCGTAGTACGGCTGTTTCACTTGCAGCCGCTTTGCATTGTACCTGCAGAAGTTCCTTGGCAGACCCTCGCCTGTCCACGTCCATCTCCAGGCAGCAGTTCAGAAAGTCGCGAAACACAGCGGACAGTCGCTCGGGGTTCTGCAGCTCTGGTGTCCCGTTCGTAGCTATCAGATACAGCGCCTAGAGAGAAAGGGAACACAAGACTCCACCTGTTTCTTTCATATCCATAACTGCTCATATAGAGCCCATTTTTTTAAGGTCCAGCCTCCAGTGGCAGTCTCTTCCCTGGCAGAGGGTTAGAAATTACTTTTCTACACCAACAAAAAAAAAACAAACCCTGCTGCAGCCACAGCTATTCCAACATCAAAACGATCTTGCCTTGACAGCTGATTTCGTTGGCTGACCTACTTAGTACAAACTACATCAGCAAAAACACATTTTGCTTCTCCAAGTATTGACACTAGCTTTACAGGCTATTTTAAAGAGTGAATTTGGTCTGCCTATATTATTTCAAAGGATCATTACATAAAGTACATCTCTGCAGTGCTCACTGGTCCCCGAAGTACAGCCTCCATAAAACAAAGGTAGTCAAATTTCTTGCTCTGTTCTTGATTCAAATGGTAAACGGATGAAAAAAATGTAAATCCATTAGCTTATTCCTTGGATAAAGAAACATTTAGAACCTCATTTTCAGCACAGACATGTACATTGCATGCACAAATACATTATGAAAAAAACGCGTAATTGGGCAGACAAGGAGCCACCTGCAACTACGTCTTTCAGTGGTCTCCAAATTCCAGATCAGCTTCACTTATTTGGTAAAAGAAGAACTTTTCATGGTCTAATCAGAAAAATGAGTAATTCCATCCCTGTGGTAACCCCGTGCTAATTTGAATATGCAAGTAAATACAACAACGATGTCCCCATCCCAGAAATTGCCAGGGAAGAAATGGGAGGTTTTGGCAGTTGGGTTATCGAAAGCTCAGGCTTGGTGACATGGAGGAAGTGGCTTGGACTATGAAAGAAATATGTTCACTAAGTGTTTCAGCAAAAATGGACAAGAAACAGAATGGACTATGTTGCCTTTAAACTGTAATCTTCGTGCTTCAGGCAAGCTTCCCAGTGAGAAGAACTGGGGAGGTAGTTCATTTCTCAAACCCACTGTTTTAGAAAAGTTTGGTTGGTTAGTTGGGGTTTTTTTGTTGTTTGATTTGGTTTGGTTTTTACAAAAGATAACATTAGATCTGTTACACTTGTTTCACGTTTTCAGGGTCATCTTCACAGAGAGAAGAGCTGGAACAACTTAAAACCCAAAGCAAGGTGTTACCCGAGAACTGGGAGTATTCTTCTGTGTTAAGGGTTGAATCCTCTGTGAGTTCCCTTCCACGATGTGGATAAACACCCAGCTGCTCCTCTGAATCCACAGTCACTCTGTGCCGACCCAAACACTTGAAAATTCCAGCCTTTCTCCTCCTCAATAGCATCTAGCCTAAGCTAAGCTTAAGTTCTTGAAGCAAAGCCAAGGACGCTCACTTCCATGCAGCTGGCAGTGTACACGCCGCTTAGCAAGTCTTCCTGATACTCCTCAGCCCAAGGAATTATAACGTAATTTTGCAAAACAGGGTGAGCATTAGCCAGTGTGGTTCACTTGTAACCAAGGTCTAATGTCCTGAGAAGCTAGACAGAGGAGTTCATTCTGCCTTTGCAAGATGGTCTTTAGAAACATACGACAAACATTTTGAAGTATTCAAACTTAAACTTGCAGAATATGTCTAAATATACAGTAATCATAACAGAAATAGGTCTGGGAGTCTTCCATAAAAATGTCTGCCATGATACCAACAGCTCTGCGCTGCTGGCATTTAAATAGACCATGACCAAACTGACTTAGCTGTGATCCTTTTAAATACAGAGGAAAATTTCAAAGCCTGAAAAAGTATGGACTATCCTAGAGTAAAAACAATAAAAAGAAGTTTCTTTACTTTCTCCACAACATAAATGTCACAAAATCAGTCTTATCCTGTCCATCTGCAGCTGACCTCAGCCACCAGACACCGAGGTGAGCCGGAGTGCCTGTCCTCACTGTGTTTAAATGGTGCTACCCGAGGGATGTTACTTCTGCGGTAAAGGAGTACAGCACCGATGTGAACCTTGGAAATTTTATTGCAGCTACGTTCACCTGACTGTCAAACAGCAGTGCCAGGACAAATGGAGCTCTTTCAGTCGCTTGTTTCTTCACAGAACATGAATCATGAGGAAGAGTCGTCTTTAGCTAGGTACTGCACCTTTTAAATATTTCTAGGACAACAGAAGGCGGCCCATGGGAAGCTGAAGTACCTTCTTATCGTGTATCTTTTCGTTTACTATGATACAGCCAGCAAAGAAAAGCAAGCACAGTACAAAGGAAAAGAGTGTTTGCAGTAGCTGCAAAGGGGCAATAATCTCATTAATTTGTTTAACAGATCAAGAAACAAGAAAGGATTCAGCATACAATTATAGCTGCAGTCTGTGAAAATGATATCCTAAAGTTATCCAGGCCACCCAGACACATGACAGAACAATATACAGATGATTTAGAAGCCTGAAACTGTAGAAGATCCACAGCATTTGGAAAATATGCTACAGTTTTGAGGAAAATTGATGCGCTGTGGTTAATAAATGAAAAAGCAAACAGAAATGCTTCGGGTTTGGGTTGGGGTTTTGGGGTTTTTTTTAATTGAAACTGGAGCGGTCCAACCTGCATTTCAAAGGATATTTATCACACCAATGTTTGTCCCTCAGGCCCTAGGCATATGCCTGATGGAAGGAAATCACAGTGAGAGAAAACAAATACCATCACAAAATATCCAGGAGTCTCCTGGCTGGAAAATGGTTCATTCCTGTGAGCTCTGCATAGGCTGGAAAGAACCTAAGCAACAAGGGATGCGTTTGCTCTACCTGTGGAAAACAACAAATGCATCTACATTAAGACTGCTGTTAAGTCTATGATTAATGATCCTTTAATGCCTTTATAATTTATTTATGTATTTAAATTAGTGTCAGTAACGGAAGCTCCTACATGCCTTCCAATATTAAAACAATCATTCATGAAAACGAGAGCACATCCTTTTGTTTCCAGGCTTTGCAGAATTCCCTGAATGTGATCTAAATGCGACTATTAAACCAAACAACTACTGCGTGCCATCAGCTAAAAAAACACTTAGCTGTAAAACCACGTCTTGTTTATAAGCTCTCCTGTTTGGATGCAGCTGAGACCTCTCACTGAAGCCCCTGATTCCACATAGAACAGCAGATGGATCCTGTCCTTATTGGGGCTGATTTACCTTAATAAAACCAGCTGATAACCGGGGAACTTCAGGCGGTCCATCACAAGCTGTTCGCTGTTCCTAGCTCAGGGGCAACCTCTGCAAAAGAGTCCAGGATGCTAATACAGATGGTACCAACTTTAGATGCCTGATTTTAATCTACTGCAATTTTACTCAGGCATTTGAAGATGCCTTGAAGCTCTAAGTGTTCGAGTTGATCTTAACTCCAGCAGGAGATGAGGCATATATAGAGAAAAAGAGCATCACAAATAATCTGGGTAAGAGCAGGAATAGCTGAATGTGAATTCGGCCAGAGATAAGAAATCCAGTGATCTAACAGTTTACCTGGGCTTCTTGAGGACCCCAGTCAGTATTTGAGATTAAGGAAGCAGGGAATTTTCAGCATCCAGACGTTAATTCTCGTAATCTGTTTTTGCTGCCTTATGCAAGGCAAATGCATTTTTTTGCAAGGGTCTTCCATGGAAGCAAGTGGAATAGGGGGTCCTCTCTTTGCAGGAAACTGAAGCAAAACTGGTGATGTGGAAAAATCTCTGCTGGGAAAACTGGGCTACGGTGACACAGACCTACTGCCACCCTGCCAGCTACGGTGCACTCTGCTTATTCAGCATCAGTCTGAATCCAAACCTGTTTCTTTCTTGCTCCTCCTCACGAGGTGGCACAGCACACACCACTCCACATCTGTGCACTGGAACCAAAAAGCCCAGGGCACCTACCAAACCAAAAGAAGTCTTCCACGAAAACTTAGGAACCTTTTTCGAAAAGAGTGGAAGACTGAATTTTGTATAAATGTTGTACCCCTTCCTTAAGTAGCGTGGCAGGAATGATTTCCAGTCCACAGTATACAGTCTAGGTGCCATAGACCAGAGGGAGATCGCAGCCTTACTGCTATGAGAAAAGCTAAAGGTCATGCTCTATTTTAATTCTAGTCTTAACAAAAATGATGTATGTATACACATAGGCCAAATTTAGTTTCCTCATAAATTCCTGCATCCTATCAGGAATTAACTGTGCAGCATTTAACTTTGTTTCAGCTATCAGCCATGAGGTTTTATCTTGGTATATATTCCTCCACTATTACATGCCTATTTGGTATAAGAACTGGTCATTTCTTTTTAAGATATTAGGATAAAACCCAAAACTTCAAACCATTAAAATACATTTGTTTACTACAAGTATCTGTGCTAAAATACACTTTTACAAAGGTATTTGGTAATAAATAATTATGGCATTACTATAACCAGTGACATTCCTGAAAGGCTCAGGTAAGCAACTGGCACTGATCTGGGTTTGAAGAGACTTCTCTGCCTCCAGATACAGTTGAAATGCTTGTTATGAAAATTCCCCAACTGGAGAAACTTGCCGCTGAAAAATTCTTGTAATTCAGAGATACAGCTCCAAGAGAGTTCTTGTGGTTTTTGAACTTCCAGGCATCATTGAAGGCAAAAACGGCACATTTCTGAACTGGCTACATGTCACTTCTCTTTTGAGATCCTCCCGCTGATGTAACCAAAGCTACAGTATATGCTGATATGCTCCAGGGACATTTTTAGAAGCTGGCCTCGGTGGAACTAGTTCAAGCTGATGTGACTGGGATTTTGTCTCATGTGAGACAAAACACGGGGCAGACTACAAAGACAGTGGTATCTGATTTTATTTGCACCTTACCCTGAGAGGATTTTCATTAAGATAAGGAGGTTCTCCTTCCACCATTTCTATTGCCATGATCCCAAGCGACCAGATGTCCACTTTGGGGCCGTATGCTTTTCTTGTCACCACTTCTGGTGCCATCCAGTAAGGAGTCCCGACCATTGTGCTCCGTTTACTCTGCTCAGGAGTGATCTGAGCACAGAAGCCAAAATCAGCTGAGGAGAAAAGCAAGTGTTGTTAAAGCCAGCTTGAATTATGAAATCAAAAGAAATCCCCACTATAGGCCTGAGAATGTGTTGTTGAATCTATCTGGAAAAGCGGCCATGCTCTGTTTACTCAGTGCTGTAGCCAAGGAAATATTGAATTGGCCACTTAAAAAAACCCTCTCAAGTTTCATGCAGTGGTTTTTATTCACTCGAAGCTTTAGATTGTAACTCCCTCCCTCTGGAAGGGACATCACAAACCAAAGCCACTCTTTGCACCTTTTTCCTTTCTATACCTCTCTGCACGTTGGAATTGCGCTCTTAGTTTGCAGCAGTGGTGAGTACACAACCACAGGCATTGCTTTTGGGTAACTGGCAGTCAGTCAAAAGCAGCCCCACACCACATCCTGGGAACGCTGCGCCTGACCAAGAATACCTACTCAATTTGACAGATCCATCCATTCCGAGAAGAATGTTGTCACTTTTGATGTCTCTGTGAATCACTTGGTTTGAATGAAGGAAATCCAGTGCTTGCAGGCACTGATAGATAAAAAAGAAACACGAGGGTAAAAATTAATGACCTGATTTCATCACACAAGAAAGGAAATGGCTCTAAAAGATTTAATTTCTAGATGAATTGTGAGTAATGGCAGAATATTGTGCTGTCAAGAGGAATAGCTTGCTGCTTCAACACTATTAGAGTAATAACTTTCTAAATGAAGGCATATTAGCTTTTGAAAGAGAAATGTCAATTATTGTTACAGACTATGCCCGGAAAGCACAGACAGAATGACTGCTGCTGCAATGAACGTGCTATCTCCATCCATATGACAAACTATTGTTTGCCAGAAAAGAAGCGGTCCCTTCCTTCGGTATGAAGTGGATCACTTTCGGGTGGGAGGTTGCATGACAAAGATTTTATTGTTAGGCTCTACAGCAGACTTGGAAATAGCATGTTAGTCATTTTTCAGAAGCAAACACCATTTTGGGTGGAATGGTATCCTTTTAAGCTGAGGACTGTGATAAATGAGCCTCTATTTTTCTTTGCTGTTATTTTAAAATTCTGCCACCAGCACGTTTGCTTTTACAGGCAAGGAACGCAGTAGAGACATGCTCCAGGCAAATGTTTAAAGAGGCAAAGCTGAGAACTTTAAAAAAAAATAAATAAGAGGGAGAGAGCACAGTAACAGTATATAAGAGTGTAAGTGCAGTGATACTGGCAGGCAGTTCACTTAAGATGCTCTTTCTTCTCCACATTATAAAAGCAACACAGAAACAGAGCTCCAAACACGACATCACTCATGTTTAGACGTACCATCCTCTCCAAGTAATCGGAATCACGCGTGGGATCCCTTACCTCCCTACAGACAGCTGCTATCTGTCCTTCATCCATACACGTCTCTGTAACAACGTCTGTTAAAGAGCCTCCAGCCAAGTATTCCATAACCACCCAGAGTTCATCACCAACTAGGTAGCTGAAAGAAGAAAACGATGGCACTGAGCTGAATGTTCATAGCTAAACTACCTTATGAAAAAGACTACAGTTGGGTTTTGTTTCCGGGTCGCTTTTAAATGAAGACAGAATAAAATGAATAGACATTCCTTCTAGGCTATACAGTACTTGGAGTCTGTGCAGTCTAAATGAGAAGGGCACATAACTGAAAAATTAGACATCTCGGATGGCAAGCAAATGAAAAATGCAGTTTAGTAACGGCAAAGATAAATCTTCAACCAGGACATATGACATCATCTGGTTCATCATCTTAACACATAAATTCCATGATTAACTCCAGGAACAAGGCTATGCAACTTTCACAGTTGTCCAGGGTGGGAGGTGCGTACCACTGAGGACTGGTCAACAGCTTGGAAAACCTTACATAAAATACATTCAGAAACAGGAAAAACAATTTAAAAACTGGCCACTTATGTGTTTCTGGAAACAAACACCTAGTCTTCCTGGCATCCACAGCAATGGAAAATAGTGGGAACAGCCCAAGGGAAATAATTTCTATGATGATTTATCAGCACTTATCGTAAGACACAGAAAATGTGATCAACTTTTTTAAAAAAAAAAAAGCACAACAACAGAACAGCATAGAGGTAGTGAACTTAGAGGCTGTTGTTTTAGTAAGATATGGCTGATCCAGGTTTTTGAAAACAGTCTTCAAACTATATATGCCAGAAAAGATTAATGCAGACAAAATACCATCTCCTCCCATACATTCCATATGAGTAGATAAATAAGAGAGGTCAATTTTCTGCCAGTAACCAAAGGCTTTTTTTAATCTTTGGCTTGCAGCATGTAAATGAACATTCATGTGATAATAGCAGAACTACTTACCTGTCTAAATAATTAACAATATTGGGGTTCTTATTTTCCCTCATGACCAGGATTTCATTAATAATTAGTTCCTTTTTGGGCTGTTGTTGGAGATTCATTTGCTTTATGGCCACCTAAAATGACATTGGAATACATGAACTTGAGCAGTCTGTTGCAGGAGATCAGAATGAACACGGAGTGGTTTTGGAATGACGCAGCAGAGCTCTGCCAAACTGTCTTGTTATTAGACATAAGAGCTCAGTAACTTACATTACAACATCCTATTTCCCTGCTAGCTTGGGTGCTAGCTACAGGACACACGGCCACATACATTTTGCCCTGTAAAATCTGTAAAAATGGTCTTTAAACTATCAACCATAAATCTCTAACAACGCTCTCAGGACCTACATTCTTCTCGAATGGCCTTGGTTTATCACCACTGTTATTACTCATGCATGCTTTGCAAGCAGGAAGTGATTTTGTTACTGTGAAAATATATAAAAACAGCTGGTAATACTTTAGCAATTAAATGATTTTTGATCATTATTTCAGCAACTGCTGTTATTCTTGACTTGATTGCATAACTGAAAGAAAACACATACGTACATCATGTATAAAATGCCATACTAAAAAGATCATTAAGGTTACACAAAAAAAATTTCAATCCTAGCACTTCCTAACTTCTTGAATTTTGGTTTTGCAACTCTAAATAATATTCTTTAACAGTTTAGATTTGCAATTATTTTCTGGGTTTAAAAAAAATAAATCCATTCTATGGTATTTTATGGATACACTCAGGGTTATAAGCAGGGCTTAGGGTTTTTAGATCCCTTGTAGATCTCTATCTAAGAGCAGTTATAAAGTGCAGCACTGCAGGTGGACGAGAAGCTACCATTAAGATTCAGAAGTATTTGCTGACAGCCAGAAATGGCAAATCAGAATCTTAAGCTGTAGCCCCAAAGAGCAACGGGATTCTCTAAGACACCGCCTTGCCTGTTTATTACTAATATGATCACTTTTGCTCTGAACCATTGCAGCCATCCTGGCTCTGCCTCATCCTGGCTCCTCTGCCCAGCCCCATCTTCCCCCTGGCAGCCTTGAGCTTTTTGTCCTGGCCTCCGTGCTGAGCCTGCTCCTGCCAGCCCCGTCCCTCTGGCTCAGCTCCAGCCAAGGACTCCTACAAATGCGTCTTTCGCAGCAGTCCCAGAAGAGCCCTCCTGCCCGGCACACACCTTGTGGGGAGATGCGACCCTGTGGCTATTTAAAGTCTGCCTCTGGTTAACCCTCCGTACACAGTTTGGCCAGCCTCCCCATCTAGTCCTGCTCTTGACATGGCACAAAAGAGACCACCCCACTGCTCTCATTCCTGGTTTTCTAGACAGATTTTTAGGCCGGGTTTGTATACATTCAAAAACTCAGGGTTGGAAAAGGAAATGAATGTTAAGATGCCACTTTAAATCAGCCACTACAGGGACACTGTCAGAGTTAGCACTGCTTTCCTCCAAGATGTGTTTCTCACCCCCCTGGCCCTCACCTCCCTGCGACCAGTTCATGGGCTGTAATGGGCTGTCACCGACACCGGACCCCAACACGACTGTACTGTTTAGGAGAGATCTTTGCTCTTGATAATTGCCTTCTCATTCGTCAGTGTGTGCGTGTCAACCAGCTTCAGTATGACTAAAACATAAAATTGTGTCCTAAACAGGATCTCTCCTTAATTAGGTCTTGCATTATACATTGAAGATGAAACACATGATGGAAAAAATGCTAAGTAGTATTACTGTCTGAACCTGTGATTAAGATAAATTGGGACTGAATGACGGCAGCCTCCATCAGTTAGTCGATGCATTAATTAATACATCTAGTAATTAAGACAGAGCTAGTGTGTCCTTCTCCAAAAGATACTGCTTCCCTCCTTGCATTCTTTCTGCTAGTTAGTAAGGACAAAGTATGTCCAAAATTACACGGTGTAATGAAGCTATTTGCTCCTCACAGCAATAGGGGAACCTGTGACCACCCCTAGGGTTCTCCTGGAGCCTCTCAGTGTGTCAGATCTTTAGATTTTATGATTTGTCTTGCTAACCAATCTATGGCCAGGTCCACAGGCAGGTTTTATGCTGTAAATGTACAGAGTTAAATTGTATATATAGACCAACATTCTCTGTAATAGCACAACTTCATGCACACTGGGGAACAGAGGTGCAACAATTTCGAAAGCAATACAATCACTCTGGCAATAAAAATTATGTAGCTTTTATCAGGCCCAAAAGCTTGATGGGATTTCTTTACAGATTTCTCTCCATTAAAATACCCATTCAAGAATGATGTAACAAGGTACCAGGCTGGGACCAACAATACTGTGGAGAGCATTGACTTGTTCTGAAGACAGAGTAAGTGAAAATATAATTCTCTTACAATTGGCCTTAGAAGCTATGGGTGAAGCATCAGCCCCAGCACAGAGAGCACCAAGGCTCTCACTGATTCCAGGGGGACCAGGACCTCCCCCCAGGAATTCAAAGGCACCTTTTCAGGCATTAATCAACACCTCAGTGTAATGGTTGCTGGGAAGTGGATGGCCACAGTAAGCGTTCAGTTACTGAGGCACAGAACCGCATCGCCCTTAAAGAGCTCTCATTGAAAAGCTGAAGATGGCAGATGAACCATTTTGCCAGCAGACACTAGTCCGTGCTTAGGAGGAACTGCCTTAGCAGAAGATGTATTTTGCAGGCTGACACTAGTGTGCCCTTCAGAGGAACAGCCTTTGCAGTAAAGATCTACTGGCAACCCAAAAGCCTCATCCACAGTTCACACGAGAGGGGAAAGCACTGAATACCTGCAAAATCTGCTGGGGTTGTCAACGCTTACCTCTTGTCCTGTGGCGATGTCGATTGCTGTATAAACAGTTCCTGATGCCCTAGAAACAAAACAGCAGAGAAGAAATGAGAAGCAGTTTAGTAGCTATGAGCGAAAGCAAGCCCAGATAGATCTCTTCTGCCTGGAGTGTTTATAAAACGCCTTTGTTCATTCACTCCTTCAGCCAGCAACGCACAGCGCAGCAGCCCACCAGCCCTCTGCCATGCAGGGTATCCAAGATAAAACTTAGGTCCAACATGAAGAAAAAGGGCTGGTGCAAATCTCAAATGTACATGCTATATTATTTTAGTTCAAACTTAAGGGGGGAGGGGTGTCTACAAAACCGGGAAAATTTTTTTTTTTTTTTTTTTTTCCCCATTTTCTGTAGTTTTGCTTGGTTGGTTTTTTGTAGGGGTTTTTGGTTTTGGTTTGTTTTTTTTTTCTTTCTTTCTTTTTCCCAGGGAATGTAACACACAATCTAGTTGTGCCTTCTCAGACCTCTTATTTGAATCTATCTGCAAAATTCAGGCAACACCATGCAGTCATTCTGAGAACCCTGAATACGTGTGACAGCCATTTGAGGAAAGGATCTAGATACAGCTTTCTCCAGCACGCACGGAAACGATTCTCCAGCTATCCTGCGAGGTCACAGCTAGAGCAGGTTAAGGCATATATATTGTTTCACACGCAAATGGAGAACTACTCAAAACAGAGGATCCTTAAACAGCTGCTTTGTGTGTCAAGAGCCATCAGCAGCTGCTTCCATTAGGTGCACCAGGCACATGAAGGGCTCTTCATGGTGTCTCTATTTTGCTTCTGCGGCAGACATAGGTTGTGTTGTAGAGCCACCACAAATAAATGGCATGCTCACCTGCAGACCAGACAGCGTGGGGGTTTGTTGGCCATCTGCCTCTCCTCAGAAGAGGTTCTTCCCTTGTAATGATGTGAAGGGCCAGAAAGGCCACGATCAAAGGAAATCCCTTTGGGTTTAAAAGCAACCGTAGGCTTGTAAACCGTAACGGGGCTTCCTTCTGAGCTAAGCCACAGGTTTACACTGCCATCATTTAAGAAGCCCATGTGGGGCAGTGGGGCAAGGGAGAGCCAGGGTGGCAATTCTGAGAAGCAGGAACACGCAACCTGCAAGTGTCCCAATGATTGAAAAATGCCACAATCAGGTTGCTCGTTTTTACATGATCCCCCCGGCTTCTTTGTTTACCTGCAGGCTGAAATATTTCTGAAGCATTTTAATTCAACAGGCACCAGGTCTGTGTTGAGAACAATGTTCTCATTGGGCACGCTATGTATTCTTTTAATATAAATGCAAATGCATTTTCCTATGACTAATTGTCGAGATTAATCCAATTTGTTTTCATAAAAAGCCAACACCATTTATTCAGACTTGCTAACACTGTGCTGTACCTCCTGAGCAAAGTCCTGTCAGGATTTATTTAAAAACAGCTATTTAAATTAGGATGCTTTCGCTATGCTCCAGGCCATCTGTGAGGAGTTTAGATAAAGGTGAGTAATTTAAGTAAAGCTGTGAATTAATTGCAAGGGCTCTGCGATTCTGCATTACGAACTTTTACTTCTAAGCAGCCATAATTTCTGATCTGTATCTAACTTTTAAACGCTTCTGTAATATCTTGGTTTTAATGCAGTTAGGCAAGCACCACAATTAGATCCGTGTCACTGTGATGCAGTGCAGTACAAGTTAAAAAAACCAACCTGAACCCAGGCTGCTCATGGCTCCATAGTAATTCGTCTTTTTAGAAAGAGCTAACACTGCTTGAGCAAACACAGCCTCTTTATCAAGCGCTGGTTAACTAAGTTTCCTCTGGTGTCAGCAGCATTTTCAGTCCTCAGCTGGAGACTGATGACAAACCAGAGACTGGGAGCTGAAGGCGATCTGCTCTTCAGCACAGGCCTGCTGACTACTGTTCACCGCAAAGTGGCTTTAAAACCATCACACTCTTTATTAACTTACCAGTTGTATGAAGCCATGAAGTGCTACGTGCCGGTCAAGTTGCTTTTCCTTATGTAAGAAGTTTCCCTCTACCTGCAGTTCTCTGAGCAGCCACGTCTCTTGCTGCCTTGCAGCGCTCTCATTAGCGGCTACTAAAAACCCACTTGCTTCCAACACTGCTATTGCCTTTGGCATAACTGTACCCAACTCATTGCAAAGGCAGGCGGCTCAGGAACTGGCACCTGCATCAACTACGCACACCAGCACCATCCGAGGCTGTGCATCTCAGCCCAGCCCTGCTGCAGACAGACACGCTAACTCCAGCCATGCAGCAGTCCAGCTCCTCCTGATCATCCTGTTTGATTACCTTTGTGATGATTTTTTTTTCTTTAGGATCTTTCCCCATCACTGTAATTGACCTGTGGCATTACAGTCATGAGTTGGTTACGGCAGCACACTCACTCCTCTGTAAGAAGGGCATGCAATCTTCAGGTTGTACTAAAAGCTGGAGGAAATCAATTTAGGTACCCTTTTAGGCCAGATATTAGCCACTTGTCTTTCCACCAGTTGTTGAGGCACCTTTGTACAAGCTCACTCCTAGGACTGTCAAAATAAAAAGATTGTGAGGGTGATGGTCATATTCTCACGGTGACAGCAGTAATCTGCTTCACACGCATGTTTATTCTCTCACTTCTTCAGCTGACACTTATCTTTTGAGAGGCTGGCACAGCTCTAAGCATCCACTGACATTTTACAAATGACACTAAGAACCGAAGCTTCGGGTAGAAAGCAAGCTGGAATCTGAGAAAGGGCTTTTATACAATGAATGGAGCAGAAACACCTTCCCACAAGTGCCCTACCAAACAAGATATGATAAACCAGAGAAAGAGCATGAGTGTGTCTGGCTTTCTGCAGTATACATCAGTTCTAGGTCAGCAACGTGCTACCCTGAGTTCAAACCTCATAAACAGTTAAGGCAGAAAAATATCTCCTGATGTCTGTGAGCAGCTCCTGCCATACACTAACAGCAGTGTGATCCTGGTGTTACACAAATGGCACTAGCCCTCCTGGGATTACAACACAGCCAAGGAAACTCTGACCAAGCAGGGAGCCTGTCCGTATTTAAAATGCAAGTCAGATACCTAATTTTTAAGTTATTTCTTTTGTTCTTGCCTCCTCACATAGGAAATATTTCAAATCAATCCTATTTACAGTAAGCAAAGTTGGGTTTCAAAAGGGAATAGCTTGGCTGATTATTTTCAGTAAACTCCTAAAACCTGCAGGATCCACGAGTGCTCTGCCATCAGGCAGGTGATGCATTTTCTCATCACATACTTTGTGCATCGACACTGCTTCTTACTGAATTTTCACTACCACTGCAAGAAAAGAGAGCTTATTATTTAATCTCTGGTTTCAGTTTCTAAACTATGTGGTTATAATCCTGACCACTGAATATTTTTTTTAAGCAAAATATTTCAAAGAAATGTTACTGAGAACTGTTATTTATCTGCCAACTATCAGGTGGTAAGTTGCCCTTTTAGGCAATGAAGTTTCTTCTCCTTTCTTTAGCATGGCCATGTTATTTTGAAACATAGAAAAATGATTTCTCCTAAGAAAATGAGCAAACAGGTGCCACACACTTGAGGGACAGTAGATCTTCCAGGTCCTGCTCCCTGCTGAGGACAAGACATTGCCAGCATCAAGTTATCTTTGATGACGCCTTCTGACCACAGTTACAAATTCTGATCAGTAAGGAGAGACAGGATAATCTAATCCAGTGTCCGAACATGTTTGGAGCTTGCCTGAATTTCACACTTGATATTGCACTAGCAAAATACCTGGGCCATGTTTTTGCATAAGAAACTGTAATTGGACTTACCCTTGGCCAATTTTTTCAAATCGAGTGTATTTCTTCTTAGGATCTCCCACACTCACAATGCTCCCTGAAAGAAACAAAATTAAAGGTGCTCACTTAAAAATGGAGATACCACCTTTCAGCAGATCAGAAACGCAGCCCCACTGTCTGGGGTTGTGAGCCACTTGTAGTCAGCTGGGTAAGAACAACAACAACGCAGGCAGCTCCGCAGCACAGATGGCCTCCCTCCATGAAGACTGATCTTCTACAGGCCTTTGGAGAGTCACCTTGACAGGAAACTAAGAACATGAAGAAACATTCACAGGAGACAGATACCAGAAAATAACACGTACCAGTGCAAGTGTTTGTTGTCTGTAAACATTAATGAGAGCTAGACAACAGAGCCTTCAGTTTCTTAGGAATAAATACTCTGTGTTATTCAACAGAAGGCTTAATACTTCCGAAGATTAAATGCATGTTGGGTTCTGGAAGCAACTTTTATGAGCAGGTGCCATTTTCAGAACAGGAAGAATATTGCAAAGTGTTTCCAGGAGGGGATCTTCTCAACCTTTCAGCAGTTTGCCAAAAGAATGCCTTTAAGTTTTTGAAGAACAGCATCTCACGTTATAATCAATATTTATGGGGCTTTAAGAACTATGACCGTCGTAATTTATTACCAGGCTAAGTTCTTGAAGAAGACCTTGCTTGTGCCATTTTAGGAACCACACTGCTTGTCTTCAACCTGACTCAGATCAGTAACTAGCATTTGACTCGCGCTCTCAACACTGCACACATGCTGATCTTCACAAATAAGCCCAGCCGTGATGGCTAACAAGAACAGCAATGTTCCTCGGGCGCTAGTGTTACACAGACAGCTGCACAAATGAGATGCTGGGACTCTGATGAGCAGAGGCGATGCAGTACAGAAGCCAGGCCAGACGGGGTGCTGCCGCCTCCCGGCAGCCCGGCGCTGCAGCAGCGGGAAGGCAAGGCCAGCCTGTCCGGCACCGAGCGTGGGACACTGCTGGTCCATCAGCCATTGTGGAGCTCATGGGCCACTGAAAATTAAAATTAAAGCACTGCTTGATGGCTTCTTGCCCACTCAGGGGTGTAGACAGTCTGAACAGGAAGGAAAGAAAGCAGTGATTAGCATACTGTGTTCGTGTCGAATGAAAGAGCCAAAAATCTGATAAACTCCAATAAATCTGAAGGAATAATTAAAAAAAAAATACTGTTTTTTCTGGTCCGTTGGTTTCTTAGATAAAATACAAATAATGCAGCCTAAAGTAATGGCTCAATGCAAATGACTTCTAAAGATTTAACTTGGAATGTACATCACTGAAATAATTCAAGAAGGTTAGTTCAGGAGGAAAGACTTCCACTGTTTTGCAGCGTATTTTGTTCGACTGATCTGGCACCGTTCCTGTATCACAAATATACACACATACTTATTTGTTCACCTGTGTGTCCAGAACAAAACTAGGTGACGCACCACTCACTATAAGTAGTGACAAACACCTCTCCCCCCTGGCCAGGCCATTTCTCTGGAGCAGAGGGCTTTAGCATCCAAATGGGCATCTGACTGGATGCCTAGCCAGGAATCCTGCCCGCCAGCAAGGCAAGAAGATGGGGCATCAACACCATCTGGTACGCTCCCTGCTAAAACAATTTTGCTGACCTTGGCAAGATCGCTAATGGGAGCTGCAGGAGAAGAGGTTTCCTTTGCCCTGCAGTACTCGCTCCCCTCGCCCGGCCCTCCAGGAACGCCAGCCAGTGCCTGCTGCTTCTCTATAGGGGGTCTCCCCTGTAAAATAACTCTTCAGTCAAGAAGACTATGACCAGAGGACTCTGGGACTCCCTGTAACTGACTGGAAGAAGGGATGTGAGATGAGAAACCATCCCCTTCTGCTCACACTGCTGAGCTTAACCATGCCCCAGGCAGGGATCCCCACGAGACTCCGCAGCACTAAACCAAACACTGCTGTAATCCTGTGCTGGGCTGGACAACCCAAAAAACACCCTGTTGTCCGTGTCTGGCAAGGTGCTGTTTCCAGCAAGTTCATGGAACAGCGTAGCTATCAGAACAGATATCAGAAGTTCATGGAAGTTCACGTTAGAAAAGAATGAAGAAAAAGACTGCAGAACAAATATTTTGAAAAAGAATTTTCCAAGTTTGCCACCGATTTTGCAGTTCAGATTTCTGGTGGTTTTCCTCAAAACTTGAGTAGCTGCTTTCACTAGTTAGTTCTTTGTGGCTGGTTTCATGTGCCTAAGCCAATGCACATCAAATATGACAGCACTAAAATCCACAAATTGACTGGTACATGGCTCCTACCATGGACAAAAGATAAACATATCAGCTACACTGATGTTTTTAAGCACCTTCCGTTATCAAGTCCTAAATTAAGCGGATAAGAAAGCAGAATTGGGCCACTTCTGTTTTATAGTTACAGTGGAACATATTCATGATTTCATTATAGACAGAATTTTGTTTGATCTTATCTCAATATTACAGGCTTTACTCCCTAGTAAAACTTGTCATGAAAGTGACTCTAAAAAAACCCAAGTTATTTCAAGCAGAAAAGAATTATGAAAGCAATTTAAGATAAAAGAGGGCAAGGGACATCTTCCCAAAAGTAGCATAAAATTAACTGTGGGGGAAGTAGGCAAGGTGGAGAAGTCATACGAGTTAAAACAAAACAAAACAGAAAAAAACAACCACCACACATGCTTAAACATAATTCGCCCAGGACTACAACAAAAAAGCATCACCCCCGTTCTCAGACAGCTTCATGAAAGCACAAAAAGGTCTTCATTGTCCACATCACAGTTTGCCCAAGGCAGACCTTGCTCGCTTGGTATCAAATTCATAAGAAAGAAAAAGCAAGAAAGCATGTAACATTTCAAAGATATAACCCACAATAACTCAAGGGCTCAGTCCTAATCTGGCATACACAGAAGCTTGAATAAGCAAAACGCATGCTTATGTTCAGGTATGCAGGGCACCTGCAGATCTCATGGTGGAAGCCTGACTCAAACATTTAGCCTCTGTTGAAGAAGCTCTAATTCCTCCCTTTATAAGCTGACATACCTGCAGGGAACTATCTGCTCTGAAATGTATTTCATTGTGCCCTCAGCTAAAGTTACTGAACTTAACCCTTGGAGACTCCCTAATGGCCCTGAGATTCAGTTCTTTATAGTCCCGTCAACCTGCTAAGGGTGCAGAAAACTCTACGCAAGCAGCTAAGGAAGGCTTCAGCCTCTGCAGTCACACCAACCACCAGTGACAGGGCAAGTCTGAACCAGCATTGATGACCACTGTGAAGAAGCCACAGCCAGACTGCACCCCTTTACAAGCAGTTGCCCCCATTAAAGACAGAACATTATTGGCTCTAGGATCAAACACTAGGAGGTGTAGATCAATCCACTTTTTGTCCTAACAGTTACTGGTAGACATGGAGTAAACCGCGCTATGTTATGAACCCAACAATTTACTATCTGAGAACATAGCACTGGCAGCTATTACATGCAAGAAGCAGATTAAATTGGTTGTACTGCAGAATCACAAAGGGCTTGATGTGCTTTCCTAGAGTATGATCTGCGCAGGGTTTGGGGCCAATGGTTAGGATTCTAATAGTATTAACTGGCTGGGAATTAGCTATGACAAAGTGCCATGTATCTGAGGAATATACAGTGGATGTGCTGGAGGCTGGCTCATGAGAAATGCTTGCAGTGCAGTTTTACTTGATCACACCACATAGATGTGTGTCTGATACATCTTTATAAGCATAAAGCTAAGAAATAAGGATTGTTGTATTTTTTTTTCTTTTTGGGCGCACTGAAAACACCTCTTCTTCTCTATCTGTGGTGTCAACTGATGTTCTTTCAAAGGAGTTCTGACAAAAACATAGAATTCTTATAAAAACAAACTCTGCTATATTAGTAGAAGCAGCAGTAGTAACAACAATCATAAAAACACCACCAGTAGAATATCTAGGGCAGGAGAGCTCCTTGAGGCTGAAGGAATCAGCTTAGTGCTGTAGTTGTCTACTGGCTAAAAAAAATAAAAAACTGAAAAAAAAAAAAACCCCAAGCCAACCCAAACAGCAAAACCCCAACAGATTTCTGCAGAGTACTTTGGCCCTGATGACCAGTAAGAAGTCAGGACTCTAAAGAGAATTTAGGAACCCAAATATTCTGTTCAATTTGGCCACCAGCACGCAGGAGTTCACTAGGTCATTCACTAGGTCACAGCCTTCTGCTCAAGCAGAAACAATCTCTGCTTTTGCCTTTAGCGTAGAAGGAAGCTCAGGCAAATCCAACCCAGCCATAGCTGCCCTCAGAGGCAGATGGAATACCCAGAGCGCTCTCTCGCCTCCTCTAAGCACAGTAACACTTTGTGTAGGGAGTTCTAAGTGACTCTGTGACACTGAGGGTGAACATTTGGTACGTATAGTCCTGAAACATGCATACAGTACACTGCTTTATCAGACAAGAAATACAGAATACGTACTCAGTTTCTCTAGGATCTCCTCATCTGTCATCTTGGATTTTTTTCGCTGCCTGTCTGTGTTTCTGTACAAAGTGTTTGTGTTTGAGTTTTCAGGCTGGGGAGTGGTGGCTTCTTTAGCTGGTGCTGGTGCAGCGGCAGGTTCAATTACAGAGCGTGTGTAGATCTGTGACAAGAAATTATTTTGTGTCAGAAAGGTGGCTTGCAGAGATACCCCTGAGTTCACATTTCAAATGCAAACCCTTAGGGAGATGCTGCCTGCCACATCCAGGGCTCTTAAAATGTTTGGTTTTGCTGGCCACTCCTCAAACTGAACAGGCAGAATGAAAAGCTAGTTTTATACAAGTTCATGGCCAATTTCATTTTCAATTTTCACTGATTTTCTGAAAGATGACTGAAACAATGAATTTATTGTGTTGCAAGGATACAGAAATAGATCTGTCCAGGGCCCTAGAGCCTTGTTCCTTGATGCTCGTGTGTTTTCGTGGGTAACAAAATGACTCTTCAGTTGGTACGTAAGCGTCTGAATAGAAGCAGGGAGCATTTCCCTTTTCTGATCATAACTGTTGAACTGACTTCTCATCAGTACTTCAAGCTTTAGGGAGTGGCCACTAGGAACTGCGTTCCAGTCCTTCGAGACTTACCTTCTCTTTACAATGCATAGCTGCATAGCATTCTTCTCACCAAACTTTGGTCATGTAAAAGTTACGCATGTAGTGTAAGCTTTCATTTAGCTACTCTGTGGAGAGGAACAGGTACCTCCAGGGGACAGTTCCTCCTATGGATCCTGCAAGGGTGCGAACTGCATCTGATGACCGCTCTCTCCTCTGATGACAGAGAGCCTACACAGATATTTTGGACAAAGTTTTACACTTTTCACTTTTTTCACTTTTGCATTGGTAGCATTAAAAGACACTCTTTATCTTATAAGTTAAATCCAGAGACCCTGTCAGAATCACCGGAAACTCATGACTAAATGACAAAGTTCAAAACAAATTTTCCTGGTGTCAGTGGCTTGGGCAAAGCACTATGTCATGGTAGGACTCCAGTGCTGTCTGATGAGAAGCATGCAGCTCTGAATCACACCAAATACAGTGCTAACCAAAGCTGGGGCTTACTGATTTTGTATGTTCAGGCCGTGGTGCAATAACAGGTGGAGGTTCATTGTCATCTTCCTCTTCTTCATCATCTTCATCCTCTTCTTCGGAAACAGAGGGAGCTAGCGGGGGTTCTGATGCTGTTTTTGTGCTCTGTGAACAGACAGTACCATGAGTGACAGTCACCATTTTGACACCTGGGAGGTTTCATAATTACACACAACTTTAGTCTGCTTAAACATCAGAAGCCAATCTAGACACGCCTACAGTCCTACAGGCCTCAGTTCTAAGTTACACACAGTACGCTACAATTTAAAGGTTACAAATTACCATGCTGTTTTGTTAGTCCGTCTTGATGTTGTTCATTTTTGCTAAAAACAACTAGATCATTCCCATGTTTAGTCAAAGTCTAATTTCACAAAATGTAATGCTCGAGTATCACTAGAAATCACATCTAGTTGCTGGTTAATTGCTTTGGCATTGTGTCTGCAGAAATGGTAACAGTTAATTAAGCTAACAGGTGTCCAACCAGCTAGGTTAATTAACACACTTCAAAATGCAAAGCCTCTTTCATCATCTTGCTGGGAATTTGGTTGTGGAGAGAAAGGCTATTTGTTTCTTTACTATTTTACCTGTGGGGTAACCATATTGCCTGTTTCCACAGCGCTGAATTTCCCTGTTTAGTAGCTCCTTTTTCAGCACCATCCTCCTCTTTACCGAATCATAAGTTAACACACGTTGATCTTTCCACTGTTTGCCTATTTCTTACAGCAATAGTAACCCAGAGCAAACGGAGCCCTCTCAGCAGCAAGGTGCACCCTGCCGACCTGCCCGGGGCTGCCAGGCAGGCATCCCGACCGCTCACCCAGGCTCCCATTACCGGCAGCAGAGAGTAAAAGCTGCTGCCAGGGTGCAGTCGACCTTCAGGCAGACTCCAAATACGGGGCAGGTAAGGGAAGTCTGGCTGATCAGTTGTCTACATGCAAACGGAAGCCTACAGCACAGGTATTTAACGTTAGGTGAGCTGACGCTCCCCCAACAGTCCCAGCTGCTACTCAGAGGCAGGGGGGTTGTATCACCTTGTCATAAATTTGCTGGTGAAACAACAAAACCTGAAAAAGGTGCCTTGTTAAGTGTTTACCAACTGCTCTAAAAGCTGGCTACAGCAGGCCACTTAGAGAATTGAAGCTAATCAAAGGCACCATTATATTCACATCTCGTTTGCGCGATCTTTAAAATGGCATCAATTTGGTCCAGTACAAATACCAGTAAGGGACGGCCCACAGGAATCAGGAAGACCTAATCTTCACGCCTGTGTTTTACTGAATAGATGACCGTGTCGCTGCCTTAAGTCAGCCTGTCATACCAATACACACACAGAGTGCTGTATTTACTGAGAGACTCAACTCCATCACCCAACTTCTAAAGGTAAATGGGTGAAACAGGCTACTAATCTGGCCAAAGCAGGGAATGATAGGTCAGACCTTCTAAACACCAGTTTAAGGGCCAGCTCTGTCAAGCAAGAGGTGCCCTAATGGGAAGGTGAATGTTACTCTGTCATACATTAGATCAGTGTCTAGCTTTCCATGCATCATCAGCACTCTGCTTACATGGGGATAGATGATGATTAAGGGAAAAATAAAGAAGGGAATAATCACATTTCTGTTATGTCAAATTCTTACAACTGTTTTTTCCACTGAGCTCCACACTTGGCCTGACAGTACTCAGTTGCGCAGCTAGAACACATACAATGCCATATTATTTAATGCCAGACTCCCATTAAAACATTAAATGAAATTAAAATCATTCCAGTGACTGCTCGATCCTGTCAAAGTGTTGTTTTCACTGTTCTGTAACATTCAACCAGCATCCTCTGAGTTGGTCACTTTTGAAAGCTGACATCTTGACTGTCTCACCGCTGTCTATGTCTGCCAGAACAAAATACCACAGCATCTGCCCACGCGTCCACACCACTGGAAAAGCTATTGGGAAGCTTACTGTGCTCTGGTGAACCCCAAACTTCCCTCTAAAAGTGTGTTTTGTTAAAGATAATGAAAGTGGCACCAGTTGAATATCCACACTTCAGATTTTCAAAGATGATTTTCATTTCATTATACACCCTCTGCTGTATAATCACAAACTTAAAATTAAGTTGCTTAACACTTGAAAATAAAGGCCAAATCTCCATTCAGTCATTTGCTATTTAATGCACTAATATTAACACTAATAAATCTGGTCAATATTAATGTGGATGTCATGACTATATCTCTGGGATTGCTATGGCAATCCAGGATTAATTAGAGTAGATGATTATTTAAAACTTTCTTTCAATGGTTCCAGTGAGTTACATATCAATTATAACCTTATTTATATTCAGCTACATATCCAGCTGTACTAAGGATAAATCATAAAATTTAATAGAAATGGATTCTGAGTTGTTAAACCTAAATTAAAATGGGCTAATTAGACAGTACTGCATGTTGTTGCGAATTATATATTCCACCATGGTTAAGAACAGCAAGCAATCTTCTGTTTGCAAAACCAGACTTTCATCTGTTTAAAAGTTCTTAGACAGAAAATTAGAAAAGAGCCAGTGGTCCCTTTTCTGCTGCTGCAAAGACACTAAAATGTACCTTCTTTCAGCCTACAAGGCTGGCGCTCTATCACAAAAGGCAAAGCTCACAGCTTGCTCCACAATTCTTAAATGCTACGAAAGTAGGTTACTTTCACACTCACCGAAGGATGGGCTTCTATGTATCCATGGGCGCTTTTATCTGCAATGTGCAAGGGAAAATTAAGCAGTTGCTATTATAAAACTGCCTGTTGTGGGGAATCCCACAGAACAAGTCAATCCAAATAAATAGCGTTTTTCTTTCACAATATACCTCCAGTAGCAACAGTTATTTTACGTAACAAGCAAGATAACAGGACAATATACTAGGTAATTCTTTTTTGACAGTTTCTTTGTCTGGTTTTTTGCCCTGTTTTGCCAGTAAATAAAACAAATAGAAACTTGGTCAAGAAAATGCAAATTGTTCTTTAACAGTCAATGCTTCTGTTTCTGCCCAAGAGCTAAAGCAGTTTTTTTCTTCTTTTTTTTTTTTTTTAAATAAATTGCAGGCATTGATTCTCTTTAGCTTGCCAGAAATGTTTCCCTGTAAAAGCTTCCCCAAAATCCCCCATAGCCACGGCAGTTCTATTCTGATATAGCACAGTAACAGCTCCTGAGTTCAGGAGCATACACTAACTGGTTTGAATTTTGCATCTCATCACAAAAGTAACTTGATTTTAGCAAGCATTAAGTGTCAAGTTAGACAGTCAAATCTTTTAATTATGGAATTTGGAATTTAGAAGAAAAAAATGCTTTCCCTCAAGAGAAGAGAAATGTTAGTAAATCCTGGAGATAATGGCATAGTTTTTAGAAGGACTTCTGAGAAGCTCTCCCAGTCTGCATTTTGGAAGTTGTATTGGTTGAACCAGCAAATTGAGGAAATTACAGACTGCACTGCCTTTTTTTTTTAAATTACATATGCTGTCCACACCCTGTTGGATAGAGATACCCCCCTATTAGCTGAAGCTGTTGACATGAGCTTTACCAAAGTAATGGTATCTTAATGGTATTTTTGTTTAAAAATCAACTCAGTTATTAAGGAATAGCAAAAGAACACATCGATACAACAGCCAGATATGCTGCACCCAGCAAAAACCTCCGCTTACTTGCTAGATGTGTCACCAGTCGGAGTTTGTCTAGCAAAAAAAAGAAGTAATAGGCCAAAACCAAAAAAAAGCAAACTGCAGCGCAGGCTTGCTCTCTCATTTTTGCAGTGCTACGCTACAATTTTGCAGACTGTACACAACCAAGGGAAAAAATGACACCCCCATCATATTTGCAGGCTTTTGGATGGTAATGCCTAAACCACGAGGATGTTCCTGGAATGAGCATTCTGCGGAGATTGCTCTGAACACTGACGCCTTCCTTCTCATCCTCTGTGGCAACATCCCTTTTACATCACAATAGCAGCCGTTCCACGTTTGTTCCTGAACTTATGCATAGCTACCTAACCTTCTCACAGCCAATGCAAAAAAATCCTGGAAAATTCTCCTCTATCACAAAACCCCCTCATAGTCCGTAAGCTATTCTTCAAAGGATCCAAGAGTAACTCACAAAATGCACAAAACAAGCACATCCCCCTACTCCAATCTGAACACTGTGAAGGAACAGGGATGCAAAGAAACAGAAGTAAACATGACCTTTGGCCACTAATGCTTCTGACTAAAACTGGTGATGATTGTTCCATCTAGTATCTTACTTAGTTATAAAAACAAGCAACAAAGAAAAGTCACAGTATCAATGACATTTAGGTGACAAAAAGAAATACAATCCATTTCAGGAGTATTCCACAAAGCAGAGTTTTTTAAGGTTGCTCCTTGACCACTTGAATATTGAATTTCCATCAGCGAGATGTTGGCTTACCTCCTGACGTAAAGCTCATATATTTCTGGTTGTTAACTGTTTCTTTGGAATCATAAAATTTGAGAACATCTAGAACAGCTTGTGGGTTCTTCTTCTGCTCCAGTTTTGTTATGTTGGAGGTCTGTAGTAGCCTGGCCCACTGCTCTGGAATGCCCTATAGATGTCAAGTGGAAAGAATGCGGATTTAGAACATTTAACAGCCGCAGTCTCACAGATCTTTACCAAGATCCCATGCTACCTGTAAGATTACTTTCAGAAATTTTGATTGACCTTATAATTAAAATCAGTAGCTTATACATTAGATTAGATGAAATCATTCTCTTCTCTATCAAAAGAGAGAGCTAAAACCAGGATCCAACTTTAAAAAGAAAAGAAAGTTATGACTGTGATAGGAAAAAAAGTGCATGAAACTCATCTTTAAATCAACTCTGCTCTTCCATGGAATAATGATTTAAGACTTAGCTTGTTTTCCTGGTGATTCAGTGCAGACATAACAAGACTATTCTATATTTGTGGACAACACAGTGTATTTTAGGAGCTTTACACTGGATTTTTAATGCATAATAATGCAAACACATTTTGCTGAAATGATCACGGCTGTCTGATTAAAAGGTAAACCCCACCCTGATAAAATGAATTTTCAGTATACCAGGGACCACTGCAGGGTTAAGAATCTGTATTTAAATTCTCCAAATCGTAACACTGAGTTGTACCACTTCTGCGAAGGCTGTCGCTTTTTCAACCTCCTGTAGCTCTGTAGGTTCTCCACTGTAAATATACAGAAACCAGGGACTCAGAGAACAGGCTGAGGGTGCCAAAGCCTTGCATGAATTCTCAGACTTCTGATGAGTGAGGGTGGCATTTGAAAATTGATCCAGTGGCTGAAAGCCGCAGTTCTGCATTGAAATTATATTGATGAAAAATTGCTTTAAATATCCAGTATAATTTCCTAAATTTGAAAGCCTGTAATTTTCCCCATTTACCGCACAGCCAACATCTACCAGCGAATTGTACGGCTTACTGAATGAAAAGCTACACCTGAAGTACATTTAAACTTAGCCTTGGTGCCACCCCAATCTAGGTAAACACTTTAATATTGCTTCTTCCTAAGAAGTTCTCCACAAAACAATGTGTGACATGGGCCTCCAAAGTTTAGGATTAATGAAAAAAAAAGTGGGATAAGCCAAGCAACAAATCTACTGCACACACATCAACCTGCTGCTGCAGTGCTATGACATCTCAAAGAAGCATTTTGATGCAAGATTCTTTTGGGCCTGTGACGCACCTCTGGGAGCTTCCCTGTGCACATCTGTGAGCCATAGAGATCTGGCTGTAATGGACGTAAATAAAGAAAGAAAAGAAAGTTAAAACAGAATGTGGGACAACTTAGAAGGTGGTAGGAGGAAACCAATGGGCCAAAATGGGGAAGTCCCATCTAAAATGGGAATTACGAGGCAGATATCAAATAGATTAGGTGGTGGACAGGCTACAGGAAGGCAGGCTTAGGGAAACCGAAAAATCACAACTGTTCCAAAGTTTGGAAGCATCATTTCCCCCTCCTCTCTTTTTTAAACCAGTTTTTCTCTCCCTCATAAAAGTACATTACTGAGGATTAACAGCAAGTGACTGGAAAAATTACCTGCGATTTCATTTTTTAGTTAAAAAAGAAACATAATAGAGAAAGATCTGGGCTTTTGCTGTTGGTCCAGTTTTGAAAGCCAGGTTCACATTTTTGAATGGCTCTACACAAGTTTTTTTCCAATGATTCTCCAGCCCCAAGATCACAATTGGCCAGTGCACGAGTCAACAAATGCAGTGGAGAAAGCAGCTGGTCAAACTTGGATTTTACACTGGGAGGTTGTGCATTGTCGTAACACAAACAATCTGTGCGCGTCAGACTGAAAATCAGGACAATTCTAAAGAAATGCTTGACAGGATTAATAATGTGCAACTTCTTTGGATCTATAGCCACAACTTTCTCCCACTTGCTAATGTCATAATCATGAAACTTTAAAAGTTTGGCGGGTGACCACATTTTGTTCTAGATTGGGGATCAGGAAACTGTTTCAAAAAAATGCATGCCATACAAAACGCACTCCCCAAAGCCCTGCAAACCACACTTCCTCCTCCATTCAGAAAATGCAACTGTTTTTTCAAAATAAATCAACATAAAAGCTCTAGCAGCATGCTCCCGCCCAACAGTTTCCAACCAATTTTATTTTGAGCTTTAAAAGCCCTACTTCTTAGCAAATGTGGTTGCTCCAAGCACAGTGAAATGGAGATACAACATACGTTCATGAGCAACAACACAACTTGGTGCTCAAGCCTGAAAGCCGAAACTCAGGAGCCCATGCAACTTCGATTTGAGATGCAACTAACAGCAATCAGGTAATGCAGCTGGGGGGGTGACTGTTTGGTGTCAGAAAATGGCCCAATGCATTGCACATAACCAGTAGAGCAGACGCTATTGGCATGACAACTCTAATAATTTGAAACAAAAACCCCATATATCTGCACGTTTATTGGACATTCCCATGGCACTTCCAAACTTTTGAAAGAGACAGACAGTGTGATCACTAGACAGTGGGAATATTTTGACATGATATGGCTAGTGGAGGTCCCTTCGGCAGGACATACTTACCACAGGACTACCCAGCTGATACACGGGTTGTACCCAGGTTGGGACAAATCAAACATGCCTGATGCAATGTGTAACGTAGTACTGGCCTCTGGGATTAGTTGGAAGCTGATAGCTAGCTCTTAATGGTGCAAAAATCCCCTTGCTTTGACTGCCATTTTACTCCACTAAGGACTGCAGGGTTAAGTCTTGTGCTGGCAAGGTGCATGGAGGAAGTCACCTCTCCCTTCAGTTTGTTCTGAGTTGGTTTGAGCCTTCTCAAACAGCAGCGCTGCACTTCCACACTTTAGGAATAAGTATTATTGTAGAAATACTGTGGGATTGTAAAACAGCAGCCACCTACTGTCCACTGTTTTGAAAAGGAAAAAGATATTAAAACGAAATTGTGCTACAGCAATAAAGCTGGACGTATTCAGCCATGCACAATCGCTTTGTTCTATAAAAGGCCAGGACCTGTGCAGGTGGCATCTGACGCCCCAAAACAACAACAACAAAAAAACCCCTCTGATGCTAGAGACTGTTTTGACACACTGCATGATCATAGTAACATTCAAACTGATCCAAACCGTGATCTCTGAAGTACTTATAGAGAGTGCTTGTGCTTAGAACTGAAGTGTGTTAACCTTGACGTCCCTCCTTTTTGTTCCAGCTGGCAGGGACGTGAAACTAACTGGGATCCTCACCACCAGTCTACGGGAGAACACGATTATGACCCATCGCGTTTGCATAGAGCCAGAAGGAAAAATTCTGAAGCACAGGGTAGAAATAAAGGCAGAAGGGCTGAAAGGAAGAACAAATATAGAATAAAAACAGCTGAACATTCAGCGGGAAGATCAGTGGAACAATGAAGGAAGGAAAGAAAAGATAGACGGGAAGAAGGGATGCAAACACAAAAGAGAAAAAACAAAAGCAGAAAGTAGATAATAAATAATATGATACTAAGATAAAGAGAATGGCACTGAAGATTAACCTGAACGATGAAGTGGCTACAGGGAGAGACGGGGGGGGAGGGGGAAGAGGAAAGCCAGGATAGATAGCAGGCAAAACACACTCTTAAGAGCTTTATGCTAGGTTTCTGATCAAAAATGGCCACATCTGGGCTTTTTAAATGAGTATTTAATCAAGTCCTACGGTTTGGCACAGAATAAATTTTGAAGTAAGATTCTGTAAGAGGCATCTATTTTAAAAAGGCCGATTAACCAGTCCACATATTCTAAATGTAGCTGTATTTCCTAATTACTAAAGATTTCATTATTCCTTTAAAGACATGCTGTCATTAATGTGGTTTTTTTCCTTCTGTTGTTATTTTATTATTACTATTGCTACTGTAGCATACAGAAAGTTTCCAGCTTTCCGAAATGTTTTTGAGAAACAAAAGTAGCAATCAAAGTAAAAAATGATGAGGGAATCACACTTAGGGCTCAGACTCTGAAAACTAACCATCCTTTGTCCAGGCAAATGATTTGTCCCATCCTGTTTGGTGTATGCAGCCAGTCAGCACTATCACAAATTTACAATTTGACGCACAGTGATAACACAGTCTGACCACTCAGCTCACAGGGTGCTACTGATGGTACGGAGAGTTGCTAATGCTTCCCCTCACCTCCACGGTTCAACCAGACGTAAGCTTACTGCCGTCCTAGGTTTAAGGTCTAATGGTTTCAGCACCTAACTAGTAGTCTGAAAGAAAATACTTTGAAGCCCCCTGCAGACTTCAAGGAGCTTCTATCAGACTAATTTTTCCCAACACTTCATACACTTTGTTGTGGCATAAGTAGAAAAAGCTGACTGCTATTCTATTAATACATAAAGGCTAGAAACTTGTCTGATCACCTAGTCTATGGACATATTTTGAAGGACATTAAATTAAAATGAATGGATTTCCACAATGCTGCCGTTTTCTGGGCGTCTCCAAGGGCTGTCTGCAGAGCAGCTGAACTTTGCACTGTGGGGCTGATTGTCTATAGCAAGACATACACTATGCACACGTGTGGGGGTTTTTATGTGGGTTTTTTATGCTTTTCCAAAGACACTGAACAACCAAGCCCTGTAGCAGCTTGTGGGACTGATAAAAGCATACTCCTACATTCTTCCTAGTTTTCATTTTCCACAGACACTCTGCTGACAATCCTTGGAGAAAAAAAAAAAAGCAGCCTGAATCAGAAGTAAAAGACTCCAAAATCCTAACCCAACAAATAAAAATCTTCAGCCTGGCTGCTGTCATCTGACATTTCTGGCAACAGGAGGCTATTTTACCATCAAGAAACTAGAAGCTCTGGTAAGCACGCAATACAGCGGTTACTTACTGTGAATTCTCCAGTGACGGCATCAAATCCCACATGAATGGTATGTTCAAAGTCTGAAGGAAGAGAGATCTCAGGACGTTCCTTCTCTTTCTTCTTGTTGGCTAGAGGCAAAACATTAACACACACTTATTTTTTGCACAGCTCTTCATTCAAAAATTTTCACTATCAAATGTGCTCAAAATAGTATTTTAAAAGTGGAAAACAAATCAATTAATATCCATCTTACTTGACAAATAGCTAATACAACACCAACTGTCAACCCCTCTTTGGGAAGGCCAGAAGGTGTTATTTCATTTTCTTTTTCTTCCAAACAGTGTCACAGCTACCAAAGCAAGCTATTCACAAAGTAGCCTTCTTAGGCTGTCTCTAACCAGTATGATTTCTATTATCAGTTCTTTTTTTCATCAAGTTTTCACATCTAGCACCTAACTCCTGTGGGACTTTGCTCTGTGGGTTCCTGCAGAAGCAAAGCACCCAGGACACGCGTGTGCATGCCTGTTCACATGCGTGTCTTTCCTCCAACATGCTTTGAACCTGTTGTCAAACTCAGCCAAACCAGAGAGGGAAGGTTTTTTTAAGATAACCAGGTTCCTACCAGCTCTGTGAAAACAGGCAACTCAGGAGAAGACAAAGATTCTGTTCCTGCCTCCTCGCCAAGCAAAAGGCTGAAGCAGTGGCTCTGTATTAGAAACCACAGATTCTGCCCAGCAACAAGATCCCATAAATGCCATTGGAAAAGCTCCATCTGAGCTCTC
>NW_009258770.1:91168-99304 GCF_000687185.1 Egretta garzetta | reverse complement strand
CGCTCCGCCAGTATTCACAGAGCGGAATACTACTCCTTCAGCAGTATCTTACTGAAGGAGAGACTTGGAAGTCAGTCAATCTGTGTATGTTTCTCATCTCCCTCCTATTTTAACACCTTTTGAAAGTAGCATCCCTTGTTGTCATCCGTCTCCTGTGCTTTTTACTATTGACAAATCTCAGTTCAGCCCAGTTTTATTGACCCCGATAAAGGAGTGGAATAAAGGCTGCGAAAAGCTGCCTTCACTCTGATGCATCAAGAATCCACGTTCAACAGCGATTTCTCTGAAAAATGGTGGCAATAATGCCAGTTCTGGAAAACTCCCAAACGCCCAGACAAACGTAGCATAAACTCACGTTCAGACATCTATCCTTCTGGCAGGTACCTGAAATATTTGGCTTCCCTGGAGAACCAGCATGCTCCAAGACTAACTACCACGTGGCTGAATAATACAGTACAGAGCTGTCTGTAGGATCTTTGCTAGAGCCAGTGGTATATACGTAACAGCCGAGAGGGGAACTGCCATGCTACCAAATACATTTGTCATTTCAGTGGAAAAATTACATGCTAATGACTAGAACAGAACAAATATTACAGTGCCCGCATGCAGTACGCGAGAGTTATTAACACAAAATCAGAAAACACGACACGCATAAAGCGCTTAAGTAGAATACAAAAAAAGTCACATCACCTCGTATCTTTAAGGAAAGCACTCTGCACCCCAAGATCCCACCTCTTCTGTTGCCATTCCTACCAGTTTAAATATCCTCATCATGGTCCTGAGCAGGCTTGCTCTATCGATCTGATGTGACGTGGCTTCACGCTAACCGTTGTGAGAAACCCAGAGGTATGCAAGAGGTTTATACTGTGCCTTATCACAGTGGGACTCTCTGTCAGGATCTCTAAAGGCCAGTGTGTCGCCATTTATTAATGATAATATGAAAATGAATACATGTGCCATAGTTACACATCAGCAGGAGAGAAAGGAGCAGTTGTTCGGGTCCTGCCTTTGCCTTCCGTGTTCCTTCGGTGCAGTGCCAGTGACAGCCATGTTATGCACATCAAAAACAGCTGGATGAAGACAATTTTGTGCGTGTCTTAATTCAAAAGCAAGTGTCTCCTCCTACCAATATCAGCCAGGATGGAGCTTTGCAAAATCTATTTCCTGGCACATCATTCTGCTAACATAAAGCACTACTATGCTCATGGACTTTTAATTAACATTTTCCTTCGCTGTTTAGTATTACATTTGCCAGCTCTGTAAGTTTACCTAGGGCAAACTCATCCAAAGGCTGAGCTCAGGATGTATCAGCACCCCTCCCAGCCTGGGTCCGTCTTTGCTCACAGGCTGTAGCTCCACGAGGCCTCTCTTTGCATATCTTTCTTATTCTACCTTACAGCCTCCTTCAGCTGGAAGATGCTGTGCTCTTCGTAATTATAGTCTAGCATATTTTGGATGTTTCTAATCCTTTCTCTGCATTTATCCTCATTAAGTAATTAACTGTCACCTTTTGTCTGCACTGCACACCCCTACACAATGTTAATTGATAAATTATTTTCGTTTTGCATTCAGTAAAGATGGCAGCAATGTATCAAATCCAAATGCAAAGGGTTTTCTCCTTCCTTTATCTCTAAGTTGATGTTGTTTAATTTTCAGGGTAGATGTTGCCAGTGACAAGATGTCATCTCCATTCAGCATATATAACTTTTTATCATAGATAACAAAACTGGCTTCTCCTATCTCATCATTTGCAAGCAAATGCAGTGAAAATTAGATTTAAAGGATCATCAAATTCAGCTCAAAGCAACAGTCAAATCTAGAAGTGAAATAAGGCATTACAACAGCAAATGTTCCATCAAAAGCAGCACTTGTCCATTCTAGGCCTCTCCTGCCAGGGGGCAAGCGTTCTAGCTCATTCTATAAATTAACTATAAATGTAACAACTATAAATTAAATACAGAAGTAAACATCTCCTTGCAACACCCTTACCTCTTACCCAGTCTAAAAACTTTGACACTACTGTCTGTGCCCTGCAACTCAAATCCATTCTGTTTTACATTGAACTGGTGAAATGATACTTAAAGGCATGACTTTTTTGAAGCAATGACTGATGGATTCAAGGGTTTTATATGGGACATTCCTATCTGATTTTCTTACAAATGCCCCTCACGACATGCTCCTGCTGCGCAGCAGTTAGCCACGAGGGCCACCCACACCACCTCAGCAACTATTACAGATTAACAGAGAACAAGGGAAGAGTTTTCTGTCTTCCACAGTCTGCATCATCACCATCATTATTATGTTAAAAGAGCAGTCGTTTTCAAGCAAAATGTGACTCAGCTAAGTGGCAGCTTTTCTCCAGAGAGGGAGGAAGGGTTTCACCTCACATTTATGCCCTCCTGTTCTCTTGCCTCCTCTTCATCTCATTCTGTTCTTCCTCCATCCCCTCTCCCTTCCACTGTCACCCATGCTGCCCTTCCATCCTCCTTCCAACTCTGCTCCTCCTGTCCGGCCCCAGCAGCCTTGTCCTTTTCTTTCTCCTCCGTTAATCTTAACCCCTCTGAGTTTTTCTCCTTCCCTCTTTTCTTGTTATTCTGTACAGGAGGCAACCAGATGACCAAAGGTCAGACTCTGCTCCCATCCGCAGCTAAGTCTAAAGCAGCTTCAATGGAAGTGGTATTATTCACCCAGAAATCTTAACACAGGTCTAATTCTTCCGCTGAAAGGGGCATCTGAGCTGTGGGGGACCTGCTCCCCTCTCATTTCTTTAGGTCGAATGCTCTACGCCTTTGTGGAGCCACCACTTCACAGAGTATTAATTTATTTCATAGCACAGCAATTACAGGTGGTTTAATGAATGAAGAACAAGGTTGTATCAAACAATCAGGAGAACGCAAGTCATTTCTTTCTGCTCTCAATTCTCCCGAGGTTAGAGCCCTCTGCTGAAAGGGAACACTAATGCCATGAGCTCCACCGTGGCTCCCATCACCATCATTACCTCCAAGGAAGGCAGGCCAATTTCACAGCTTCAGCATGGGCTGTGGGGGAATGGGTTCAGCTCTTTGTTCCACACAGATTGTCCACGTGACACTGGAAACGTATTTCAGTTCCCTGCCTTGGCTTCCTGCCCCCAGAAAATGGGGCACCTTACCCCAGAGATGGGGGCGAGAGGAGCTATACCAAGGAACATAGGGAGGTCAGGTGCTATGGGAAGGAGCAGGACACTAACGCCTCAGTGGCTTGTTTCCACTGTAGAAATACAGAGGGGCCCCACAGAGCCATCAGCGGCTTGCCAAAACAAGGTTTTAAACACAGAAGTGCTCAAACCCTAACTGAAAACCCTACACTCCTACAGGGGAGCGACTGCGAAAGATTTCTGGTCCCCAAGCACAAGCCGCCCCGGCATACACCATTGCCTTGGAGAGAACATACCACAGCATATCCATCCTCACATCCTTCCTGTCTGGTGAGCAAATGGAAGACGACAAAGTTCCTGCAGGTTCAGGCAGAAACACCCTGTCGTGGTGTTTTCTTCATGTTCTGTTTACTAGTACCAGCGGTGGACTATAAATATAAACTTGTGATGCTGCAAAGCACTGCACTAGATGAGAGCAGCCATATTAATCGCCTTCTGTTTTATAAGCAGGACACTCAAAAATGTGTCATGGAGTCTGTGAAGCATGCACAGGCCAGCTGATACCCTGACCCACAAGCCAACCCTGAGATTTAACCACCTCAAGGGGCTTGGCCAGCCAGGCTAAACTTCCTCCATTTATTATTTCACCCAACAAAATAAAGCTGTAAATCTTAGCTTACTTTCCCTCACAGTCACATGTAAAATCATGACACTTGTATGCTTCCTAAGACCGCTCTGACTGGTAATTAATTACATCTATTTTTACCATCACTGATAATTTCCAGGAGGGGTTGGTTTGGGGTCTCCCCGTTACTTCATGCATTTCACACAGCACCTCCCGCTTAAGAACCGTTCCCTCTGAGAGACAGAACACCATCCTTGCTGGCAGTCAGGGGAAGAAGTGACCCAAGTCCTTCCAGGAATTAAACAAGCCAGGAAGAGATTGTAATTTTGGCCTTTAAAAACAATCAATTGAAAACTGATTTTGTTCCCCGAAGGGGACATTTTTGGGAAGCACTTTGCAGAGTGAACCAGCCAGGTCTGCCTGAGGAACGGGCCCATCCGGTCACAGCCTTCACGTGAGAGGAACCACCAGGACCGTCCCTGACTGAGGGGAGGAATGGGGCTGAAATTGTGCTTTCACACACTTGTGTGAAACTGTGAATTTGTGAAATTGTGCCCGTGAGGAGTTCTGAGTGCCAGGCCACCCCCAACTGCTCCACACCACCTGTGGAAGAGACTCCGGGAACAGGCGAGCTGGAGCCCTGAGGGAACGACCACAGCTCCACAGTTCTGAGCTCTCCTTGGAGGAACAGCAACTCAAATCGAAGGCAGCATCCCTCTCAAAATCCAGCTGGATTTCATGTAGCTGATCACAACCCTTTGAGCCCAGAGTTTCAGCCAGTTTTCAGTCCACCTCCCTCTCCACTGATCTAGACTGCACTTCATCAGTTTGTCTGTGAGAATACTATGGGAGGCTGCATTGAATGTGTTACTAAAGTAGAAGTAACACCCACGGCTCTCCCTTCACCACCAAGCCTGTCATCTCATGGCAGAAGGCTGTCAGTATGGTTCAGCATGAATTCCCCTTCATAAATCCATGCTGACTATTCCCGATCACGTTCTTATCCTTCATTTGTGTGGAAATGGTTTCCAGGAGGATTTGATCCACTAGCTTCCCAGGGACCGAGGTGAGGCTGACAGGCCCGTAGTTCCCCAGATCCTCCTTCTTAAAGACAGAAGAGACATTTGCTTTTTTTTTGTTTTGTGGGGTCCTTTTTTTGTTGTTTTGGGGGGGGAGGTGGTTTTTGGTTTGTTTTGGGTTTTTTGTTTGTTTGGGTTTTTTTTTTTTTACAGTCATCAGAATACCCCCAGCCACCATAACCTTTCAAAGATAATCAAGGGTGGCCTTGCAGTAACATCAGCCAGCTCCCTCAGCACTTGTGGGTGCAGCCCATCCATTCCCATGGCATCACAAAAAAAGAGAAACCCTTCCCTTAATTCTGTAAATACACTAACTCAAAACACACTCCTTTCTGCAAATGCATTTCAAAGAATGCAACTGAAATGGTTTCCTGCATGTTTAGAAGACTCTCTTGCTGTAATCATACCTAGCACATTTTAAACAAAGCCATTCTGCATCCCCTCTCACTGCAAAAGCAACAAGCAAGAAAAGCCTTGCTCCCATTCCTGGAATGTAAGTGCATAAAAAAAAAACCCAAACCAAAAGTGTCAGGCATACTGCCTTCTTCCTTCTGCAAACATATTTTCAAAAGTACACCACCTCATCTCTGTTTTTACTGCAAACGCAATGCAAAATCCAAAGGAAAGGATTCCCCAGCTTAACTATAAAGTTGTTTTTAAAAGGCAAGTCGCACAATGTGCGCGCGTTTTGCTGGCTTTTCGAAGGCAAGAAAGCAACTGACTGAACACCTCCTCCTCCTTTGAAACATGTTACTAGAGTAAATGGAACAGAAGGCTTTGGAAGGACTTTACCATGTTCAGCAACTGAAACAGAAAGAAAACAGTGGCAGAAAGGAAACGCGGCAACCAAGAACCAACAGAAAGCAAACAGAGATGTCGCCACCCATTCGCACTGCTGATACTTTACTTTTATCCCCTCCTCCTGGGAAGATGGAGCGAAGCCGGGCTTTCTTGTTCTTCTCCTCAGGGGCCATGGGGAGCGGTTTGGAACTGTGGTTTAGTGCTGAAGAATCGCGATTGTTGCTGTTCATTCTCAACGGTGGGGCTGGAGGTTTCTCTTCAATATCCAGACTATCGGACATCTTCAGCAGCCCTCACAACCTCCTGCAAAAGCAGAACAGAAAGCACGCCTGTCAGGTAAGGATGCCGAAGCTGGTGTCCTGAGGAGGAAAGAGGGCAAGAAAAGCCTTCTGGTGGAAGAAGGAAGCCTCTCTATTAGAAGTTTGCTCTGAATAAGGTTACTGCTGGTTGCTGTAAATAAATGCAGTGTCATTCCTAAAAATCATTGTATTACCATTAAAATAAAGCTTTTTTAAATCCCTGTTAAAGGCTTTTAAATTTTTTATTTACAATGTTTGTCCTGCAGTTGTTTACAATCCAAATTTTCCCCTAAAACCAGACTTTCAAAGCAAAATTTAAACAATTTACTGAAACTACCTGGTATCGTAGTGAGCCATTTTTATGATGCAAGAAACGAGGTGCATGTTGGGGGGACATGGATAGCAAGCAGCAAGATCTCTGTTCCCTGCCTGCTCTGTGTTTGGAGAGGGTTTAGTCCTGGGAACGTGGGCCTTCAAAAGGAATGATCTTTCCAAAGGGAATTCATTCAGAAGTACCAATTAAAAACGTTCTTGCACATAAAAATGAGCAATATGTTTGCTTTAAAATCAGTCAAAAGCTAAGCAGGAAAACGATCATATCCTGAAAACAATTCAAGTCTTCCTCTTTCTGTCCTGCTGCCACATGGGTCTGTTACCATAGGGTTGTTTGTGGCACAGCTTTGAATAACACCACCATGAAGTCCCAAGTATGGCACAGCAGCAAGGAGTAGACATGTACAGTCTTTTGTTGACCGCTAAGAACAGGGATACTGGTCTAAGGAAAAAAAAAATACCCAGAAATTGTTACAAAATTTTTGTAAATTGGGAAAACAGAGGGCAGGTAAGACTTTCCAAATTCCTAACCTTTCTAGTGTATCTTAAATATTAAAATTCAAGTCTGGATTAAGCAGCTGGTTTAACAAACAAGCAAGGCTTGGTAAAATGAACTGTTTTAAGACCTGCAAACAGAGTATGATTTCAGACAGATCAGATGTGATGTGGGCTATCCTGTATGTTTTTAAAGGTTACAATTCTACAGGCGCCTTGCTTTCCAACCCAAAACTGCTGTGGCTCCTTTCATAGAAGGCACGTGCAGACCACTGTGCATGTGTTACAGATCTCTCCTTGGGCTGATTCACAGATAACACAAGCTATTGCAGTCACCAGCTACTCTCTGAAATTTAAAACGAAGCAACTTCTGTTTTTCAGCTGTGGAAGTCGTAGGTTTTTCTCAGAAGTATCAGCCAAACATGGTGACTGTCACTTACACAAAGCAGTCCTGAAGTGGTAACAGCATTGCTGCTCTCCCTTTGGTCAGGTAAAGCTGCCATGGTTGAGGGGTTTGGGGTTTCATTGGGTTTGGGGTTTTTGTTTGTTTTGTTTGGGGTTTTTTTGTTTTGGTTTGGTTTCTTTTAAGAACCAAGGTTAACATTTTCAACAACTGCATTTATTTTGATATACATGGAATTTTGCCGGGATTTCCAGCTGATACATTAACAGGATAATCAAATCCACATTGCCTTAACTGACCATACCTTCCATGTAAAAACTAATGACCAACTGCAACATTTAGAGATGTTCGCTCTAGACTGTTTTTCATGACATGGGCATTTTAGCCTTTGTTACCATTTTCAAATCACCACACATAAAACGATTGCTTCTTTTTTTATTACTTGACTTAAATTTTTTATTTCATCTAAATGAGACCCCAAAATGCCAGGTCCGAGATTCAAAGCATCTGCCCAGCGACAAGTACAATAAATGAAATAGACCATCACATCTCTGTTTTGTACCAGTCCTTGGGTCCACAAAGTGGGGTTCCCTGAATATTTGGATCCCTGAGGGATCCCAGGGACCCCTCCCAGGGTCACACAGTTGAAAACCCCAGCCCTCTCCCTAGTACATACAGGATGAAGCAGGGATCCTGGAGATGTTGATTGATAAACATGCATTTAAAGATGTTAATGACGCCATTTGCTCACCTCCATCAGGGGAGCCATTTGTATGAGCACCCTTCCCAGCTGACTTCATCAACTGGTTTGTGTTAAATAGCCTGAGCTATTCTGGCATATTTTGCCTGAGGCAAATTAGGGAGAGCTCAAACAATTGCTCTGCTGGTAGATCAGTATGGCGTTCGCCAGCCAAAGAGGGTGCCAATTCATAGGCTCAAGCCCTATGTGAACTGCTAGCCATTCC
>NW_009258770.1:82451-91138 GCF_000687185.1 Egretta garzetta | reverse complement strand
ACACAGGTAATACTGAACCACAGGCAGCCACCGACCAGGGGTTGTTCCCTATAGCTTTGCCTTCAGGCCTAGAAGCGTGGAAAAGATCACGCACTCTTAATGAATGAAGTCACGTATTGGAGGCAGCTGTCAGACAGAAAGATGGTTTTGTCATTTGGAACACACCACTTGGGAAAGTTCAGAAGTGATCCTTCACAGAAAACCCGGTCCCCAGCACATGCCCGGTCCCCACAAGAGGGCTCTGCCAACACAGCCCAGCTGTCCAGGTGGAGATCTACTGGGAGACCTGCTCTGGCAGTGGAGGAACATGGCCCACCCTACTATGGAAGCACACACTTAGGCAATTACATGTTTTACGTCACCAAGGAATAGCTATAATTGTGCCCAGGCTAGGGTTTGTGCTGAATTAACTTTCAAGTACAGACTAGCCTATTCACCTAGAGAACTAGAAAAGATTTAGGTCAGTTAACATTACTAATCTTTGTGATTTCTATCCCGAAATGCAGAATGTTTTTCAGTAAGGGGTAGGATTGAGGGGGGCAGGAAAAAAAAAAAGAGCCAGTGATATAAACTACTGCAAGGTAATAGGGAGAACTACACGTGCCATGCGTGTTATCCTGGTGAAGGGAACGTGCACGATGCCCGGGTATTTCTGCACAGGGAAGCGCGAGGGAGTTCCCAGCTTATGAAGCCCAACAGAGACATCTGGACATGGCTCCCTGTCCCTCCAGCAATTCTCCCAGACTAGGAGCTTATGGCAACAGAGGCTTTTATTTTCTCTTTAACCCACCTAGAAAATACATTTCCAGCGCCAAAGACAGCCTTCGCTCCCTGGCGCAAGGCTGACCACAGAAGCACCAAGGCACGCTTTCAGCTCGTTATCAAAAGCAAGGCGGTTATTCTGTGCAGTCCATTATAGGGCACAAAGTTTCAGCTGTCCCTCAGAATGGGACAACTGTATCTGTCACTGTATCTATTTGTAAACAATGCCAGTTTGCTGAAATAGGTCCTCCCATGGGATTTCATTCCACAAAGAATACTATTAACGGTTTCTGGCCCAATTTGCCTATGATGTAATTATTTCCAAGATTTTGAAAGGAACACTATATTTTGTTCAGAGCTGTTTCAGGCTCAGTTTCAAGAACTGTACAAAGCTCTTTTATTCACTGCTAAACCAGAAAAAAAAAAAAAAAAAAAAAAAGGAGGGGGAAAGATAGCCTAAAAGGTTTAACGGTTGATATTAACTTTCTAAAGCTGGTCTAAATGAAAACTAAAGCAAACCACAAGGCAATACACACCAAGAGACTTACAATTTATGGTTTTCCTGATCAGAGCCCATCTGGTCTTCCACTCATTCTAATTTTGAGAATTCCCATGCACCACGGCATCATGACACATGAAGATTCACTATCACATAAGACTTCAGATTTTAAGTGTTTCATACTGATTCACTCCAATCTTAACATAGAGGAAACCTGTGCAGAATGGAGGGCCAACAAGATGTATTCAGCTGAGAAACTTCTCAGGTTGACATTGCAGAAAAGCGTCAACAGCATGATAGCCCAAGTTAAACTCTATCCTGGGGCCAGTTTTTCCTGTTGTAATAACAAGTCCTTGGTCCTGCTAGTCTTGTTCTGCATAGGACTACCCCATCCAAACCCACCTTGTCTATTGGAAATGATCATGCATACCCACATATTCATTCAAACAGTTAAATTCTGGTGTTTTCTTTTTTTGCGGTTTTTTTGGTGGGTTTTGGTGTTTTTTTTTTTAAAAAAAGGATATTGAGAAGATCGGAAGGTGAAAGACTGGACATTACAAAGCATTTCTTCACAGAGAAGGTGGTCAAACACTGGAACAGGCTTCCTAGAGAGGTGGTTGATGCCCCAAGCCTGTCACTGTTTAAGAAGCATTTGCACAAGGCCCTTAATATCCCACTTTAACTTTTGGTCAGCCCTGAAGTGGTCAGGCAGTTGGACTAGGTGATCGTAGTAGGTCCCTTCCAACTGAAATAGTCTAGTCCATTCTAAAAGCTAATTAACTTGATTTCTTACAAATATGAGGCTCACCGAGAACTTCATTCTTTGGAGATTACTTTTCAGAGCAAAATGCTTTCACTATTCTCATCATCTGACAAACCAGCAAGCATGCAATGAAGCTCTCCTAGGAAACTCCTTGCAAAACAGTGCATTCAGCCTCCTGATCATAAGATGGGCCTTGTACCCTTTTTCCATGCCCAGGAATGATAATTACTGCCTCAGTAAGAATCCTTAAGTGTTGCAGCAACACCAGTTCCTGACTCCCAGAAATAATCTCTGCTACCTCACCCCCTGTTCATACAGACACAAGTCGCTCCACTCAAAACACACATCGGTTCCATGAGTTTTTGCTAGGTCTCCTGGCAGGCTCCTAGGCAGCCTTGCTCCCTGTAACACTGTCTCAACTCAACATGCAAGGTGTTGATGACTGCATTCTTCCCTGGGGAGAAATGGTCACAAGACTTCCATTTCTTAGGTGCAAGATGAATTGCCAAGTCTCTGACTTCATGCTGACTAAGTTTCTATGTAGTACTTCAAGAAGCACAAAATCCACTGAAGACCTTTTCCCGAAGAAGCTACTGAAAGCAAAGCCCTCAACAAGACAAGAAGACCCTCCAATTTCCACCTGTATCTGAACTGCAAATTCTAAGAGAGCAATGCTGAAGTAACACACTCCACGCCCAAAGGACTGCAAAACCCACAGGACTCTGACTGAAGGGTAGGGAGCAGTTCCAGGGTCTCTGAGCTAATATTCCACAGCCCTCGCAAGCTCAGGGAGACAGCATGGCATTGGTTTACACTCCTGTCACATTTTTTAGACTCTTCCTGCAGCCCTGAGTGCTAGAGAGTAATTTTTTTTAAAAGCAGACCTGAGATTGCAGAATAATTCTGCAGCAGAGACGAGATCCTGGTAAACCCTGCACGTAGCCCTGTGAAACACTGAGCCCCCCGCTCCCGAGCGCTGCTGCAATACGGCTCACAGAGCACTCTGCCATACCACACCAGAGCTGTGACAGCCACCCAGGCTGTCAGGAGGAACAGCTTTTGGAAGAGGCCAAAAGCCTGTGCTCACCAAGAGGACGGAGTGCACACTCAGCAGGATTTTCCTCATCTCAGTCCTCAAAGACCCCATTAGTGCAACCAAAAGGCAGTGCTGGTAACCCTTTTAAAAGAAGTTTGTAAGCTAACAGCATGCGTGCAACAAAGAGGACAGATACCCAATAACAATCTACTTCCAGAGAAAATTCCTTTCAGTGTCCATTGGCCTTAAGGAATCATTTAAAGAAACAGACTGTTGTACCGAAATACCAAAATGTATTTGAGCATGTTAGCTAGGGCTTCCTGGCCAAGTGGCAAAAGCTGAAATGACATTCTCAGCCAGGTCAGCTATTACAGGGTTATAGAAGATGATCCAACATCCCTTCCCTTCCCCTCCACCTCTTCCAATCACCAGTTTTGTTAAGCATAAAGACAAACATTGACTTTAAATATATGGCATTCAGCTTCTCCATGACTCAAATACCCCCTTTCCCTTTCCAACAGCCCGTCTTACAATATTTTTGTGTCTAGTTCTTGCCAAGCTAGGGAGAAGAGAGGGAGGAAGATACCTGAAGCACCCAAATGTCTTCAAAACAAACACACACACACAAAAAAAAATGTTTCAGTTCAGTTCAAGTTCAGAGCAGAATCTCATGCTGGGCCTTGATCCCAGTAAGCTCTTCACCCCTGTGTATCTAGGGAATATTGTTTGTAGATAGATCTTGAACAGCTTTCTTAGGTTGATCACGTTATTTCAGAGTCTGCAGCATTCAGACATGACTGGTTCCAATTAAAACTCACAAAGAGTATCCTGTTTACAGAGACACTGGTGTTCATTTTCAAAGCCTCAGAGATACTATTGCAGCTTGTGATGCAGCAAAATTGTTCCTAAGATCCCTTGACTGGAAGGAGCCATGCCAATTTTCAGGCAGTGGCTTTGCAAACGTAACTTGAAGATGCAATGCTTGCTCTTTGTTTATAAATATACTTCCTGCAAAAAGATATTTTATTACTTGGTTATAGGGGCCAAATTCTGCTCCCAGTGATACTCACCCATTTCCCAGAGATCAATGGTGATGTAACTGAGAAGGATTCTCTCTAGATATTGAGTACTGAGACACTCTGTCTGTTAAGTACAATCTGAAGGTATTTATCCGGTATTTATCCAGTACTTCCCAGACCAGTTGCAGAAGAACTGTATCTGCTTTTCTACATCTGCATGTATACTTGCAGTTTTCTTAAAGTTCATCTGAAAGAGCACCTGGTTAGTTGTACAGAATGGATGCAGTCACGGTTTCATTACTTGTGTGAAAGAGGTTTACTGTCTTCTTTGCAAAACTTGATTAAGTTAAAATACAGTACCAATGCCTTTTTGATAAAAAAAAAAGGGCCTTACTCAGCATCAGCTAAAGCAGACACAATTCTGCCTGGGCACTCAGGGTCCATAATGTCCCCAGGGCAGCCTGTGCTCAGCTGCTGCCCCCCCGGGTGCCTGCAGACCGGGAGGTGGGTGCGTGGGGCCGGCTCTGTGGGCAGGGCAGATGCAGCAAGGGTGCCTTTGGGAGTACAGATGTCTTTGTGGGACCTCCCCACATACACGTGTTGCAAACCCATTATTGCATCCCTTCTTTATACAACCCTGAAAAAAGGCAGCATTCCCATAAATTACAGAAGGAATTATAATCCTAGAAACTGTAACAATAATGCTTCACTTCCATACAACTGTCTCACAGCACAATACAAACATTTCCCAAGTAAGCCTCCCCATTCCCCTCACAGGCAGGTAAACACACTCCAAGCTGAGCAAATTATTCAAACTGAGTAATTTCTTTGATGAATGTACTCTCTGTTTCTGTTTGCAAACACCCCATAAGCGGCTTACGATTTCCTCCAATATATTCACTTATTCAGAAGTCATCCTCTGCAACCTGCCACAAGCAACTTCTGGCCTCTGAACTAGCCCTTCATAAGCAGCTCCCTGTGTGGAGGGGGTATTTTGAATTCGGCTTGTATCCAAGCAAAACCACCCGGGGCACAAGGACTTGCAACTGTTTGTTTTCTGAGATGGGATAAACAAGCTTCTGTTAGGAGTCACAGCATTAAGAGTTTTACAAAGTGACTTACTAATACCGGTTTTAAATTCACTCTTGATAGCGCACGTGCAGCGGCAGCATCAAAAAATGAATACAGAAGGGATGTGGATGCGGTAGCTGTGGATTTAATGGTTTTGACTAAATATTTCTTCAAATTTGAATTATGATGTCCTTTGTCTGGACCTCAAGGGTCACCCAGTTACACCGCTAAGAGCTGGGAATGGACTGAAGCAGTGGAGCTTGTCACAACTGATGCAAGCAACCTGCAAACATATTCCTGCCCTGCCCTCCCCTCCCTCCCCCTGCTTAATTTACTTTTGACAGCATTTTTTGGTAAACGGCGTTCAAGAGGATCTCTCCTCTTCAAATGCTTAGTCTACCTACCTAACCACATTTCCTTCCACAAGTCTTTCAACTCTTTCTCTGCAAAGGCAACGCTTTACAAAACGCGTCTGACTTCCATCCCACAACACCCCTCAGCTCACCCACTCTGAGCGCCAATTCCCACACGGCGGAAGCTTGCTGCTGCTCTGCAGACTCCCAATACCCAGGACCCAATCCCACTACAAAAGCTTCACAGCTCCTCACATCAGTTCACTTTTCCACGTGCAACAAGTACTGGGACTTGCCCAGGGTTTAACACAGCACCTCGCACTTTCCCACTCTTGTGCAAAGCTGTGGCTCTTCAGGCTGTGGCCCCAAAAAGCAAAACATGGGATTATTTTTGCATCATTAAGCCAGTGATGTTTAATGTCAGGTGTATAATTAAGGGCTGTGCTTAACCAGTGCTTAATGTATGAGATAACATGAACAAGGACACTGAGGTGAGGCTTCAGTGTAGCTGCAAGACACCGTGAGAGGAAAACCGGAGGGAGCAAGTGTCCCTCTCCACCCCGCCAGGATGGGGCTGAGCCTTAGAGCACACTCCTAGCCCAACGTATTTTCTTTGTGGGTGTTTTTTAATCTCATCAAAACAAAAGCAATCCATTCAAACTGCGCTCATGCCGGGATCCTGGCCACTCACTAAACCGCTTGAGCTTTGGGATGGATACATGACCTGGGCGGGGAAGCAGTGTGTGTACAGAGGGTGTGGGGCAGCAGGACAGCTTTCCACATGAAACCTTGTCCAGGCATTCAGTAATTAAACCTCGTAACGGCACAGCCAGGAAAGGAAGCGTATTCCTACGGGTTACATTAAGCGAGCACCACGCAGCATCGCAGCATCAGAAGATGGCGTGCAAAGGGGTTGCAAAACCAGCCAACGCGCGCAGCCACGGAACGGGAATGAGCACATGAAATGCAGAAAGGGGGAGTACGGGTGGTAAGTGCACGTTCAGAGCTTGGCTGCCGGGAAAGCCCCTGTGGTAACTCTATGCCAGGCAGCCTCTTGTTCATTACTACTTTAAAAACGTTGAGGGTATATGGATTTTCAATCATTAAGAAACACTTTTAGGTAACTATTTTTGATAGGAAAAGTGGCTTAACTTCATATGACAAGAGGTATGGACACATCATGCCCTGATGATGCAGAAAAGCTAGCTGGGTCACTAGGACACTTCGACCACCCCAAGAGAGCAAGCGGAGAGCTTCCACCCACCTGGCTGCCTCGGGAAGAGCCGCCACCACCACCTCCACCCACTTGCACCCAATCCCAGACAGCTACACCGGTAATTCTGTCATGTTTTTTTGAATCACGGTTTGAAACAAAAAGGTTGTGCTCTAAGCTGTTGAATCTGGAGACATGCTTAGACTGCCAGAGCAATGGACACTCCAGATGGAGTTAAGAGAGAAAAAAGTGAAGGACACCAAAATGAGGTGAAAGCTCCCAGAACTCTCTTCATGAGGCCTCAGCCTTTTTTTTTTTCTTTTCCTTTTTTTTCCTTTTAATGTAACAGGAAACACTTCTCTGATTGATAAGAAATAATGAAAAAGTCCCTAGAAAAGGCATTCATATGCAAGAGGAAAAGCCAAAAATTGTACCACTCCCTCTTTTGCTTTTTATTTACACAGCTGAAGGGCTCTACAAAGCAGAAAAGGATGTCTCCAAATCAGCTGGGCCTATCAAATATCCCACATTCCAGAGGACTGCATCCCTTGTCTACACATGAAAGCGTCTGTGTGAAATGAATTGTGGATTTAAACGATTGTAGATAGACTGAAATAATTCTCCATATGGACTTTATTATTCCTAGTTCAGAGCCTAAGCCTCAGGTTCACTTTTGTTCTCCAGGAGGAGCCTAATGTAAACCAAGAAAAGCTATTTATTGGAGACACCAACATCGCAATGGCAGCAATAAAAATTTCATTACCTTAATTTAGATTAAAATAGCCCAGAAAAATTGTTTGAGTTCTAATTTGAGCTAGCAACTTGAAGTCAATCCTGAAGCAGCGTGCAAGGTCAGGTATGAGAAGCCAGCCCCTACTGCAAGCTACATACGGAGACGCAGCTGCAAGCAATCCACTTGCTGTGACTTGATGAATCCTTTGAGTGTGGCAACAAAGGCTGCCCATGCCCTTTCCTTCTTGCATCCTGAAAGCAATTTAAATGCTTTATAACTGACAATTAAAATGGACCAATCACTGACCCCAACTCAATTGACGGGTAGTAATCCTTCGGCCACAGTAAGGCTCTGTAATCCACGTTGTTGGATTTTTTGCAGGTTCAGGCTGAACACTTGTTGGCTCACTTAGTTGGCCAGTCAACCCGAGTACAGAGTAAAAGGATCTATGCTCTTCAGACATCATCTTTTTCTGGTACAAAAGAGCATTCATGCTGGGAAGCCTTACAGCAGTGTCTCTGCAGTGGCTTAACCAAAGGGCTGTGATTGTATTAGTTCAGCTGGAGAAAGGCAAGACCCCAAAGCAGTCCAGGGAACCCAAACCTGGGCTTGCTCCTTACAGCAGCAGTCAGAGTGTGAGAGCACCTGGACACCTGAAGCATTAATCTGGCGGGGTTTGAACAATACCCATATTTATATGGTGGGGAGGACACTGTTGCTGCGTTCAACAATCCCAACTGTTGCAACTCAGCACAAGAATTTCACCCCTTCTCTCATCTTCTCTGGTGAAGATGTATGAAAGGTGAATCCACACTAGCCCAGCAAGGTACCATGCTATCACACGTGTAACTTCACCTATGCCTGAGAAATACCCCAAGAAAAATCATGCTGTGGTAGTGCATCAATGCAAATGTCTCCTGTTTTACACATCATGGGCCTCCCTTTCAGCAGAAAAGGATACAAAGCTCCCTTACACCAATATAGCTGGAACCACATAAGGGCGATGTCATCGCTTCATACTGGCGGGAGGACACTGCTTGCTTCTGTCCACACAGCTTCAGGACACGCAGGTTGAACTGCCAGTTCTTCCACCGGCCTTGGACGGCTCGGGAGTCTCTTTATCATGTTCTCCTACCTTTTATCCTCTCTCTCTCATTTCTTGTGCCTCTCTTCTGTAATAAAAATGCTATATATAAGTCCTTGAGTTCATATTTTTTGGGCACCCTAAACTCCTGCTG
>NW_009258770.1:72701-82439 GCF_000687185.1 Egretta garzetta | reverse complement strand
GACGAAAGGACTAATTTCCCTGCTCCTCAATATTCTCTGCAGGTGTTGGTGCTTTCTCTGCTCTTCCACAGTTTATTCTCTGCTTGACATACTCACAGAAAATGTGCCATGATAAACACGACCAGCTGAATGCCCCCAGCCCAGCACCATTCCAACCCACGCTAACAAAGTTCGCCAAAGAAACGGCTGTGGCCCCTTCCCCTGCAAGGGTCCCCGTGGGCAGGCCAAGAGCTGGTTTTGCCTCAAAACACAGGGGTGCAGCTCTCCACAAAGCCAGCAAGAGGGAGGGTATGCTGTGCCGACTGCAACTCTACTCGGCTGAAGCACTGGCCCGTGCCCCACTAGACACGTATGGGCCAAGCCAACAACCACCACACAGCTGTGGAAGAGATGAGAAAGCAGCAATATAATGCCAGTAATTGAAAATTATAGACAGTTGCCATTTTCTAGCACCTTCCAGTCACCTTTTAGCTCATTTTGCCTTTGCAATCCTCAGTCTGTAAGCCAAGAAACTTGCTGTAGTAAACACTAAAGCCCTGTGATACAGGAGAAGGATGAATCTGACATTTAAAAGACTTAACTCAAGGCCACCCCAGGCTTGCCCAGCAGAGCTGGGAGGCGAACCCCACTCCAGGAAGGAAAAGTAAAGAACAGGGAGTCCTCTGGACATCTCCAGCTCTGCCCCTGGGGCTGAAGACAAAGACCTCTAATCAGGAGAGCACAGAATGGACTTCTGGCCTCCAATGCCACAAGCAAAGACAGAGATCAACACCACATGAGAAGATTTGCTGCACTGATCTTCCCAAGGCATTATGGTGTGTTTGGAAGGACCCAGCTCCTGCCTCCAGGTAAGGAAAGGGCCAAGCCCAGGCTGCCACATGCCTTTCACCCAGGAGGTGGATGCGTTCCAGATTCTGCATCATTTCTTTAGGGCACTAGGGCAGGAAGGCATTCATATCCCCATTTATTTCCTCAGGGACAACATTTTGCCTTTTATTCTTTGCCAGGCCTTTTATTTACAGCTGACTAGCTTCATATATCTAATATTCACCTGCTACGTTAGTGATCTTATCGTGCGTAATGGTGTATCTACCTTGGGGGTATTATGGATCTGGAGCAGTCAGAGGGGGAAATGAAGCAGTTGCTGCGTGCACTTATTTCCAGTTGCCAGCAAGACCCTGGCTTCAGAGCAGCAGGATGGGAAGACTAGGAAAGCAAACGTACAAATGCTATTCATAAACAGGTCAGGGGAGAAATGACACCTATATGCAGAAAGCAAAACAAGATCCACACACTAAATCTGTTGTTTTCTCAGCTACCACAACGGTCTGGTATTTTTAAACGGCTAAAACAGGGATTCAGCAATTAACGCCTCATTGCTCAAAAAAATAATCTTCTGCTCCAGAGTAGTGCTCTACTACTCCTTCTTGCCTGACTCCACATTACAACAGGAAAACAGTTCACCATCCTCTTACCACCTAAATGAAAAAATAAAGGGGTTCAGGAAATTACCACAGTTCCTCTGCACTTGTCCATAGCCTCCTGCATGCTGTCTGCAACCACCATGGCTACGAACACTGGGCCCAGCGCAGGACAAAACAACCCCCCCAAAAGGTGGTGGCATCCAGGAGTAAGGACACCCCAGCCTCAGTCACTGTAAGGGAGAGTGCTTGAGCCAGTTCTAGTTTTGGAAGTGGCACTGTGTCCATGCCACAAATCCTAGTTAGAGCAACTGGTAGTTATCTCACACTTCTGGGTTTCATTCCCATTTCCTGCAAATTTTCACTGGGACAAACCACTTAGCTTCTCTGTACAGCCACAAATGCCTTGTCTGAAGAACCTGGGAGCACATTTGCAAGTCTCTGATGCAAAAGGACACAAATCTTTTCATATAAGCAGACAAAAGCCAAGCCATGTCTTCTCCCAACACATCAGGGTGCCCACATCTCTGAAGGTCTCTGTCCAGAATGCGTGGAGCCATCTGCACTTGCTCCTTTGAATGGGAAGCGCCTCCATTGCTCAGTAGGTGTTTCTAAAGCAGCCTGAGGTCCTAATGCAAATCCTTACAAAAGTACAAACTCCCAGAGCAGCGGCTGACACTAATGCAATCTTGTATCAGGTCAAAGCAAGCACCAAAAATAAGGAACCATCAAAAAGTACGGAAACAAGTAAACAAACAGAAAAGCAAGGGAAGAGGAAAGAGGACAACAGGACCCAAAATAGATTCCTTGTGCCAGGCACACATCAGTTTTATGGCATAAAAGCTTTGCAAAGAAACTTGTTCTTAAAACAGCTCATCAACATTTACCCCGCTGCTGGCTGAAGCCTACTACTGTTTGACACCCCCTACTTTCTATTTACAACAACTTCAGGCCTTAAAAGAAAACTGAAGTACATTAATTGAGGATTTTGAGGCACAAGATGACAGCTGCATTGTTATATATTCTCTAAGAAGCAAAGCAGGCTGAGAATTGGGGAGGACAACAGAGAAGCAGTAGGCAAGGACAAAAGATGTCCAAGAAAATCTTAACAGCTCCTCCGCCTGTCTTCATCCTCCGGTCATTACGAACAAGGGCCAAGGGTTTGGAGGTGCGCTGCTCTCCCCAGGCATACAGCCACAGGTGGGCACTTGGGCACACAGCCTGGGGAGCCTGTGCAAGGGCACGGAGACAGCCAGCGAGGAGGCAGATCGGGCTGCATTGACACAGCACCGTGCCTGAGCAAAGGCTCCCGGTACACAGACACAGCAGCGAGATGGCTCACGACCAGCCAGCTTGGAGAGCAGACAGAAGATGGCAGGTCTCCATGCTGGCTTTGCTCAGAGCTGCAGAGCCTTGCAGGTCCCTTCTGATAGCCTTCAATGGGCCTGTGCCGCACCGTGCCCCACTCCCGACAAACTCTGGTTGACTTCTGAAACTGTAAAGAGCATTTCCACGTGTACACAGACAACAGCAAACTGCTGTTCCTTGGCTCAGCTAGCAGCAACCACCACCTCAAATGGGTACCTGGCTACAAGATGCCCACATCCGCAGCGAGTGATGTAGGGACAGTCCTTTGCAGACCCCATCCCAGGAGGAACAGTGGGAAGATGGTGGGATATGAGGGAGCTGGCAGCACACCACCAGCCTCTGGGCTCACAGTACCCCCAGCTCTGCCTCAGTACAAACCAGTCCCTGGAGCTGGTCTTCACCAGAGGATAGGAGCCGGGCTCTGCCTGTTGTTTTATCTCCTTGCAGGACATACTGAGAGGCACAGTCCCATGCCGAGGGTACAAGCATGGGGCACCTGCCCTGGACTTCCCAAGTGACCTCAGACAATTTACTCACTGTCTTTGCATGTCTGTTCTTGCTCTGTGAGGAACTCCACCCTCTCCCTTGCTGTTGATGTAGATGGGAGGTTGCTTCTATTTCACCAGATCTATCAGACTTTAAAGAACCTAATAAAGAGCCAGTTTAGTTTCAGAAACCTGACAGCAGTCATGTTCTCAGCCAGCGTACAGTACATGCAATGCAGTGTCAACAACCTGGACAGCAAGTGAAAAAGAGTAAGAGACCCAAAAAATACCTCCTAGGAACTGAAAAAACAGGAAGCACTGGGCAGGGGGAGACATCAACCCTCTGGAAATGCTGGATTGCTAGGGGAAAAAAAAGTCAACAGAAGCAAGAACAGCATCTGTAACTGATCTGTCCCTGAGAAGGAAAAGACAAGAAAAAAGGAGGTGAAATTATTTTATTAAGTCATTAAGTGGCAGAAAAGTATGAGAAATGAGCAAGACACTGTTGCCAGGGACAGCATCAAAAAAAAAAACAAAAAAACAAACCAACCAACCCAGAACAGCTGAAATATTGTCTGATCTCAGACAAAATGAACCTGTCTAAAGGCACTATTGTTTAGGCAAAATCATGAAGCAGAAGAAAAAAAAAAAGCTTTGGTTACAGAGCTGTGCGTCACCGTGCCTATGCCTAACTCTAGAGATACTAGAGGTCCCCCAGTGAAATAGGTAACAGCCTGAGACACACTGCTCTGGTTTACAGGGGAGCCTGAGAGGCTCCCAATCTAGCTCTCCAAAAAAATGGAAATGCCTCCAAAGAGTACAGCCATCTGAATTCTCCAGCGAGCATGGAAGAGCATGACAGACCCAAAGAGTGAAAGCATTTGCACTGAGTAAGAATGCGGTTGTAGGAACCCAGAAAGCATGGAGAGACAGACTGCCTGAAAATACAGGCTTTGTGGTCCAGAGCACAGTACAGAGAGAGATGCAAAAAGAAAAATGCTCAGCTCAGAGCAAGGGAGTAAGCACATACAGGAAACAGAATACCTTTACAATGCAGTTTCTCCAGAAAGTAAGTAAAAAGAATGAATGCAGTGATTGAGGACACTCCTGCAAAAAGAAGGATCTCTGCAGCACAACCTCAGCAGATGAACAGACTCTCAAATAGTCAGGCTCTGCAAAAGAAGCTGCCAGCCATTCTACACCTATGTTTGTTGCTGTGCCATTAAATCAAAGACCAATTTGATTCCAGCTGGATTGCAGAGCCGGCTGCAATGATAAGAGGCAATCTTAAGACTGGAGAAATGCTACCAAATCTTGGAAACACAGAATAAAAAAAAAAAAAAGTGTTCTGAGGTCAGTGGGCAAATACAAGCTGTTGATAAAAAAAACCCTCACAAAACCAGAGGCATTATCACGTTAGCTTGACAGAAGCTGACAGACAGAACCAGCCACTGCTTGGCAGCAGGGCCATGCAAACATGAAGTAATGAACACATTTGATAGAGAAATATTATCATTTTCATAGAAACTTATGTCCCTGGAAGGCCTTAGAAGACCTAAGAGGCTTTGATTAAGAAACTAGAACAGATATAAAAAAAGACCACAGCCCACACTAAACCAATTAAAAGCCACACTAACTAGCAGGTCATAAAGACTAACCATGATCTAAGAATCATGATTGAGTGGGCCTGTTCCTAGTGAGGTTAATTCCTGGCCCTGCATTTACCCCTGAGGCCTTTAAAGAAATTCTTAGAGCAAAAGATGCAATGAGCACCTTGCAGTGTACCGAGCTGGAGAAGCTCTGCAGACCACACCACCACTCTGAAGTCTGGGGAGGTCCAAGGCCATCAGCACATGCTGTGGTGATAGGCCAAGAAGGTCCAAGGGGCCAAGAAGGTCCATCCTAGGGCTCAAGGGTCCTCAGCAGCAGAGGGTGGGGTCAGGGTCACCTCAGGGAGGACGGCCAGACAACAGGTCCCACCCCAGCTAGAAGGGCTGCTCACCAGCCTGCTGTCTCTACTAAGCGGGGCAAGGCTGGAGGCAGTCACGGCCAGGAGCTGGGAACACAGGTAGAGCTAGAGTCCTAGATCAGTCCTTATCTCAAGCTGCTCAAAGAAGCTGGTACACAAGAAGTTGCTCTGCAACTAGCATGATTTCATCAGCTCCTCCCTTATTCACAGCCTTAGGCAGACGCCTGCTTTTCCCTGCCCAGTCCTGAGGTACCAAAGTCCCACACAGCAGCTCAGATCAACACCAAGGTGCCCCAGAAGCAAACCCAACAAGAAGTCTGAAAAGCCAGTGACCCATCCCATTTACCAGCTGATGCCTAGCAGGTCACAAAGTACATTCCCTCAGACAGAAAAGGAGCCACCAGCTACGCTTCCTGGAATGTGACTTTTCCATCCACACCTTACTAGTCACCAGCACTGTCTGGGTCACAAGCCAGGAGAAAGGACCACAAAAACAACCCTGTGGAGTACATCCAAGGGATAATTGCCCATGTTCTTCAGAGAGCATCAGCATACAGCACTTCCCGGTTGGTCACTAATGGCAGCAAACGCACACAGAAAGGGAAACTTCACAGAATGCAATGTGCATGTCTCAGTGGAAGAGAAGACAGCAGATTAACACACCAAATTATTACCTAACTCTAATGGGAGACTCCAAGCGATTTCAGCGTGCTGCAGACATTGATGCAATACTGGCTCCTTGGTGGGCCAGATCACAAGAAAAAACTACTACCTTCTCCTCGCAAGACTACACGTCATGATATACCAGCCAGTTCCTCAGGACTTGTGCTGATAACATGCACCATTGCCAGCCATTCTCATTAGAGTGCCGCTGTCCTGGCTGAAACAAGTTACAGCAACAAAAAATACCTGCTTACACCCCGATCTTTGCTAGCACTGCTTGGCAGCTCAGAGATCCGTCCCCCCAGTGAGACACAGGGACCTGGGCTAGGAGAAACCTACAGTGGAAAACTAGCCAAATTATCTACTCGTGTAAATGTCTGGGTTTTTTTTTTCCCCCCTTGTAGCAAATTTCAGAGGTAAACTTAAGAGCAGCCTCTACAAAAAGGCACTGACCATCCACCCTGTTTGTTTAGTCCCTATACCTGAACAAAAGCATCCTCCCACTTTGAAGGGACGAAGGTTCTTTTGCAAAATTAGTCATTTCTTGCAGCTCAAACAGCTCTTATTTGCCATCAGAAACAAAATAAGACAATAAAACCTTTGTGTAACAGAGAACAGAAAATATTTACCTTGCATTAAGTAAACTTTTCCCAAGGTGCAGGCACAACTGTAAACAGGAGAAAACGTCAAGAAGAGATGGTAGAAGCTGTTTGCAACTACACACCTCAAAGCCAGAAGGGATACGAAACTGGATCTCCTCTCTTCAGGAGTAAAGAAAATTGTCACAAAGAACCACAAATTATTTATTAAAGAGAGTACGATACCATGGGGAAACAAAACAAAACCTAAAATAATCTAGATGCAGACATTTCTATCAAGAGAAACCAGATAACAGTACAGGGAAGACAGCTCTTTCCTCTATTATCTTTAATTCAATTCTGCTTATCAGCATCATCGTTACAGCTAAAAGTGCAAAGACTTTAACACATTTAGTCTCTTATTCAATTCCCACTGAAGCCACCGAATAGACTCCAGTAATGCTGTATCAGGTTTCTATGGGCCCTTCCAATCTGAGGAGCTAAACACTCCTTTAAGCACTAAATTAATTCAGCTTCCTTGTCTTTGTGAGGAAAATGCCCTGGCTGCTTGCCCTTACTCTGACTCACAGGCTTGGCCCAATCCTGCAAAGGACGAAGCATCCTCTGCTCCCACTGAAGTCAAGGGCATCTCTAAGGCTCAGCATGCCGAAAACCAGGCTGCCTGCCACACAGGGGCCAAACGCCAAGACGCCAGCTAGCAAATGCACAAACCCTGGGAAGAAAAAAAGTGCGAAGGCAAAGCCCATGGCTCAGAATGGGCAGCCCCATACCATTTTCTGTGCATGCCAGGGACATGGAAGTCCTGATGTACCAGCGGGCACGCTTCTTCGTTTCATCCTGGGACCGACGAGTCTAATTCGGGCCGACGCAGAACGGTGTGCACACTTGAATGAGCCTCCACTGGAAAATGTGGGCCATCACATCACGGTTTATTACTATTTCATTATCTTCAAATTCAATTCAGCCTGCAACAGCTCCTAAATAAATGCAAACACTTTACAGATCTTGTTCCCATATTACTTTCTGTGTTTTAAAATATTTTTCTTCCATTATCTAGAAAATATTTATACAGAATGATAACATTTTGTGCATCTGAAGAGTTATTTATCTCAGGTTTGCAAAGCCCTTCACCAGCTACAATTAACTAAACCCCTTGACACCATATAGGTAAATGTTGGTAACACCCACCCCTAACTCCAATGATCTCAAAGCACTTCTGGAATGATCAGTGAATTCTTACTAGACAAATCACAGACTTCCTTGCAGAGCCAGGGCCAGAAGCCGGGGCTTTCCAGTGACAAAAGTCTCAGCCTAAATGAGAAAAAGCACTAAAGCCAGCCACTGCAGACTGCTCACACCACACAGCCTGCGCCAGACACAGCTCAACCCTCGGCATCAGAAGCTGAACAGAGCTTACCTGAGCTAGCCAGAGCACAGGCACCGGTCTGCAAAGAGCTTACAAATTAGGAAATCAATGCACAGAGATTAAATTACCACTCTAAATTGCCTTAATAAATCTATGGATGTAAAAACGAGATAAATTAACAAACATGCCACTACCTGTCCCTGATATACACCCCAAGAGCCCGAACTCCCCCTCTTGCTGTCTAGCATTCACCACCAGCAGCTGTAAGCTCTCCAGCCAAGAAATACAACCAGGGTTCCTAGGTTCTGTCCCCCGCACACACAGCATCTAATGTATCACATCTCTATTCTGAATTAAATTGTACAAAGCATCTCCTGTACTCCAGAGAATAGCAACCATTGCCAGCTGAAGACAGTGACAGCAAAATCATCTTTTGCCCCAGTGTACTGCTGCACTTGTCAGCTATCCACCACCCAGAAGAGTCCAGACCTGATAAAGGTCTATGGAAAAGTCAGCCTTATGATCCCTCTACCCCATAGCCATCAGGTTGGTTTGCAGCACCAAGTCTTACCTGCTGACCAGTTGTCTCGTCCTGGTAAGGGTGCTTACCCTCTGCTATGTTCACCTTGGTATTCTGACATTCAGACATTTGCCTACAGCCATAGGGGCAGGTGTACCTGGTCACATCACTTACTGAATACCCTTCTGCTAGACACACCGAGCACATCCCCGCTGCACGTTTGCAGCCTCTGATCCCCTTCAGCTGCAACCCTTAGTGGCTGACTTCTTACAAAAAATTGATTAATTATGCTATTAACATCCCCATAATTTCTGCTGTTCTCGAGGGGAGCTGAAGTCTTTTAAAAATACAGCCTTCAATATCCAAATCAAATAAAAAAAATCAGAAGGGCTTTTCCCGCCCTGCCTCCCTGTGCAGGAGCGCAGGAGGAAGCGCCAGGAATCTGATGGTCTCTGCTGCTCTCGAACTGACTTATCACGGGGACTCCGGCCAATTGCATAATTACAGTGTGCCTCAATTCCCTCATTTCTCAGTGGCTACAATTATACTGTAACAAATCCCAGGTCACCTGGGACTGATCCTGTACTTAGGATTCTGACTCCCGCAGGCGCGTCGCAATCCGACAGGCACAGGCTGTGCTCCTGGGAGAGCCAAGGCCTCTGACTGGCGCGGGTCATGAATTTTTCAGCAAGCTACATGTCAGCGGCTTGAAAGAGAATCTTTTCATGGGAATATGCCACTGTTCTGGAAGGCTTCATCAGAAGTACGTGTCTCTCGATGAAACAGAGGTGGAACAGCATTTTTGTTCCCTTGGAGAGCAGCTGGAGGAAGTGCAGACTTGGGGCTGTTCGCAGGAGTGGGAAACCCAAGTTCAATGCAGGCACCAGCCTCTCAGGCGTCCTGGTGGGGGATCCACATTCCCCAGGAACAGTTTTACCACTCCTTTGTGAAAACTTCTTAACGGCACTTCTTCCACTCCCATTCTTTTCTGAAAAGCCTTAAAAGGTCTTAGCACCAGAGAGATACAGAAGAGAACAGTGGTGTCCAGCGACAGGACACGGGGCAATGGGTACAAACTGAAACATAAGAGGTTTCAGTTGAACATGAGGAAAAACTTCTTTACTCCGAGGGTGACAGAGCGCTGGAACAGGCTGCCCAGGGAGGTTGTGGAGTCTCCTTCTCTGGAGATATTCAAAGCCTGCCTGGATGAAGTCCTGTGTAACATGCTCTAGGTGAACCTGCTTTAGCAGGGGGGTTGGACTAGATGATCTCCCAAGGTCCCTTCCAACCCTTGCCATTCTGTGATTCTGAAAACCATTTCCAAACTGGCCCTACGACAGGGAAAGA
>NW_009258770.1:71352-72576 GCF_000687185.1 Egretta garzetta | reverse complement strand
CGTGTTCCACTTACCTGTGAGCGGTGCTGTGCACACACAGCGCCCAGGGTATCACAGGCTGAGCTCTCGAGGGTCCAAGGGTGTTAGAATCTCCACTCAACCTCCCTCCAACAAAGAGCCAGCCTGCTGGCCACCTCCCAGGGATTCTGTGCAGATTATTAATTAGTTAATGGCTGGAGAGTGCTCGGAAAAGGTAGAAGCTGAGGTATTGCTGTTGTTTCCCATTCTTATTGTGGCTGTCTGACACACGTGCCACAGGCAACTTGGATCTGTCCTTCCTCCGAATCTGTGATGCTGGACTCAACGTGATTCAGTTCTTCCAAGCACAGCATGGGAGTTACAACGAGCGAAGGATGATCTTGGCCTAGAACCTTTTAAGAGAGTTCTGGAGACAGGCGCAGGGCCACACGCTCCTAACACGCAAACACAGCCGTGTGACATCGCTCTGCCCCGTGAGACTATTTGAACGAGCCTTTCTGCCAAAAGCTACTGTTCACCCAGAAAAGCTGGCAGAAAGGAAGATGTGTCTGTACTAAACCATTTGTCTGTAGCATCTGCTGACTTAGCCTAAAGTGCCTCTGAAGGGATTTGGGCTAACTTTCCAACTCCACAGTGACAAAGGCTGAGGCACACATTCTTGCAACTTGGCTCTAACAACGGTAACTCCCACCAGAGGGGAGGAGAGGACCCCCAGGATTTGGATCTACTGGAATTCATTAGCCTTCCCTTCAGCTTCTTCACCCAAACTGACAACACAGAAGACACTGGCCAGACTCTCCTTAGAAAATCATTTATTACAATCTAAACTTTAATGCCAACACATTTAAAGCAGGCCTAACTCTTCCAGCAGCCAGTATTACTTAATTTGACAACCCAACTGCACAAATGGGTCGAAGCAAAGGCTGGAGTTTGCACAAGCACGTTTACACTGGGTGTCTGCACCACTCGAAGCGGGCGATTTGTAACCGAATCAGTTAAACTGCTGCCGCTTTTCTGACAAGCCCAGAGCTTCCTCCTCCCAGACTGACAGGACAGATTACCTTCATTTCTTTGCAAGTCAAAAGACCAAAGAAACGTCTATTCTGCAGCCAAAGATGTGCTTGCAGTTCTTAAAAATGCACCCAGGTTTGCTTTTCCAGCGGTCACATCAGCACAGGACACAGCCCCCTGCCAGCAGCCAGTGCCCTGGTGAGTGGCTGGGCCCTGGTGGCTTCCCACGAAAAG
>NW_009258770.1:57122-71172 GCF_000687185.1 Egretta garzetta | reverse complement strand
TGGTGAGGGGCTGCCCCATGCTGACTTCCACAGAGAAGCCAGAGGGGAGACGTACCCTGGCTGCAGGGCCACCTTATGCCCTAGAAGAGAACACTGAAGTTGTTCTGGTGCCCCAGGAATTACACACCTCTACTCTTTACCTATCTATCCTCAGTGAAAAGTCTGCTTTGATAACTTGCTGGCAACAGCCGTCAAAAATCCAATTTATGTGCATGTGAGTGCTGAATGTGCACACATCAGAAATTACTGTTTATCATCCAGCTATCTCACTAATCTCCCTTTTACCAAACTCTGTGGATATAAGGTAATGGGATATTAAAATGGCTCGGCTAGATTATCAGTGCAGGCAGCATGCAACACCTCCATTTCTAGGTGTGCAATCGCCTGCAATTTCAGATAATGCACCTTCCCCAAGGCTTTGGCAAAATATGCATTTGTGTTGCAGAACATCAAGACACAGAGAGGCAATAAATTCTCCTCTCCATCCTTCCTTCCAAGAGATGAATGACTTGGCAAGTTGAGTGATAAAGAACCTATATAATTATGTCATTAAGCTGCAACTAACACTGGTAGAGAATGGATAAGGGCCTGCTGATTAGAAATGCTATCAAGGAAAATCTAAGATGTGGCATTAAGGCACACATTGAAAACAGAACACATCTCATGCTTCTCCTAGAAACACTCAACTCTATTTCAAGCCACCACCTCTTGTTTTACTTGGCATGAACACTTTTCACCATAAAGAATTCCTTCTTCCATCAAGGATTTTATGAAGGAGATAACAAACAGCATCTACCAATGACACAGTGAGCCTCCACCTTCTCTTTGGCAAAAAGAGCTCATCTCAATCTTCATTCAGAAAGAAATGCCAGCCTGAGCAGAAAACGCTACCAGACCTCACTGCATGGCCCATTTGCTCCTCACGTGAGGCCTCCACCTGCATCCATACCATTCCTGCATTTATTCCATGGGCTTCCTTGAAACAAAATTCCTATGCTGAACATCTTAGCCATAAATTTCTTACCGACCATGACCAAAACCTCATTCATTTGCCTTCAAAGAATACGATGGGATTCAGTAATGCAGCAGAGAAATTACTGCCTGTTTCAGGTGCACACAGAAGGCAGCACTCAGCTCCCATAGGAATCCAGCTCTGGTTGCATGTGTCTCGTCATCCATGTGGAAAGCAAATACTTCTCACTAGCCAAGCAGGAGTTACTTAGATCGAGCACATATTCCGGCACATTGCCTTCGGGACCTGGCCAAAGTTAACATCTTCAATATGAAGAACTCACCTATACGGCCGAGACAGCTACTGGTGCTTCTACAGCCCATTCAGGTCCTGGCCTCTCCCCAGAGATCACCACAGTGGGAGTTAAACAGTGGTTCTGGTATTTGCAAGGATAAAATTGGGAGCTGCTGAAGGATCTGGGACTGCATTCCTTTAAGTCTGAAACAGGATTCATAGCAGATAATACAAATCTCTGGTGACTTGTGAGCTGAGGAAGGCAGTTTTGCTGCCCCTTTGCCTTTGACTAGTTCCACTGACCTCCATGACAGAGAAGCTCGAGGAAGAAAAGCATAAACCCAGTTCTAATCTAACCTGTCTTCTGATCCCACGCAACATTTACACGTGGCTGGTACGTGACCGGCCACCAAGGCAGATTCTATGCCAGTTTTCTGCGTTTGTACCACTCCCAGGTCAGCAAAGTTTCACTACAGCTGAGAGCTGGGGCCTTTATCAGATGGCGAGTGCTCAGGGTTACTGATAGAACTCAGTCATGAGTATCTGGGTAGATCATTACACTCCTTTAGCAATTATCAGCAGCACTAATATAACTTCATCTGCTGCAAACTGTACGAGTGCCTTGATCTGATTCGCATTCAGGGGCATTATATCATAAAGTGCAACATATGATCCCAGTCTGACAAGCTGATACTGCAGACTGTGTAAATGGAGATGAATCACTTCCTAAGTCTTTGCAGAAGGTTTGTTTGTCCTCAGAGAAACAAGTTTCCATTCTTCTAGAGGCTGCTCGGACAGCAGAACCATGCATTCTTTTCCCTATCTATATGGAAGCACCTCCAGGGTGGAAACACTTTTCCGAGTGCCTGGCCTATGCCTGCAGCCATCTGCAAAATGCCCGTCCCAAGAGAAAGGACACCTTGTGAGCGGGAAAGGATTCCCAAAGGGAGCTATAGAAAGGATGAATGTGTGCTGGAACAGAGCAGAAAGCTTGAGACGGTGTTCCTATTGCAAATGCTGTTTAGGTGTCACATCAAGATGAGAACTGATGCAGTTATTAAACACAGCAATTTTATAAGCCTCAATCCTGTAAATTAAATGAAAACTTGAGGTCAGACCGCATAACTGGAGGCAGGATTTGGCCAAAGGCTGTTATTTTTCATAATGACTGGCCTCTGGCATAGCAGGTGTGTCATGAAACTTGAGATAGGCAGACTAAGAGAACAGTACCGACAGATTATTTTTTGCTGAAAGTAATCTCACCACCGAGCTCTGACACAGGTTTGAAAATCCATTCAGACCCCAGAAGCTTGACTGCAAAACAATTCAACATGTGGCAAAACACATATCCTCTATACGTAAGACTTACTTGGGATGCTGCTCGGAGTTTGTTTGTTTTCCCCTGTTCTCTCAGTTCTAACCTGTTCATATTTCCAGTAATTTAAGCTAAAGGGCAGAGTGGTAAGATTTTTCCAACATCACAGAAAAAAAAGAAAAAAAAAAAAAAAAAAAACAGGAAAACTGGCTTCCACCAAACTATCAGGCCAGAACTGCAACTGCATTTGCCCTTGTTTCGCTAGACACACAGAACACGGCTTGTGCTGAACGGGTGCAGGGGGAGATGCCAAGTTTCAAGTACTGCCCAAACTGAACACGAGCATCATTTGTTGGTAACTACTCCGCAGTTAAATGGACTGAAATGGGTGAGTCCCTGGAGTTGAGGGATATCAGCTTTCTGGAATGACAACAGCACGACCCCAGTCCAGTAATAACTCGGGCCCTACCTCCTGCCTTCAGAGTGCGAGGCACAGACTCTCATACAGAAATGCAGCTCCACAGGCTGCGGGATCCTGGATACCAGAAATCCTGCTCAGCGCAGAGTCTCAGGCAAAGCACAGGGAAGGGAGAGCCCAGAGGGACAGTCTCTAAGATACGGTCCCAGCATCCACAGCTGGCCTAAATTTTACTCCATGCCAGGAAGCAGCTCCTTTCTCACAGATGGCTGCTGTTAGCGAGCGCTGACACCCACCATGGAGCAAGTGGGCATGCAATATTAATAGCGTCAATGAGAAAATTATGAGCCCACATCAAAGCACTGCAAGTTGTTTTTGTGACATTTGGCTTTAAAACTAAGTGCAAAGGGAAAGGTATTACACTCGGCTAAGCATGTTTAGAGGACTTTCTTTTTAGATGGGATTCTGCAGTTTTCAAACACACACACGTATGCAGAATGACCCCTTAAGGACGGGGAAAAGCTGCTCTCAGCTATAACTCAGCAAATCACAAGTTACACAAAGAAATGAAAATCAATGCTGCTCTGAAATTTAGCCTGGTAGAAAAGTCAAAGCTGTCATAACTAATGGCTGGGAAGTTCTGCTGTGACCATGTTTTTCCTACGACACGGTCATCCCCTTGGAATCTGGGTCCCAGGATTCTGCCGGAATTAAAGAGAAGGAAACCAATAATGCAAATGAAGTAGTACAAACTCATTTGCCAGAATTTTTCTAGTAACAAGCAATGATAAAAGAGCATAATGAATTAATCTAATTTAGAAATCTCCCTTCCTCCATTCAAACACTCAGACATCCAACCAAACTACATTCTTATCAACAGAGGCAGCACAGCTGAAGCATGGATGAAGCTGCTGTCAGCAATGCAATCTATGAGAAGTCTCTAGGATTTGGGGATATAACACAATAAGGACAAGTACAAAGTATAGAAATATTATTGTGAGGATATAGTGGCTGTTACTGGTGTCCCTTTTGACTGGAACAGGGACTGCTCAGCCACAGCTAAATCTCCACCGATGGGCACAGCCCAATCTGAGCTCCCCTGCTTGCACTCCAAGCAACTTTCTGTTTTAATAGCTCTAAAGGCACACGAGCGCAGAGCTGTACCCACACCAGCATGAGCACAGAGCCAGCATGCCCTGCAAGGTGTCCATCGTAGTCCTGTCCTGCTGGCAGCTACGGGAGTCTATCACTTCCAGCCTGGAGGACACGTGCTCTATCACTGCAATGCTCTGAACAGCTATAAAGTATGGCATGATGGTAACAGTGAAGTCTTCGTGTTATTCTAGATGTGTTTCTTTGATAGCTCTGCCACTTTAACATCCACCCACACTGAAGGCCTGACACCTTTTATGTAGTTTATTGGGACACTACAACCTGGTGACTCAACTTAGTTATTTGTCTTAATCTGCATCAGACCTCAGAGCTGCACAGTAGAATACAACAGGCTATTTCCTCTCAGACCAGGTGAAAGATGGAATCAACCACCAATCCATCTCCTCTACTTTCTCTGCTCAGTTAACTGGTTTCATTTTGAATCAAACCCTCCCTATCTTCTACTTGTTATTTGGGCAAAATAGACAAGATCAAAGCCAATCCCATTTTACGCATGTGCAGCCTCCCTGACTTCACCAGCGCTCAGGCCAGACAGTTTGAAATTACATCACTGGCATCTTGATGCAGCGTAGATGGCATCACCTCAGGTTACATGTGAACACAGGACTGGGAGAGACCCGCCAGGTCACCAAGTGCAGTCCCTGCTGTCCAGGCAACCACGTCACCTAATCCCTTTATAAATGAATCAAAAATAGTTATGAACCATACTTCATTGGGCACGCCCCAGGCTGGCCATGAATGATATATTGTGGTGTAAACTGACTCGGGAAAAAGTACACAGGCACATCCAAGACAAATTAGAAACTGCACTAAGCGGGGAGGCAACTTAGGTCTAATGGCCAGGCAATGGGACAGGCAGCCAGCGGCCCTGCTGCCGGCTCCCACGCTGACCTGGTCCACCCACAGTGGCATTGCTCCATCCCTCAGGTTCCTCTGGGCCGAGATCAAGAAAATGACATTGTCCTTCCTCTGTAGATGCTTTTACCTCTACAGACAAAAAGAGGGATACAAGAATTAACTATTTTTATCCACTCAATCTCCCCAGCAGGTTTTTAAACCCCATTTTAAAGCCCTCATTTACAATTCAGTCTGTGGATAATTTGCTACCTGCATCTCCGTAAAGTTTAACCTGTCAGAGCCTGGCAAAGGTGTAATTTCATCCCCGGGCTCTTCTGACTTCAGACTCTGGAGCTTCTCTTTGTGGATAAAGTATCAAAGCAATAGCTCCGTGAGACAACAGCCCTTTGCATCTCACAACCCATGCATTATTCTCTCTAAACATAGTTTAACAGGCCAGAATCAAAACTTCTGCTCTCCCCTCATTTCTCCTCCCCCATGCACACTTTAAGAAAGAACAAACACAGATAAGAGCAGTAGACAGAGACACAGACAGAGGCACAGACAGAGGCAGAGAGGATGGTTTATCCCACAGGCAGAGGATTACTGCATCATGATGTGATGACCTTGTTCGGAAAAGAAAAAGGTTACTTACATGACAGCAGGAGTTGTAGAAATACCAGCTCCTTTCCAGAACGGGGTAAAACAATGGCCGTTTAAAGTTATGCTGAATACAACGCAAAACACTTGTCCAGTGAACTGGAGAAAGAGCAAACTTCAGCCCAACTGGCCTGGATATAATCTCTCTCCAGCTACGCTTAACACCTTGAACCAAACAAGGCAGAGCGCTGTTCAGCTAAGTGTGCATGGAAAGGGGATGTTCAGCTAAGTGTGCATGGAAAGGGGACGCCATTCTGCTTTCTATCTGTTTGCATCTTCAAGCATCCAAGAGTCCCCCCCGCCCCCTACAAAGCCACAGGGCAAAAATAGCCACTTTTGTCTTTCATTTCAGGTACAAACCACTACAGAGCCAACCATTTTATTTGCCCCCTGTGAAGCCTTCAGGCCACATGCTGCCTGCATACGAAGCAACCCCATGAAAGAATAACTCGAGGCCAGGCTTGTTTTCTCTGTTTAGGCAGCATTTAGTGAAGCCCTGGCCGTGACTAAAACTCCAAGGCTGAGTTAATCACATTTATGACTACAGGTTCCTCAAAGGGACTTCTTTCTAATGAATCTTCAAATGCTGTGAAAGTAATAGGTATGGGATGTACCATTTAAAACATTGTAAAAGAACACTGATGTTACTGCCCCCAGCTTATTCCACTGCTCGACATCCATCCCTCACTGTTGTTATTCTGCTAAAGTGAAGCGTATGTTATTAAAGCCAATATTTACCAACAGATACTACAGCTGTGAAAGTAATGTAGTCCTTCCATGTAAAACTAGGCTTCCAACAGGAAATAAAAGGCATTTGGCAAGTCTGAGCCTGCCAAGGGCAACTGCTACATGTCCTGTTTCCAGGACAAGAAAGCCCTCCAGTTACTCCAGATCCTTCCAGTGGTGAATGCTGAGCTTGTCTGATAAGTTTTCCAAGCCCAGTGGAAATCCTACAGCAGACACAGAAAGCTCTGAATCTGAATTGGCACCAGATGCTTTAGAAAACAAGTGAATTTCATTTTGCTACAGGAATATGAGGAGGCCAAAATGCTTTATTTGTCAGCACAGGAACAGTCACTCATCTAAGAGCATGAATATTCTGTTGAAGTTGTTAGAAAATGAGACTCTTCCAAGGAAACCCTGCACTGAGCAACAGTGCCATGTGCCAGCTTACAGTGCCCTCTACACTTGCGTGCAACAAGAAATGTACTTTTCTATAGCAGATGAAGAGCAACGACAGCCCTCAGACTTGAGTATGGAATATAATTTGCAGCAAATTCCAACCTCTCAAGAAGAAGCCTACAGTATCTCTCGACTACCTCAAAGACTCCATGCAAAGGCCAACTCAACATCTTGCGTCTACTGCAGTGTTTCTTTTCAATTAACCAAGAAAAAGTGTATTAGCCGTACATCAAAACTGCATTGCAGCTAGAACTGCCAGTTACTTATGGCAAAAAGGGAGGCTGATTCATTTGACTGTATGTGGGCCTTGGCTGGAGTTTTCCCAAAATGCTACAAGAAAAGAAGAAAACCTCAGTGAACCTCCCCCTCATTCCCACTCCTTCCTCCCCCCCAAATCACAGTCAAGAGGCCCGTGCTTGCAAAAACAACATTTCCTGGAGGATTCTTTCTCCAAATCACTCTTTTTTTCTAAATTCAGACAAAACACACAGCAACTCAAAATACGTTTGCGTATGATATATACGCATACAAGGACACCCCTCCCAAATGCATACAAGTGAACTGCAACGCAAAATATCTAAAAAGCCTTGAAATCCCCCGTCCCCAGAGTCCCTACATCTCCATTATAAACCCCACTGCGTTACGTGGCCACCTGTGTAACGTGAATACCTCCCTCCCACCACTCGGCTCAGCCACCAGCCTGCAGTGGTGGCTGAGCAGGGGGGACTGGTCTTTTTGCCCAGAACAGTCACAAACATGAACATTTCCACTATGCACAAGCACATCCTGAATCCAGATCCTTTCACAAGCTCCTTGTATCGGATGCGTTTAACACCTAATACGTCCCAAGTCGCAGTTCTTCATCCCACGTGTCCCTCCTTCAGTGTGTTATGTTTCAAGTGAGCCTCGGGGTGCCGGGGCTCTTCTCTCCCTAGCGCTGATGGATGGAAGCACCACAGGTCTGCTTGGAAAAAGGGCACATGAAGTAATGTTCCACTATAAATTGTCCTCATTAGTCGCTACGGACCCAAATTCTACCACTTAGGCACCTACTGTCCTAGGTTTGCAATGTCCCTGGCCACCCCTGCTCCTCACAGTGAGTTCAGGACACAAAAACTCAAGTCATGTTTACTTTTGATTACCTTCCATTGCTCTGCCAGCACCCTACTGATGCCCTTGGACATTTGACTTCATCCTTGTGTCTCCAGTGCATCTGACACGAGTCAACCTGGCACCCAGCCCCCCTGGAGCAGTCAGACCCTGCCTCAACATAGCTTTTTCTCCAGGCCTGACTTTTAGCCATTTATTGCAAATGTTTAAAACAGTTTTCACAGCAAATATGCTTTGAGATCCTCAGAGTGCAGAAAAATGCTTGAAGCATGCACCTACTGCTCACTGCCTTCTGGCACCAATGTTCAAAAGTCAAGTGAGCACAGGCTGGGAGGGAGCCCGGGCCAGCCTGAGCCACCCTTTCTGTGGCAAGGGGGCCTGCGGTCAGACATGGCCAGCTCCATGCATCACAGTGCAGCATCTCAATAACACTCCAGGACACATCAGTGCAAAGCATTTTTTGCCTAATGATGCCACCAACAAAAGCCATCAGTCTAATGAGAACTTATGCTTTAGAGGCTGTTTGGAATATGTAAGAGCACATTTTTTCCTCTCTTTGCCCAAAAGTCAGTCTTACTGCAGGTTGACTTTGGGATTACGTTTACCAGACAGCTTCATGGGGTACATGCACAGCTGTAACTTTCAAATGTCTAAGTTGTGCTCTGGTACGGAAGTAATTATACTCAGGGTAACCACTCCAATAGATGAGTTCCTCAAACAGCGAATCACACACCTTCAGCTGTACCCAGGAGGCCAAGCTCTGCCGTTCTGCTGGGATCAGCAATGCAAACACCATGAAATGCAGCTCAAAAAAACATACTCAAGAATCGGGTAACTGACCTCTTGCATCATCTGTGGGCCTGGAAACTTCATCCACGTGCTGTTGCTCACTAAGTAAGCGGAGACTGCTCTTACCACACCAAGGACTTAGAACTGAAAAACTACCTCATACCCAGATTCCTATTGCTTTTCCTTATGTCATGATTTAACCCCAGCTGGCAACTCAGCCCCATGCAGCTGCTTGCTCACTCCCCCACAGTGGGAAGGGGGAGAGAATCAGAAGGGTAAAAGTGAGAAAACTCGTGGGCTGAGGTAAAGACAGTTCAACAGGTAAAGCAAAAGCTGCGCACTCAAGCAAAGCAAGACAAGGGATTCATTCCCTCCTTCCCCCCCGCAGGCGGGTGCTCAGCCATCCCCAGGACAGCAGGGCTCCATCACACGTAACGGTGACTTGGGAAGACAAACGCCATTGCTCCAAACATCCCCCCCCTTCCTCCTTCTTCCCCCAGCTTTATGTGCTGGGCATGGCGTCATACGGTGTGGGATACCCCTGGGGTCAGTTGGGGTCAGCTCTCCCGGCCGTGTCCCCTCCCAGCTCCTTATGCCCCCCCAGCCCCTCGCTGGTGGGGTGGGGTGAGAGGCAGAAAAGGCCTTGGCTCTGTGTCAGCCCTGCTCAGCAGTAAGGAAACCATCCCCGTGTGATCAACGCTGTGTCCAGCACAAATCCAAACCATAGCCCCGTATACCAGCTGCTAGGAAGAAAATTAACCCTGTCCCAGCCAAAACCAGCACACCTTATTACGTGAAGAAGCCTGGCATTCACCCTGAGTGTCCACAGTGCTCTACAGACCATAGGAGAAGACAGGGCACATCCTGAAGAGCAAGGCGCTCAAAAGCTCTCACTGTCTGCATTATGGATTGTGGCTGTAGAAGTGCCCCCTAATTAGATGCTTTGGAGACATTTACTTCAGAAACACACAATGGTAGCAGGAGTTGCAGCATTTCAGCACCACTAGTTTTCAAAAAGGAGGGTCCAGGACACAATCTCTGTGTGTGGACTGTCAATATACTGCAGAAAAGGCTCCGCTCTCAGGTTATTCATTCTGAGGCAGTTAATATTATTCAGTAACACCACTAGAGAGGAGGATTCTGCATTCCCCTAGTGCACGAAGAAGTGGAGAGAGAACCAGAGAGAAGGTGTGGTGCAGGATGTGGGGCAGAAATGAAAGAAGATTACTGTCCCCACAGATTGCCACTCTAGATACTTGCAAATATTTCCCCACCTCTTTCTGGTCCGCACATCCTATGAAGTGCAAGGTGCCTTCTCAAAAAGAAACAAAACAGTGAGCAAATTCTGGCTGCTTTAGTCTTTTTTCTTGCTAGAAATCTCACCTCTTCCCAACTCAAGTTCCCAGAACCTCTGGAATGAAGAGAGTCGAGTCATAGCACAGCACAGCTAACAGAGACCATATCTGTAGGAAATAAATTACCAGGATGCCAACCTGAGCTGGCTAGGCTCACTAAAAAGATCAAACGAGGAGGCAAGCAGCTCTTTCCTGGAGCAGGCAGGCATCGTTTCAGTTGTTGAAATATTCATACCCCAATAGGAGCTGTGGTATCAATGTCTGTCCCTGATACAAACAAACCTGAGCTCAAAGCATGGCAATCTCTGTTGTGCAGAGTGGAATCACAATTACAGGCATTTTCCAAGCCTCCATTTCTGCATGCACACATTTAACAGCTTTTCTGTTGACACTTCAAGAGCATCCCAAATCCAAGTCCACGATCTTCTGCCTGTGAGGGCAGAAGACATCAAAAACAGTTTTAGCAAATGCCCAGGATTTTAATCGTGTGACTTCCATTCTTCCCTCTCAGGTTTACCAGCAGCCCTATGTTTCATCTGGGGAGTGGCTGGGTGCACCTGATAAATATAAGCTTGCATCTGGGCACTGCAGGTTGAATCAAAATTCTCTGCAGGGAAGCGAGTGGAAAATATCTGATCTGGAGGATTCTCCCCTTCACAACAGGGAATAGAGGAGGAGACAGAAAATGGAAAACATTAGGCCTTTCACTCCCCTTGAGACACACGCAGAAGTACTTTCCAGTGCCCTTCCCAAATAAAGCAAACAGCAGTTTATTCACGGCAGCAAAGGGACAGGGACTGGGGGGGCACACAGCTGCTGCCCCTTCGGCAGCACTGTCTGGAGAAACGAGCACACTCAGGTGACATGACAAGAAAATGTTTTAGTACTCCCCTAGCCATGTGCAGGCAACTGTGCATACACCCTGCAAAGCAACGGTGAGCTTGCTAAGGTGCCAGAGCATTTTCAACACTTGAGGATTAGAAAGAAAATGAGAATGGTCTGGCTCTGGAGACTGTGCTGTACTGCAATGTTGAAATGGCAGCTTGTTTCAGGCTTACAGAGGATCTGAGGCTGGACAAAAAAGACATTGCAATACATTGCCTTGTGGGAAAGCCAAGCACACGCGCGTGCAGCAAGCTGGGTCAAAGCACAGCTATCACTGGTCCATGTGCAAGGTGTCGCATTCAAAAGTCAAGGCATCATATCAGAATCTTTGTTTCCATTTCTCCTAGGAAGCACGCTTTTGCCCTTCGGATTATGAAGAAACATGTCAAACTTGCCCAAAGATGCCTCAAACACATTTTGGGATGCAAGCTGCCTTTATTTGCTTCTGATGGCAATAAAAAAGTACCCATGACCAGAGCAGACAGGGTAAAGGAGGTGTATCCAAGCCTAACTTGCTATTTCCCATCTTTGCAAGCCTTATACAGCGCTGTATCGGAGTGTCCTGCACCTGTACCACACAGAGCACCCTAAAACCAGCACTGTCATGTGGAAGCAGTGCAAACTATTCAAACTGTGTAACTGGCAGCAGAGACGCCAGGGCTGAGGATTGTTTTGCTCTGATCAGTCAAAAGTCAGTTGCATCTGTCAATAGGCTACCAGATAAGCAATTGACAATAAAAAATAATGGTGGGAAATGAGTGCATTGAATCTATAACAACACTATTTTACAATTGAATTCTTAGTGCACATAGTCACGATAAGTCATTAGAGCAAGACAAATCGACAGATAATACCTGCTCATGCTAAGCAACATTCATGGCAGAGCTCTCTCAATGGAGCAGGACATGCCCCTGTTTTAAGCGGGGCATGATTCCTCAGTCTGCCTCTAGAAGAGAAGATATGAGACTGGACATCAGAGTACCCAAAGGTGCACCTAACCCACTGCTCTGAGAGCCAGCCTTGCAGGTAGGGCTGGTGGCATGTGCTGACAAGAAGATCCTCCCAACCCAGGAGCCAGAAGACCTGGAGCACTTGTAGGCCCACCTCTCTCCCACCCAGGGCTTCCTGGGGTCAGGAGCTCCAGGAGCTGGGGACATGAGACCCTATGAACAAGATCATAGGCTTCTTGGATGACAGTCAATGGGACTGACTGGGTGGATGCCATGCTGCTTGCCAAGAGCAAGGGCTACCCGCCTGCCATGTCCCACACCGCTTGGCTGAGGAGGTGAGGGCCACCTTGCAGCCCAATCTCCTGTCTCAGGAAACCCAGCAGGCCAACTCATGAACAGGGCACTGCCAGAGCTGTCCAATTAAACATGCAAAATGAAAAGTCCCTTTGCTCTCCCCAAGAGAGCACACCCTACATTTGCTGTCAGCTGCACAGAAGCCACAGCTGCTGACGTTCACCTGGAAAAGATCTCCAAAATGCAAAGCACTGAGACAAGCCACTGGCAAACCACAGACACTTGTCATGTTTTTCCGTTATAGAATTACTGCTAGGAGCAGGACACACATCAGCGACAGCAGGTCTGAGACAAGACATTCACAGCAGCATCTCCACGTGTGCTGACCCAGGCCCAATGAGACCTACCAATTACCACTCGGCCTAATGCCATTCTTCAAGTACCAGGCAAATCAAAGTAAACACAGAAGAAACATAAGCTCAACTTGTGTCTGAAAGGTAAAAAGCAAAACAGAGCTGCAGGGGGAAAATGCTAGCTAAACACTAAATAGTATTGGTATTGGTGAGTAGAAAGGTTTATTTCTGCAGGTGACAGTTAATTCATGTTTCTCTCTCCCCTGCCTATTGCTGCCCTCCCCACCCACTCACTCTGTTCCCCCTGACCATTAAGCTCCTGGGAGAAAAGCTTCAAGCACCTTTTGCAGGATCTAAGGCAGGTAATGAAAGAGAAAGATCACAGTGGGCTCCCGCCTGCCCACTGTGTAGCACAGCAAGGAACAGAAACCAGTACTCGAACCAGCTCGGCACAAACTGACAGCAGCGTTAATGTCCCAAAGTCACAGGGAGCCCAACCAGAGCAGAAGCAGAAGCCAAATCTGCGACCAGTTCCGTGCAGACATGGCTAAAATGAAGGAGGAGTTGAAGGCAGATCTGAAAGACCTCCAGCTTCCAGGTTGTTCTTGATCCCAGAACACTGGCAGCTCAAGGAAGACTTGGATCCACAGTCACAATTACAGCATCAAAAAAAAAAAAAGGAGAAAGCTTCTAGGCAGAGGGACCAGGAACTGAAATGGGACTATCCCCACAAACCAGCTCTCATCTAGGCGCAAATGGTGTGCCAGGACAGGAGATGGCTAACAAAGGAGCTGGGTTTGTTATCATGAACATTATGTTGCACAGCTGAATCTATCTCACCTATCTCTATACCCGTACGCACAAAAGTTGCAAAGAAATATGGGGGGTGGAAGAAGATGACTTCTTGTGCCAAGTTTTGTTTTTCCAGACCTTGTGAGCTGCCTCAGGGCACATAGGGTAATTTGGACTCCAACTTCCCCACACTTTTAAATACTGAGTTTTGTTCAGATTCTTACAGAGAAATTGCCCAGCAAACAGTCTGCTTGGAGAGGTGAAGTCCTCTTCATGGTAATCAACAGCAAAATGCTCACCAACCTCTGTGGGACCCCCCTACAGAGTCTCCTTGGGCTCGTTAGTTTAGAAGGCACGAAGCCCCCATCAGACATTCCCTACAAGGTGCTGGCATGCTTGTGCTAAAGCCCTGAGGTGACCGAGGCCCGAGCACAGGGCCCGTGACAACCAAAGCAGCTCACCCTGGTCTTGCCTCCCGCGGCACTGCTGCCACGGCTGCCTCCTGAACTGTTGCTGCTGCAAGCGGTGGCCTATGAGGCTGGAAACTTAATCCTGTAACAGGAGCTCAGGGTTCGCGGGAGCTACCGAGACTTACTTTTAGTTATCCAGAGTCACTCTGTGAAGAAATGCCATCTGTACAGGTTTCGGTTCAGAGCAAACATGCCTCTGCAGCCCAGAGGCAGCCGCCAGC
>NW_009258770.1:55141-56856 GCF_000687185.1 Egretta garzetta | reverse complement strand
ACGGGGCCCCCTCCCTCCACCCCCCCATCCATGAAGCCAGCCCCCCCCCAAACCCAGATCCCCAAACTGTGCCAGCCACCAGCTCCTCTGCCCAGTGCCACACTCAAGGAAGGCAGCTCCAACCAATGCAGCCACCAGCATCGCTGTCCCTCGCCAGCCCCGTGCTCACCGCAGAAAACCCAGGCTCAGGGCAATCCTTCCCCTCCATGCACATAACCTGTCATGGCAGCCTTCACTCCCCGGCCTCGAACAAACACACCAGCCCCTGTCCCAGGCCTAAAACCAACCATCCCCGATTCCCAATTTACTTTGTTTTCTGCTCACGCCCTTGGGTAGCCTGTGACTGAACACCTTTCCTGGAAGCACGAGGCTCCTCTGCAGCCACGTGCCCCACTTCCAGTAGAGATGGGGTAAAAGTGCTTGAAAAATCCCCAGTGCCACCGCTGCGCAGGCGGCCTGCTCCCTGCCAGCAGCCCCCGGACCAACTCCAGCTCTGGGGACACCGTGGTCCCCTCCGGCACGCCCTCCTGCTGCCAGCTGCCCCAGCCCCAGGCAGTCACTCTGGCCTGGGCTAGGCCGGGCTCCCGGCCGGCCCCACGGCCCCTCAGAGCCCTCGGCACCGCGGCCTCCTCCTGGGCTGCTCCTGCCCCCTCGTAGCTGTGCCCGGGCCCTCTCCTCCCCGCCTGACAGCCACGGAGAAGGTGGATTCACGCAAGAGGAGGAGCCAGGGGAGAAGATCTCATCTCATCATCCCCTCCGGCCGCAGCATTTCCTTCCCTCTCCCCCTCAGGCAGGCAGGTAGCAGCCTGGCTCCAGCCCTGCCCCCTCCCCCAGCCCTCTGTCCTCCTCCTCCTCCTCACTCTGGGGTGATTCATGTCAGCCCAAAAGTCGCTCAGCAAAGCCCACTTTGATCTCCGGCCTCCTGGTTCCCTGTGCTGAACGTCATCACCGACTGTGCCCAGAAAGAAAACAAAAAGCAGACTCCCCCCTGCTGCAACCTCTGCACGGCGTCAAACTCGGGCAGGTGGGGCATCAGGGAGATGAGGGGAATGGAGCTTTTCGGGGCGTCTGCCAAACTCTCCACGCAGATAACCGGGTCGTTCACTCCTCACGCACCTTGTGCCCACCCCAGCGAACGGAGCCACATGGGGAAAGGCAAAATCCAACCCCTCGACACCCTCTGGGGTCGCAAGTCCAGAAATAGCCCCGCTCTTTCCAGCTCAGGCCCCCAATCTCTTTCAGATGTTGCTCACTTTGAAGCCATGGCTTTTCCTGTCTGAATTCCCTCAACCTTCCACGTTAAACACATCGCTGTATTTAAAACAGGGCTCGTTTCTGGCACCGGTGAAAACTGGCTCTGCAAACCGCCTGAATGACCAAAAAGGGGGGCACGCGTGTCGAGCGCATCCCCCACCGGAGGAGGGAAGCCCGAAGCAGCCAGACATCACGCTGGAGCACTTCCCCAGCTGGCTGGTGTACAAGTCTGGGACAAAGGGACAACCCAGCTCAGGGACCAGCTTCAGCGTGGCATCAGGCACCACCACGCGCGTGCTGGGGAGAGACCACCCTTCCCCGCACGGATTGCAGGGGGAAAAAAAAAAACAACTTAGCAGGCGTTTTTAAAGGGGGCAATCGGATGCGTGCTGCCGATAAAGAGTATTTATACAAAAAAAAAAAAAAAAAAAAAAAAAAAAAAGGCAGAGGTATTTATAACC
>NW_009258770.1:34368-54503 GCF_000687185.1 Egretta garzetta | reverse complement strand
GGGTTCCGCGCCCGCGCCCCCCACCGCGTCCCACCTTCCGGCGTGGCTCGGCCGCGGCGGAGGTGTGCGGGCACCTGGGAGACGGGGACCGGCACCCGGCTGGTACCCAAAGGTGTCCTGAAAGGCAGCATAACGCTCCTTGGCCCTCGTCTGCAGGGAATAGGAAACGCGCCGTGAAATTTCGGGTTCCCCCCAAATGACGTCGGCCATGTGACAGCCTGCGGGCTTTTCCTGTCAGCATCCGAACGTGGGAGAAACCCGCCAGGCGCAAGGCTTGAGCAACCAGCTCCGGCCGCTCCTGCGACAGAGAGGGCACTTCCCTGCAAAGATCCCCAGATGCACCCGAAGAAAAATCTCCGTCTCCACAGTGCGCGTTTTCCCCTTCTCCATCTTTCACGCAGAATTCCGCTTCCCCAGGCCAGAGCGTGGATCCCGCTCCTGCTTCTCCCGAACCCACGAGTTCAACTCCTCCATGAAAGGTCTGAAAAGTAGAAACAGACCCTGGTTTGATGAGGATGACCTCGCATTTACAATATTTCCAGGAAAAAAGAAAAAAAAAATTCCACAGGCAAACGTGACCGATTTCACAAGCTCCCCAGCAGAGCCCCCAGGGCTGGATGCAGGCACCAGGGCCGGGCCGGGGCTGGGCCCACGAGCCCCTCGCCTGGGCTGTGCTCAGTCCCCGGGCTGGCAGGGCGGCAGCCGCTCTCCGGCCCCTGGCACCACCGGCTATGGAAAGGGATGTGCTGTTACATCCCAAGATGGGCACATCTTTGACCTTTTTTTCGGTTTTTTTTTTTCCCGAGGAGAGGCACAAGGTAGCATTTAATAATGCATTATGCAGCAGCCACGGACAAGAAATGAAGACTACCTTCTGCTGGCTGCTACTGCCGAAGGTAAGGCAGGTCACACGTAATTACCCAAGAGGAGATAACAAACCCGCCCAGCCCCACCACACGGCATGTGATCTTCTCTCACCACGAGTGGTCACACTGTCACCTTACAGCTCATTCAAAGGACAGGTTCTCCAGAAGCAAAAGCACACTGAGTCACTCGGTCAACGCTGACGTGACAGGCAGCCCCTCCTGAATCACTGCCCTCCCTTCCTGCTCTACGCTGAGGTCTCACCAAGGTTTTCTTCCCCAGGATGAGTCAAATCTGTCGCTTAGTTGGCTGCCTCTGCAGTGATCACAGTCAAGCCGTGCAGCAAGTTGTCAGCACTGTTTCCATTCCTGTAGAGAAATACCCCTGTGGCAGCACGGTGTGCATCCAAGGGGGCTGGGGACAAGCAGACGGAGTAGCCCCTGCAGAGGACACGCTCTCCCTTGTTGAGCTAAGACAGGGTAGCTTTCAGAAGGCTTAGGCTATGGTCCAGCTTTTCTCCCTTCAGAGGCCGCGCAAAGATTTAGGGGAATGTCCCCCAACTGCAGCGATGAAGGGAACGCAGCTAAAAAAGCTGTCAGGGGTCCCTGCAGGCTCACCGAGCCCTTCAGGGCTGAAGGACCATACCCTGCAAACCAGACTGGCTGCTGCAAACTGCTGCTTAAAAACAGCCCACGGAGTTGGAAAGGCCGGAGCAGGTGGTGGACAAAAAGTACCCAGCCACCTCCAGAGTAAAAAATTATTCCCGATTGCTTCAGACACAGAGTGGTAGGTTATTTACCAAGTCAGGCAGTTACAGATGCTAGGGCTGAATCCCTTTCACTCATTTTTAAAAGTCCAACAAAAACTAAAGCTAAATTATTAGCAAAACTATTCTTATAAGCACTATAAGAAAACCGCAGGCTCCCTGAGACACCAAGCCTGGTGCCTTGGCTTCTGTCTGACTTTGCCAAAGGCTGGTTGAGAGCAGATGAAGGAAGAGTTTCAGCTTTCTTTCCCCTGTGAAAGAGCAGAAACTTGACTCCGTGACTGCATGCAGGGAAGCAGCAAGATCAGATCCCTTACTCTCAGCCTGGGCCAAAGTTACGCCTCTCTTCAGAGCCCTCCCTGAGACACCAAGCCTGGTGCCTTGGCTTCTGTCTGACTTTGCCAAAGGCTGGTTGAGAGCAGATGAAGGAAGAGTTTCAGCTTTCTTTCCCCTGTGAAAGAGCAGAAACTTGACTCCGTGACTGCACGCAGGGAAGCAGCAAGATCAGATCCCTTACTCTTAGCCTGGGCCAAAGTTACGCCTCTCTTCAGAGCTGAAGAAACCTCGCAAGCATCGCCTGTGCACGGTGCAGTTTTTCCTGAAAATCACAGAGGGTTTTTACGTCTGTGCCTTTGGGGTTGGCCTTTAGAGACCACAAAGCCCTTGAACCTGTGCTATTCCAGCCTCCCTGGGTTCTCCAGCTATCTTCAAGCTGCTGGACGGAAGCTGACTGTCCCATGCCTGATAGGAAGCTGATGCCCCACGCCTGTCCCATGCCTTCATGTGAAAGGAGACAAAGAGAGGAAGCAAAAGCAAAGGCCAGAAAGGGGAAATTGCCCAAACCGCAGAGCTTTCTTGCCCCTCACTCCAGCCATACGTGAGGCTGACCCTGTCAGAGCTGGAGGGCTCCTCTGCACACCACCAGCAGCCAGGTGTGCCAACAACAACCACGTTGCTCACGGCACACTGCAAGAAGAGGGAAAAAGCCAAGTGACTGCACAGCCAGGGCACCCACACAGCCCCAGGGCACAGGGCTCCGCAGTGCAAGCTGGACTTGCTCCATGGGTGGCACCTGGGTCGGGCTGGGCTGGGTCAGACCTGCTGTCTTGCTCAGCCTGATCCAGCCCAGATGTGGACAGGATGCTGGCTTTGTCCTCCAGGCCATGGGAAAGTAGGCTGGTCCCTGCTAGATGTCAGTCCTGTATGACCGTCACATTGGTGTCCAAGCTAGTTGGAAACACTTTGGGAGTCTGCACGCTCATGAGGTCTGGCCTCCGGACCCACAGGGCCTGCCTGAACCCTGGTTTTTCAGGAGCCAGCTAGGTCTCCAAGCAGGGGTCTCATCCTGCAAAAGTAACCTCAGAAGGTGCCCTAATTTGAGCCCCAATGTTTTAGGAGTCTGAGAAGCAGGAGGAGGGACCTGGCTGGACCAAGTCCATCGCCAGCCCCAACAGCTCCTTTCTCGAGTGCTAAAAAAGGCAGGACTGGGTGTATCGTGACTGCAATGCTGGAGCATCTCTGTGCCGGGCTGTGCACAAGCTCCCCAGCACCTTCATGGGGCACCCCAGCCAAAGTGGCCCAGGGACAACTCCTCCCTGAAGCTGCAGCCCCAGGGAAACACAAGGCCAACACAGCAAAGCAAGAGAAAGAGAATGAAATATTAGCTCTGAACAACAAATAGCCTTCTCGTAGCCTTTGTTCCGCCGAAAGATGCCTGAGGACTTCAGAAGCCAAAAGCCATGTAACCTCACCTTTTAGATCTCATCAGAGAGACCCTCCCAAACTGACTGCAGTGCTGCAGGCTCGCGCTGCCTGAAACTACCAGCACCCTCCCCCGTGTAAAAGGGGTGCGCAAGGCTAAACATCTCACTAAAAGAGACCAAGCAACAGCATTTTCAGAAACGAAATGTAGACCTAGCTGGGACGGCCAGGAAGTTCGAAAAGAAAAGGCTTTCTTAAGCAAAAAGAGGAATCCCTTCAAAGAGCTGCCTGATCCTGCTTTCACGGGGAACATGCTCAAGCAGGGCAGGAATTTGGGAAAGCTCTGCAGCCACACACCTGCAGGATGCCTCAGTACTATGTAGGATGTAACCTTAACAGGGTATGCCTCAGATACACCCTAGTGAAGGCTCAAGGCCACTGAAGAAACCCCTCTCTGCTTCAGCAGGGCAGGAAGGTGGACACATTCTCCATCTGCGACAGAACTGGTTCTGCTGCATTTATCACACCTCGCTGGCAAACATGACACAATCTGAGCAACACAGCGTGACTGATAATTGGGTGTCAGTAGGTTTTCGTGGGAAGGGGGAGTAAGGATCCCATTAATCTTAGTGGTAGCTGCCAGCGAGCTGGTCCTGCAGGTAAAATTAACTCTGACAACTAACTCCCCATTAACAAAACCCCAATAAGCAGCAACCTACTCGGGCTCCTTACAGCTGTGGGCATTACACTACCCTGCAGCTTTCCGCCTGTGCTGGGCTGCCGAGGCACAAGCACTCGGCCACCATGGCTCCTGCTCCTGGCCAGGGCTGCATTTCGGGGGGGGGCTCAGGGGCCCCTCCGCCCGCCCTGCCCAGCCAAGGCAGCTCCGGAGCGGTTCGAAGCAGCACCGCAGCGGGGCTGGCTTAGCTGCACCGGGGGCTGATCTGGGGACCACCGGGGGGAAAGGGACACGGAGGGACGCTGAAAGCTAACAATTAAATTTTGGGGCCTGCTTGGCCCATGATGTCATGGTTTCCCAGCGCCCCGCCGATTGGCTGCGGGTGAGCATCTGCTGGGAGCTGGGGCTGGTTATTTGCCTGAGGTTCAGACCTTTCCCAGCGGCTCTGAATCAGGCTGGTTGTCGTGACAACCTGGATAGTGGCAGCTCCTGATAACCACGTAATAAGGTTGTCACAAAAAGGAGCCCCTCCATCAGAGAGGTTTAGGGATCATTAATGTTTCCGAGGGAGCGTGAGAGCAGAAGAGGTAAGGGGACCATCTGGCGATGCTGGAGCACGTCAACAGCCTCCCTTGGAAAGGAGCTTCGTTAGACAGGAACCACCTACCGACACGTAGCGATGGGAACCAGGCAGGCTGCCTGCCAGCAGTGAGGGGGTCCCAACTGCTCAGCTGTGGGATCTGCTGTCTGCTGGGATCCAGGCACAGACGGAGCAAGGAGCACACACGAGTGCTGCTTGGGAGCGACTCGAGCCCCTGAGCGGTGAAGGTGCCCGGGGCTCGCTCGGGCACAGGGCAGTAACGCAGCCTGGGACAAGTGACACGGTGAGGCTGGCACACAGAGGCCTTCCTGCCGTGCCACTGGCCTCACATGCTGCCTCTCACAGGGTAAGTCACCGAACCACTCCGTGCCTTAGTTTACCCCATTTGCAGGCAACTTCTGCGAATGTTCCGAACACCCTCCCACCGCCATGCCGTGGGAAGTACTCGTACTGCAAACGCCACGCAGAGCAGGGCAGGGCAGGGACTGGCAGCAAAGGCAGCTCATTCAAAGACAATTCATGCATGACTCTGCTGTCCTGAGGATCCTCTCAGCTCGGGCCCAAGGATGACAAGGCAGGACAGAGATGTCCCCTTGTCACTACTGGAGCCTGAGCCTGGGGGATCATGCGAGGCACCAAACACAGTGTCTTCCCTTGGGATCTTACACACACAGTCTTCTCGCCCCAGGAAACTTTTTTGTCCTTGTGAAACATGTGTTTCACCCTATGCTTAGCAAACCCACAAGATCTCTACCACTGCCTGCAATAATAGTGGACTGGGGTGCTGCAGTCTGAAATCTTCATGGATGGTGGTAACACCACAGCTTGGAGAAGCTCAGTGGCCAAACTAATGATCCCCAAGACCAGGCCCCTGGTGAAGAATGCCCACATTCATGTTAAGGATCACACTTCTGAAAAACAAAACAAAACAAAACAAAAAACTTCCCTGCAAGACGATGAAGTCTGAAGCTTTCCTAAGAGGAGACAGAAATTACCTCCATAGATAACTCCTTATGAATCTTACAGCAATAATTGACAGAATGTTTCTTTTATGTCATCTTCATCTGTTTTAAAAATACCTCCTGTAAACACTTGCTTAAGTCAGTATAGGGCTTTATTAATAAAGTCTTCATATTAAAAGCAGCTGTACTTTTCATTTATATTTTTACCTCAAATCATAATTTTCCTACTCAAAATTAATGCTTCAACTGTGGATTTAACTGAGACACAATAAGAATATTAACACATGCCAATTAAATACCAATCAACTGCTATAGACTGCATTTAATAGATAAGTTTCTTAATATACCACTGCTTCACCTCATTAAAATGTTGTTGAATCTTCACAACCGTTGTAAACAATCAAGTGGGATATAAACCACCTCCAGGAACTAGTAAAACTGAATGTAGTGCTCTCCTACTGTGGGGACGTGTGCGATATAAAATTCAAAGCTAAGACAGAGATATATTTGCTTACATGCAACAGAGGTACTCTCAGATTAATATTAGGTGTCGGGTACACAAATCCTGCCTCTCTCAGAAAGGAACAAAGGGACGGGAATGTCTGCAAGGAGATCCCCATCCTGGAGCTGGGTTTTGCAAGAGGGAAACAATACGAGCCGATACTGCTTAAACCTGTGCTCTGAAACACTACCCGAGCTGTAATTAGTGATTCTTCCCCACAAGAGGCCATACAGCCCAGCAGCATTGCTCCCGCAGTTTTGGCAGAGGGGAAACTGAGGCAAAGCGCTGCTGCGGCAGCTCAGTGGCAGCTGTGCAGTAACCTCCCAGTAACACTGCCCTCCCACAGATCCCCAGGGTCATTCCCAGGCCCTTTTTTTTTTTTTTGTAGACTGCAATTTAAATCACCTTGCAACAGGAGTAGCAGGAGTAACAGCTTAGATGTACCAAGCTCTACCTTAACGCAGCTTTTAAACAGAACACATCACAGCTTCCTGCAGAAACAGGAACAGGATTCAGAATTTTTCAGGAGATCCCTGTAAAGTCCAATCCTGCCTGGCTTGCACTTCTACGTCTCCCATCCTCCTTCACAGGGAACATCACATTTGACTGAACACAAGCAAAGATGACCCACCTGCCTGCTGGATTTTACCTGCTAAAGATGTTGAATTCAATCTGCTCTCAGGCCTGAGAAAATCAAGATTCACCCAACCTATCTAAACAGCACAGAACGGTTTCCAGTCCTTCCTGGTGTCAGAGAACATGATTCTGAGACACAGCATGTTACCCCAGACCCAGGCGAGCGTGGCCAGGCTGCTGTGGCCCAACACAAACACCAGATTTACAGATACGCGACCGTGCACAAGCCCCTGCACTACAATGTCTCAGCAGAAGTGAGCAATTACTTCTCATTTAGGAGCAGATATACATGACTATGCTGCCATATGCTTTAAGGGCAAAGTCTGACAGTAAAACTACCACAGTGTTACAGGCAAATGCAGCAAATTTATCTTCTCCTTGAAAAATAGTTGTCATTCAACATTGATTCTTCAATGGAACAGCCACACATCACCATGCCTCAGTTTTCAACCTGTAAAACGTCTAGAGCTGGGTAAGGCATACACAAACTATTCTCCAAGCTGCCTATCTGTGTTTTAATCTGAAAAGCATTTGCCAACATACTAGATTTTTTACACAAGTCATTCTCCATTTTTTTCCCCAACTACTTGTGAACAGGAATGACACCGATTCTTGTGCCTGCTGGGAGACATCAAAACAGAGAGGCTCAAGAGCTGAAAGGTCACCGTTATACCGGCTACGTTCAGGCATAGCCACACTGTGGCAGTTCCTGGATCTGGGGTTTTAATTTACATGCACCTCGATGTAATCATTAAGACTAATTACTGCAGCGCTGAGGCGGAGTAAGTGCGAAGCAGCCCTGCATGCACAGCCCCTCCGCTTCTGACACCTGAGCTCAGCCCTGTGCTGGGAACAGACGTGTCAGCGGGAGACCTGCTGAGCTCCTGCCTCCATGTACGTATTTGAAAGGGGTAAGCCATTGGCAGTACCTGACATTTTGGGGTTTTAAAGATGCTGGATATGGAGGCCAATATATAATCTGTGACTGCCCGAGCATCTCAGCATCCCAGACCAAACCACATGAAGGTAACATCCAAAGGGAAGGTATGTAGCTGATTTATGAAAATGAACTGATTAAAGCCATTAAGGCTGTTAGAAACTGAAATAGCGTGAACAGCTTTTACACTGAAGCCACTATGGAACTTTTTTTAATGCCGGTTTCTCCCTCCGTCAGACATGTTTGCAATAAAAAAATCTTCCTCTCTGGCTCTTTCCCACTCAATGCAGTTGTGCTTCAGGAACAGAAAGGGCTTACACAGGGATTCAGACCTCTTTTTTGTGCTCTATCACCAGAAGATTTTGCATGGGGGATGATTCTGGACTAAAGACACAGGGAAGTGGAGTGCTGTTTGCTGTGGAAGAGAAGCAACATCGAGCAGCTGCCAGCAAAACTTTGCCATCCCGCATCCCCTGATGCCTTCAGAGTATTCTGGAGAGAGCAGGAAAGGCTGATGCCACTCAAGTCCAGGATTTCCCTATTGCCCTGAGACAGGCTCCATGAGAACAGGGAGGGAGCCAACCTGTGAGAGAGGCAGCAGTGCACTACAAAACAGGCTGGAGATACGGACTCACACCCAGAAACAGGCAACCCAAAGAGGAAAGACTCTGTCTTGTTTTCAACCCCTTGAACTATCACCCTTCCTTTAGCATCCCAGCTGCTAGGAGTGTATGATGAAGACATCACCCAGGGGTGCAAGAACAGCAAAGCTACTGGGCGCTCCACAGGTTTGGGTCCACGCAAACAATTCTTGCAGCTTGGACATCCTCCCACAGTAACCCATGGTCACACAGCTTCCAAGCCTCCAAGCCTGGGCTGACTTACCTCTGGCTGGCGTACAGCACAGACAAACTTGTAACAGTTTGCACCCCTTATTGATCCTAGACCTTCAGATATGGTATCGCGGGGGGTGTGTGTGTGTGTGTCTGAATTACTCTCCTTCAAAGCAGATGGGACAGCTGAGGCTGCTTTCGCCTTTAGTGGCTCCTTCCCCTGTCCCCACAAATAAAAGCAGATCCTTAGTTCTACGTGGCTCCTTGCTGCTCATTCTGCTCTCTCTTGAAGATCCACTTTTCCCACAACAAATGCTGTGAATCTGAGAATTAATTTCATACTAGATCAGTATGAACTTTGATTTCACAACTACAGCAACTCCACTGATGTCATGGGTGAATATGAACAAAGGTGCTATGGATGGCAAACACACAGGACTGCGTGATGGCTCGTGAGTACTGAAGAATGCCGGGTTACCCACATGTTGCAATGCAAAGGTACTAGAGGCATTGGGATAACATCAGCCCAGAGGGCCTGGAGAAGAAAAAGGTCGTTATGTGGTTCTCATTCCACGAATGAAGACTTCATTGCCTGGAGAATATCCCATGACAGCTTTTACTACCATGCCGGCTCAGGGCAGTGTCCTCCCAGCAGCTGGAAGACGAGAGACAAGGGCTGTCTGTGATCTTACAGCGCTCCCGTACCAGCCTGCTAGGCTGAAGCCTTACAATTAGAAAAAGCATGGTAGAGAACATGTGTCTTGACTTAGAGAATACCCTTCCTATGCTCACCGGGGTTGTGACCTGGGAAGTCAAAATGCAAGAAACTCTCTGGCTGCTGACCAGGCAAAATATTTGCTATTGGGTTAAAGAATTAATGACTGTTGGCTATAGCAGACCGGCATCATCTGCGCCAGCTGAAGTGCCCCTCTTTTCTTCAGTGTGCCTAATACCAGCTAGAGCAGCGGGACTGAGACTGCCTTTGTGAGAGAAACAATTTGCAACAGCTGAAGAAAAAGATTCCTCTGAAACCAAATTTAGTGAGGCAACTTCAAACAAGATTTCAGGAACTTGTTTCAGAGCAAGGACTTCTACCTTTGCAAGACTGACCACATCACGATGGTAAATGGAGAATGTGCCAGAAACAAATTTACATGTACCGAGAAGAGCTACTAGAGCCTAAAACACACCCTTGCCTCGGTGTAGTTACTCCTTTAGAGGAGAATACCCCCTCCCCCTTCTCATCACTGTCCGTGAACCCTTCCAGCACTTTCCTTCCCTTTCTCCCCTGTAACTCTGCACATGCTTGTAGTTCATTACACATCAGGACTCGGCCAGTAAATCTGAGAGCTTATAGATTTGTTCATGCCAAGCAGTGTTTCACTACTCCTTGTCCCCAAACTCTTGGGGTTTTTTTGCCACAAAGAGAACTCTGTAAGAAACAGCAAAGGCTGGTCGCCCAGCTAAGCATGTGCACGGGGACAAACACCAAGGGGAAGTTTGTTCCATAGATTTATCTTTCATGTCAGTGAGAAAGTTAAGGTCTGTTTTGACGTAGCATAGAAAGGACCAAGCACTGGTTTGAAGACAGAAGGCCACAGTCCCAGAAAAAAAATCTCTTTATGGTAAGTTCAGAGGTCAGAAGGCAGTGGAGTATGAGTTTTCTGGGAAAATAGGTTTTTTCCTTCTAAAAATTATGCTTTTCAGAGTACAAAACAACCCAGGTTTGACAAGTCTTGTCTGAATGGTAGAAGAGTTTTGAACCCAAGGTTAAGGGAAGATATGTTCATGAGACCCTGAACCCAAGACAGTCCACAGAGAGAAGGTGAGACCTGTCTTAGATGCAGAGACTTTTTCATATCACCTTTAGTGACAAGCTTCTTTAAAAAACTCGAGAAAGCATCAGTTTTAGCATGCACCCACAGGATGGGAGAATACATAATTCATGGCAAATTTGGGAAAGTTTTGATCTTCATCCAGTTCAGATCAAAACCAAATGTAAAAAGAAGAAATATTTCAAGAATGGTGAGTATGACTTTTTGACCGGTTTCAGTGAAGCACATAAAGCACAACAGTGCAGAAACACCACGTTTCAGCCCTCATCTCTGGCTGTGGACGTCGGGTGTTCAGAGAATACAGTCAGGCTTATTAATCTGATGCTTAAAGATGTCACCTAATCAAGAGCTGGGATCAGGAAGAAATCCCCAGCTGACATTAAAATGTTAAATGAAATGGACTGATCCAATTATTATTCTTATTGGAATTGCTAATATATGGGATGGGGCTGGAGGGTCTGATTTCCAAGATAAACACGTGACAGCAATGCCACTGGAGACAGGGACTGATTGAAGATTTCGACCTGTTTGGCCCTGCTGCTCTGCCTCCTTCCACGCCAGGCCTGCTGACAACTGGGCAGTCAAGATGCTCCCATGGGGTCAGGGAATCCCCATCACCGTGATGGTGCCTGGCTGCTCCCATGCATCACAAAGGCTACAAACCTGCATGGTTGCCCAACTATTCCACTAACCCCCATCTTCCATGAGATATTTCCTTCTTTTGATACCCGTGAAATCCAAAGCTTGGGCATCGACGGTCCCTGATAAACCTAGCACATAAACAGAGCAGCCACCTCCTTCCATGAGCAAATGAATTTCTCTCTGTGAAGAGATCTCACAGCAGGCCTTCATCTCTTCAGGTTGCATATGTGCAACCTGTAGCCAATGCACCAAGATAGCCTTCCTTGTCATGAAGTGCCTTTGCAGTTCGCTGATAAGTTTCCCCACCAGTCTGAGCTGCTTCAATGCAAGGATATGTCATAAACCTTCCTCCCAAAAAATCCTTCACTGCATGAGAGGAAAATGACTGGGGTGTGCTGACAGCCTTCAACTATCTGAAATCACTTTGTGAAGTGTTACAGGGGCCCAACCCAGCTGAGAACAATCACCCTTAAAATAGAAATTAAATACCTTTACTTCATTTTTTCATGAAAGAAAAAGCAGCATGTTTCGTTGGAGCACCCACTCCACCCCTGTGTCACTCTGACACCTTCACTGACAACCATGCTGAGCTTCTGCCAGCGCCCCACGGAGCCCACCGGGGATGGGGTCACCACACTCGGTGTCCATCTCCCTGCTCTTGGTATCTGCTAAGCAGCTAATGGCTGCCTACGAACAATCTTTACAATGAAAGGTACTGCCCTGCATTGAGGCCGCTAGCAGAGAGGAACAGAGCCAGAGGCCAGTACTGGATTCAGTGGCACCCTGCCTGCTCTCCTGATGCCATGTATCCACACTAGTCTCCAGCTGACAGGACGCAGCCAAATGTAATGGGTGATTCCATGACATTACTCCAGTTTACACCAGTGTAAATAAGACTGGGCTCCTGCCCTACTTTCCCCGTGCTACCAGCATTGCTTTACTGTGCGACCGCCAGTCTTGAGTTGCCAAGCCAGTCTGCCTCTGCCTTACTGCGGGACCCAGACTCTTCTGCTTCAGTGCACTGAAGCACAGTCGAAACAAGATGTTTGTTCATACATATTTTTAATCTTGTTGCTACCCTGGCTGCTTCTCGTTAGCCATCTTGCACAGCCGTTGGTTCCACACCAGGGAAGAGGCCAATTATCTTGCACAGCCCAAGGGAAAGCTACTGCTCAGGGATGCAATGGGTGCTTGCCCCGGTGGGAATAGGTGCTGTCCCAGGGTGAGAGGAGGAAATCCCAGAAGTTCAGAAAGTCTCAGCAAAGCAGGGGAGGAAATGCCAGATAAATTCCTCACCATCAGAGGAAGAGAAGCACCATCCTCCTGGCAAGTGCTGTCTTTGTTGCATCTCAGAGGGCTTCGCACAGCCCTGCAGACAGCAGGTAAGGAGCCATTTCTGGAGACAAGAGCTCCTTGGGGCAGAGCTCAGGAACTGATATGGGGCTGGGCAGCTCCAGGGCACACTCACTCTTTACAGGACAACGTGACACATGGCCACAGACTCAAAGCTGGGGAGTAGAGACCTATGTGGCCAAGCAGGACGGGCTCACCCATCGGCAACATTTCAGCTCCCATTAACTTGGACTGAAGGTCCCAAGGGGCCACCTTAGCCAAGACTAGTCACCCTAACCACACTGTCTCCTGACCTGAAGGTCAAGCTACAGGCGAGGCCATCAGCAGACAGCCTCATCCCGCTCTCCCTATGCACAGGGCAGATGCATCAAGCCTGGGCTGCAGTATGCAACACAGAGGAAGGTAAGTAAGACACAGTCAGTATGGATTTAAACTAAGCCAAAAGCTCTCTGTTCAGTGGTCCACATAGACATCATCAGAGAGACCCGGTCCCTGCTCCTTCAAGCCTGTCATCACACAAGACATGGGCTCTACCTCCCATAAGAGATCTGATCTGTCAGTTCCAGCTGAGGCACGTAGAGCTCAGCTCCTCCTCCTCACAAGGAGTTAAGTGATTGTACAGTCTTAGCTACACTTACCAGTCTCTGCAGTGAAGGAAGAGAGAGGGGACAGGAGGCTGACTTGCCTTTTGGACGTCCAGTCCCTTCACCGCCTGTCTTCCCCAAGCCCTGCACCACCAAAATGCATTTTCACACTTAATCCCGCACACAGCTTTTATGCCATCCCGCTGGATTTTACGTGCCAGCCGTGCTCCTTTCAAAATGGTGCATGGTTCAGAACAGATCGGCTATGCAGCAACGTGAATCGCGCCTGTGAACAAAATGTCTGGACAATTGCTATGGCAAAAGGGACCAGCGTTGCTTCATGCTACCGCTGCCAATTATCTCCTGGTTGCACAATGAATGCCTTATCACCGTCTCTCACCAGAGCTGGGCAGGAGGAGCTTTGCAGCCTTTGCTTTTGCCTCACTAATCACTGCTGGGCTGACAAGTCCCATGGACCGGGAACAGACTGCTCTTCTGGCTCAGAAATAGAGCCCATACCTTGCCTTCGCTCTGACTGCTGAAAATGTGCCCTCAGATGGCCTGTGATGCCATTTTTGTCTTCTAACAGAAGCTGAATGTCACTGCTTTCCCCATCAGGAATGAATGCTGGCAGACTGAAGCCCCAGTTCTGGCCACTTGTTGCACCAGACAGCAGCTGAACCGGTCTGTGCAAGGAGAGGGGCACCGCGCAGGCACGACTGGAAGCCTAACTCCTCTTGGTCCCAGGGCGGGCAGTGCCAGTGCCTGCCAGAGCCCATGGAGCTACAGCTGGCACAGACAGGCAGCCTTGCACGCCCCAGCTCGTGTCTCCTGTCACTGCCACCCTCAGCACGCCTTGGAGAGGTGGGAAGTCATGATGCCAACACCAGTCCCCTTGGAAGGAGACTACGAAACTGTGTTTCACTTGCACCCAAGTGATCTGCTCAGGATCAGCTGGATGGGTTCAGGAGCCAGGAGAGGAAGGGTCTTATCTGTTTGCTGTTTAGTGGTTTGGTGTCAGAAAGCACTGGGTCTGAAAGCATCTCAAGCTTCACGGCCTTTGAGCTCTTTTAGTTGTGGTTCAAAAAGGCAAACCCCAAATCAAAAGGGCTCACATATAACGTAGGAATTTTCCTCCCCCTATTGTCTCCAAAAGTATGAAACCAAATTCTACCTGGGGTGGGCTGCAGCCGTGTAGGGGACACCATGCAGGGTGATATCTGCATCTGCCCTGTCCCCTGCAGGACCTCCTTTAGGGGTGCTGGCCCACAAGCAGGGGCCAATCCGTCATAACTCCACTCCATGAGCTACCCGAACCTCATGTAAATAAGACAAAGAGAAGGAGAAACAGATCATTCTTACCCTACACAAGGGAAACGGAGATGCACAGCCAGTCCAGTATACATGTTAGCACTGCAGAATAACCCACTGTACTTTGGACTCTACTTCCTATACTAACTGCTCTACTTTGTAATTTTCCAAGCAAAAATCGTTTTGACCCTGCAGTAAACGGTCTGTCCAGAACTGCCACCACTGAACTGTCAGGCCTGCGTCACTGCACCTCCCTCCAGTGCCCGTGTACCAACAAGGCCTGGAAAAGGTGAGCTGCTCTGAATGGAGACGGGGTGGGGATGAGGATGGCCATCAAATCTAGGGGCATCATCAGTTTTCTTTCTAGCAGACAGCAATTGCTCCTCCCCGCCTCCTGGGCTCAGGGACCCGAAGGCTACCTGCTTACTGCAGCACCGGCCACTTGCCATGGAGCCCTGTCTGTGATTTCAGCATGTGAATGCTGTCCTGTTTTGTACTTTTTGCTACACGTGCCCAAAAGAAGTGATTCTGGCCCTGTAAAACCCCGAGACAACGTTGTGTATTCATGAGTGCCATCTACTGGCACCTTCTCCCTTAATTAACCTTTACAAAGCCACTTTGTGGGGTGTGGAGCTCTCCAGACCGGGAGCACATAGGTACCACTGGCTCCTGTCCCCTCCCTAACACAGGAAAAAGTCTGTGCCTTCTCCAATATCCCAACCTCTCCATTCTCATCAGCTGCAGGAAATAAATCAGGTGGATTCATTCTATAATCTGCTACAAGGATTGTTTAAGTAAAATGAACTTGTTTTCCTGGTAGGAAGAGGATAACAGTTAAGGAAACACTTGAGATCTCAATACATCTTTGTGATGCTTCTGCTAGCTGGATAAGAAGACATCAATGCAAAAAAAAATCCATCCAACATACACATACACTGGCTTCTTCCTCAAAAGACTGGCCAGCCCCCTGGGACCACAGTTTCTAAGGAAAACCTCAAGGCACAGATGCCCAGGTATCCTGCAGAGTGTGCTAAGAGCCAGAAAGAATGGCTCTACCATGAGCGATCTTATCCCTAATCACCGAATTTGCAGTGAGATAGCCACTGGGGGACAAAAATGGGTAATTTATCCTGTTTTCCTGGGAGAGAGAAGCAAGGGTATCCCAAACTTGCACACTTTGCACAAAGGAATATTTCATTAAAGGGGCCCAACTCAAAAGCATTTGCCAGACACCATTGCTTATTTTGCTCCCCCAAAAGGTCAAGGAGCCTTAGCAGAGGCCCTGTGCTATAAGAGCTCTGCCCAGTGAAGGAGAGCCATGCAGCACCTACCCTCATCAGGGCAATAATTACACTCATGGGAGCTCTATAAAAAAAGTCCAGCAAACTTAGAGAAGCTGGCAACAGTGGGAACATGCCAATCTAACTGACAAGTAATACAAAGGGTGCTGAGAGATGAAGAGCAAAGGACTGGAGTGCAGAGGATGAAACACATCCAAAAGTGCAACAAAATCACAGATGGATAAAGTCTCCTTGACTCAAGCTCTGGAATGAGCAGAACCACTTCATGTCTGAGCCAGACAGGCTTAGGATTTGTGTTCTCCTTCCATGGCTGTCCTTGACACGGAGCCAAACTCATCCTGTTACACTCACAATTAATGCCCTGTAGGGCAGGCTCTTCTTATTGCCTTGTGCAGCCATACACATTAGCCTTCCCTGAGATCCCAGCACCCAGTGCCCATCTCCCTTCCTTTTCCTTCTGTCCTCTCCCTGTTCGGTCACCCCCTCCTGTTTGCTTTTTCACCTTCACACAAGAAACAATTTGATAATTGGAGCCAGAAACAGACACTCACCCTGCAAAGAGCCACCTCAAAGCAGGAGGCTTAGATTAGATCCTAAACTCTCCCAGGAAGGCACCTGAGTTATGCACACTCCTGATGGTAAAAGTGATTAACCATCACTACCAGGTTGCTGTAGGGTCGGTTCTGGTGCCCACTCTAAAAAGGACAATGTCTGATGGCACCGAGTTTAGCAAAAGAGATAAAAAAACAGAATTTAAAGTCCAGATAATCCATCTTGCAGAGACAGCTGAAATGAGCTCAGTGCGTGTAATTTAGTAATGAGAAGGTTAAGATGCATCTCAGTCACAGCCTGTATGTACCTGTGCAGTGAAAGATCTGAAATTAGTGGGTGCTTGAGTCTTTTTTGATTTTCAACAAAAGCATGACGAGAAGCACAACAAAGACTGGAGGCTGGAAATAAGTACGGGGAGCATTTTTAGACCAAAGCAACACACCACTGAAATAATTTACTAAGCGAAGCAGTAGATTTTCTCTGACTTGCAGTTTCTGCATCCCCACTGGATGTCTGTCTAAATGACATGCTCTAACTTAAGCAGAAGTTACTGAGCTTGAAGTAGAAATCTTTGGATAAAAGGCTGCGATCTGTTTTGTACGGGAGGTCAGACTGGCTGGTTAGAACTGTCCCATCCTCTTGTGAACAGGGCCATGATGGGAGAGCTAGAGTCACAGAACTGGCAGCCAAAGAACAGTAGGACACAGTAGTAATAGGTTCCCATTACCTGGGATCACAGCACCACTAAGTCAGTACTTCAGGAGGTAGAATATTAATGTTGCCTACCCAGGGTTTCTCCAGCAGTAATGAAAATTAAGGAGATGTATAGTAGGATTCATATAGACTGTATGCAGTAAACAAATAATGAAAATAAACCATTGCAATACGCAGTTTGGGAACTCCTGCACCGTTTGTGTTATTATTTATTAATTGTATTCCCATAGCAATATACTGCTGCAGCACCCTGTAGCCTAAAGCCCCTTGCTTTCTAAGTGTTAATTAGGGCTCACAATAAATGTTGAGAAATGAAGGAAGTGTGTTTGTCGCTCTCCTACATTTGTAAAGCCCTACAAGCAAACCCCAGGTCACAAGTGAATCAAAAGCACTGCCAGAAACAGAGCTCAAAACTCCTGGCTTCCAGGTTCCTCCCACGGAGAGAGAAAGGTTGGTAAAAAATCCCCAAATAAGTGGGAATGGGCAAGAAAATCACAGTGTGCAGTCTGGCTGTTTTCACAGGTGAGTTAATTAGATTGTGGCCTAATTAAAATACTGCCTTTCTTCCTTGATGATGTAGGCAACAGGTATAGGTTGCCCATAAGTTTAAACTGTAAGGTAAGGAGACAGCTTCTAACCTTGGAGACAGTCACCAGTGCTACGATGGGGCAAGAAACCCAGCGATTTCCATACGGCACCTAGTACGGTCCTGGAAAGTGTCACTGGATAGAATTGCCTGCAACAGCAGAAGGAGAGAAATGAAGACACAAAAGGCTCCTCCCAGGGCTCCCTTCCACAGTAACCCTGGTTTTAGAACGCTTGCCATTTCAAATTAAGTTCCCAGGTGGTTGGCACCTCTAGTAAGCAGCTCCTGCACCTTAGCAATTATAATGGACACGAGTCCAATATGCTTTCAATGGCTGGAGTTAAAATCATAGAATCATAGAATGTTTTGGGTTGGAAGGGACCTTTAGAGGCCATCTAGTCCAACCTCCCTGCAGTGAGCAGGGACACCTTTAACCAGATCAGGTTGCTCAGAGCCCCATCCAACCTGGTCTTGAAGTTAAAGACTACTTCTGCTGAAAACTGCAGAAACAAGTGGCAATCACATACCTCTGCATCACAGTGATGGTGGAGGTGTTACGAGATCTAGATCTCTCCTCCCTTTTTGCCAGGAACACGGTAGGAATGGAAGGGAAACAACTTACAACAGGCCACGAAAATGAAACATTAACCAAAGGTTTGGCCTCCACACACAAAACCTGACAACTGGGAAAACTCTACCACAATAAAAGAGCTTTTTTTTCTGGGGTTTTGTGTTCTGAGGGCAATGGTCTGGTCAGGGAAAAAGCTGTGTTTAATTTGCTTAACCTTCAGTGAGTCTTAAGGGTCTGATCAGGAACTCACTAGAAAAACGCCACTGTTGTCATCACTTGCCGATTCTGCACAGGCAGAGGTGTCACGAGCACCGGCAGCAGGCTGTCACCTCTGGGGAAAGGAGGTGTTACCAAGGGCAGAATGCAGCCCCGCTTCCTACCGAACCTGCAGTTCACATGAGGATGAATCGTTACAAAACGAAATACCGAAGTCTCCCGCTACAGAATCAGTTCACGAGTGACCAGAGGTGAAATGCTAAAACCAATACAAGCTAACACGCGCAGAAGGACGGAGCCACAGAGCCAGAGCGTTCAGGAGGTGCCCAAGGCAGCTTCGCACAGGCTGCACGTCCAAGATAATTCCCTGCCAAGACAGACACCCTCCGGACGCAGACAATGTTGAAAAGCCTAAGTGTTTGGCAGATGAGAAGGGAAAAAATATCTGTAAACTCTGAAGGTAGAAGATATTACTCTCGCCCTTAGTAACTCACAGATGTATTCTTCCCTATCTTGTCTGCCAAACATTTCAAACCAGTGTTGCATTTCCTACTAAACCACAATGGCCACACAAGGAAACTGAAGTGAGCAGCGGCCCATGAGACAGCATAGTGCTTTGAAAATGAAGTTTCCAAAAGCATTTGAGATAATGGAAGAGAAAAGGAGGGATCAGAAGCAGCAATGAATGAACACAGAGAGACAGGATTTCTCTGTACATCAGAGCTCTGAGCTTCAAAATCACGTGGAAGTCCCAGCTTTCCTGGTTGTAGCAGGAAATAGCCCAGGAGATAGACTGAAGGCTCTCAGGCAATTCATTTTCCAACATGATGATGCAGTCTACAGCCAAAGCATCACATTGCAGTCATGCTGCCTGCTGCTCAGTGCGAAGAAAGATCAAAGAGCAAGAGGGAGCGGATCCAGCGAGGCGTGGTGCGAATCTGCAGCTGCACTGCTCTCTCTTTCTCACCGCTCACCTAGCTGAAAGCGAGGAGTCTGTCCAAGCTGTGGCTGGCTGCACCTACGCAGAGAAGAAACCAATATTGCCAAGCAGCCCCTTTCCCCTGCTTGATGGACTGCACTACACATGCTTGCTTGGAGCCCCTCTCGCATTCAGTGGGCAGGTAGCACTGCTGGTTCACTCCGGCACAGGATGGTCAAATGAGCCATCACCCCAGAAAGGTCTGGTTGCAAACAAAAGTCAGGGAAGGTCATGTCTTTACGAACTTTAATCAGCTTCCAGCCTCTTTTCTGGTTTGCTGTCACCTATCACTAAAATTAAATAACATTTGGTCTTGTCACTATGTTAACCAAGAGACACTGCAGACTCAGAAAGTCAAACTCAGTCTAACCTGCTGGATACTCTTTCCTGGGAAAGCACAGCCTAAGAGGGAGAGAACAGGGGACTCATCCCTTGGAAATGTCAAGTGCCTGATGCCTACCCAACCCACAATAGAAACATTGCAAAGGGGTTAGAGTCACAGAAGACTTATAATTGGGATGACTCTATACAGGCATATAAGTAACTGATGTTAAACAGTGTGGAAAAACCTGATTCACAGCCCCGCAAAGGATCTGGGACAGAGAACATTAGCAGCACAATGTCATGTCCAGCCTTTGCACGCTCTCTTTACAACAGGCAGTCAATATCCCTGCAAAATTGCCTGCTTGCATTTCATATTTTTATTATCTTCCACACTCATTTTGGTCCTGATCTCAAAAAGGTGCTGTTCATCTCTTCTTCTTTCCAAACGTGACCTCCCCAGTTCTGCACAGCCATCATCTGCTCACATATTTCCATGCCTTGAGAAGTGAGGATAAGGACGCTCCAAAACCCAAAGAAAAATAAAATATAGGGCTGGATTCACCTCAGGTCATCAAAAATACAGGGTAGCACTGTAACACAGACACGGCGCTTTCTGCTATTGTGCCAGCATTTTAGGAGGATTCCTGGTTTTCTTCTCTCTTCCTGATGCTTCCTTACAAATCAGG
>NW_009258770.1:28211-34246 GCF_000687185.1 Egretta garzetta | reverse complement strand
CTTTCCCTGCCTGGTCCTCTTGTGATAAAAGTCGCGTTGCAGCTGCAGGGAAAGGAAAGCCATTTTGCTTGCATGGCTGCCTCTGCATTTCAAGCTTATTTGTATGAGACACTGCCACCCAGCACAATTTGCATACGTACCAAAATGTGAGACCTGCACAAAATGAAGCAGGAAAACCATTTGTCTCTCCGCTCAGGAAAGGTTAATGGCATGGATACTTTGCAAATGTTTACTGTGAAGTGTTTCCTAAGCCTCTGAGCTATAGAATTTGTACATAAAAGGAGGTTCGCCCTCTTCCTCCAGTCCCACAATCCTATTTGCTTCAGATTAACACGAGTGACCTCTACTTCACTTGAGCATCATTCATCGTCCACAGAGCAGGGCCTGGTTTTACTGAATTATTTCGCTGCCATCATGAAATGCTATTCAGCTGCATTGGAGGGGACAAGGCTGCAGATGCAGGTGTTAGCTTTCTATTACATTAACCGTTCAACACCCAGACAAGATTCCTATTTAAACCTTATTCAGATCAGGAGGGTTGCAGAAAACCATGCCATAAGTACCAGATACCCGGACTTAGCACACCAGAACACTAGGCCCAAATACGTGGCAAAGAAAACAGGGGTGAACTCCATGTCGGGAATTACAGGCAATCACACCCATCAGGGGACAAAGCAGCCCTGCCATGAAGCACCTCAGCTCAGCTCCTCCTGCAGCTCCGTCCCTCTCTGTCCTCAGCTGCGTCAGTCACCCAACGTGCCCCACAGCTGCCGTCTGAAGAGGGCATCAGCGGCTCTAGGATGGGTGCTCTTTGAAATGGCTTAATTTAAATTGACGTATGAAGTGTCACCTCCAAATTAAGCCAGGCTGAAGAAAACCCTTCAGGACCTTTCTGTCCCTTCTCTCTCTCCTTCTTCTCCTCTCACTTTGCTTTAAAAGAGGGCTTATGTATCACCCACCTCTCTGGCCAGCAATATGCAACAACTCCTTCCTGAAAGGTGTCTTCAGTTGCAGACTATAAGGGCAGGGAGGATGTGCCCTCATTTCCCCAGTCCTCCAAAAATAACAGCCCAGACTGAAGTCCCTCCACAAGTCAGATGTCCCATGTCAGACACAAACCCAAATTATTCTGGCACATAAACACAGATCTGTGCTGAAAGAATGGCCATTGGGCAATTAACAGAATGAGCATTAAATCTGTCTCGCTCCTTTGTTCTCCCGGCAGGCTGCAAGATTGACTGAACCCTTGTACTTGGGAAAACAAATATTAGGCCCCATCTTCAGCTGGCAGAAAGCCACGCAGTGCCATCAATTCCTCTGTTACCCTGACCGAAATTTTGACCTATGGCTTCCAACGGCATCAAACCTCTCCCTTGCTATCTGCACCTCCCATACCTTCACATGGCACAGTAACTCCACTCACTATTTTTTGCAGACCAGGGCCAGATTTTCCCAGACTTCACTTATTTTTTTTTTATACCTTGCAATTTGGTTCTGGTTTTCCTGCCAGCTGGATACCCCTACCAGGCTTGCCCTTCTACCTCCCCGCCCTGTTCTGTCTTACGCACGCAGGTGGTGCTGAACTGTTTTAAGTACAAAGTCAGATGCTTTCTGGAGGTGCCACAACAGCACAGCACAAATCCCCCGCTGCATGAGGCTCACAGCGGCCACTGTGCAGCACCCAGGCTGCCTGGCAAATCCTGCTCCCATATGGACTAGATTGTGCCAGGTTTGGGAGCTTTTGCTGTGATTTGCAAATAATCAGATAGTTCAGACACAATCCATAAATACTGTATTTAAATGTTCCGTTCATCACTGCAAAACAGCATCCTGCCTAAAGAAGCAGAGCAGACAAGTATAAAGGACTGGTGGCGATAACTGTCCCACTCTCACGGAGCAGGGGAAGCAGACTATTTAAATACCTTCAGCACCCGGACTGTCCCAATAAATATTCCATCCTTTAGCTCTCCAAAGAATTACATGTCATTCCTTACTCTGCAGAGATAAGAATTTGCTTTTGCATTCAGTGAATGGTGGTTGGGTTTTTGGTTTAAAAAACAAACCCATGTATTTACTGAAAATCACATGTGACTCTTGTGATGAGCAAAGCCATTTTAAACAGTCCTGAACCTCGGGGAACCACCCAGAACACAGAGGGTGTTGTGTGGGCCCCTCTTCAACACACACATGCTGAACTCCAAAAAAGCCAGAGACTGATGAAGGCTGGCAGGATAACCAGAATAAGGGAGATTCCTCTATGGGAGACCAGAGTAGCCGTCTTTTTTTAGCTTAACCAAACAGAGACTGAGAGGGGTCATCACTGAAATCCAGAAATAACTCAAAGGCAAACACCAAGGAAGAAAAATAGCCAGGCAAGATCAGTGACTAGAAATAAACAAAGAAGAGTAAAAAGGCCGTAAGTAAATTTGGACTGGAAATTATAATGTTTCTATTACCAGACAGATGAGGCAAAAGCTACTTTTCCACAGAAATAATGGGGGAAAGAAAACATTAACCATCCCTGGGAGTTTATAAAGCACACTCTAGGACATGGTACCTGCAGTCCGAGGGGCTGAATCAGGCACCCTTGAGCTTCCTCACTACACTGGGTGCTCAGCTCAAACCGAAAGAAGGAAAAAAAATTAAAATAGAAGAAAATGTCAACATTCCCCACTGCTGTCAAAAATCTCTCATTAAAACTAGGCCACAAATCCAGCAAGCTCTGCAGGGAGGAATGCCCAGAGGAGAAAAATGGCATCTTGGTGAATTCAGGCTCCCTGATCATTCATGCCTCTCCAGCACAGACACTTGCCCCACGCTTGCTCTCTGGCATGAATTGCCAGTTGGGATTTTTCTGTAGCACGTCTACAGTGAGGCACCGGGAAACTCTCTGTAAAAGCTATTGGAATAACTCTACCCAAAAGCACGCTCATGCAGTGAAACAAACCATTAAGAGGAAAAGTGGTCAAGTTTTTCTGGGCTCCGATTTAGTCTCTGTAACTAGAAATTGCAGGAATCAGAAAGGAAGAGAAATGCTTCCATCTCTAGTTATAACTTTTCAAAGGAGTTGTGCTCATTTTTTTCCCCAACAGTCTCCATCAACATTTGCAATTTATGGCCCAAGAGACACGGAAGGCAGAAAGTAGGCAAACACATAAAAGAAAGCAGTGTCTACTTCTTAAAATGCTTTTTAATGTTTTACAACATACAGTGCAGAGAAAGGAAGAAGGAAACTCAGCTGGCCTAAAATAGGCAAAACTATTTTTAAGGGTTTATTTTCTAACCTGAGAGAGTTCTAGCAGAGCATTTTTTTTTCCTTTTAAAGGACACCATACACTCACTTATTCAATACCTTAACTAAGGATTCAGTGTTCCAGGTTTGACATGGAAGGATTATATGCTGGATTGTATGATGCTTTATGCAGGTGTTCTCATTAAGGAAACGGTGATCTCTCTGCCTGTAGATCTGTTCTCCTCCGAAAGCCTGGCAGAGCCACTGAATGACTTGATCGTGACCAAAACACTAGTGAGCTCATTCTTGTCTCCCTGCATGCATGGTGCTTGCGATATCTTTAACTTTCCCCATGAGGTAAAATTATAAAAGGAAAATTAAAGGAGAGAGGGTAATCAAGAAAATGGATAAAAAATATGAGAAGAGGGACACAGCAGAAAGAAACCCAGTGCAGGAAACAAATACCTTCTTCCTGTACACCTCCACTGCCACCATCTCCAAACTGTATCCATGTCTCTCTTTAATATAATCTTCCTATTTTGCAAAAGCTTCAAAAATAAATAGAAGCATTTCTGTCAAATATACAGTGAAAGAAATACCAACAGGTTTGTCTTTCCTTTCACACTCTTCTGTCTCTCCTGCACCCGACCTAGAATGGGTGCAGAATCGCATGTGGATTTGTTGGGAGATCGTCAGTGCTATGGAGGGCAACACGGGCTGGGCTGAAGGCAGCCGGTGCTGTGCAAGCTCCCACCTTCTGTACGGCTACAGCAGCAATGGGGCTCTCCCTGCGACACAGCCCAAAGCTTGCCATTTTAGAAACTGGTTGGGAATCACCTGGAATCTCTTAAGGTACTGAAGTATGAGATGTCCTACCACAGGGAGAATTTAGTCTGAATATACCTGGAGACACAGCACATGCATGCACAGGCACAGATGCTTTTGGTGGGGGTTACTGGAATAGAGCTGTCTCTCAGCTAGAATCCAGATGACTGAGAAAAATTTATCATTACTTTTCCACCCATGAACCTTCAAAGCATGCTGGTCAGTAATGGAACAGATCCTCTGAAGGAGTCACTGGTACCTGTAACTCATTCCTACTACTCCTATGAGAAGGAATTAATATATTAGTTTCTAGGCACTCCCTGAGGGATCAGACCCCCATTCTGCATGGAGAAGCAGGAAGGATACCTGTCCCTGTCCTATACCACTCACAACCTCTGTTACCGGCAGCACACCAGTGAAGGAGATGAGAGGACAGGGAGCTGGAGCGACGGACAGCACAGCACAGAAACCGAGCCTTGGTTCAGCTCCTGTCTGCCTGATGCCAGGTAAGAGCAACGCATAGGCTTCTCAGCAGAGAGAGGTTTCAAGGAAGTATCAAGGAAGTTTCAAGAAAGTATCAAAAAAACAGCCCAGTAAAATGGTGTTGGTAAAACAACCCAGTAAAAATCAGATTTGATGAGTTTTCCAGAGGCATAGGGATGGGACCGGAGAATCAGCAAGTGGATCTCTTGGGACTGACAGAGCAAAAATAATGGTCAACATCTTGATCCAGTCAAGGGTGAGACTGCTGAGGAGATGCTGCCTGGTGAAGAGCCCTAAAGACCAAGCTCTCACTTTAAAGAGGCCGTTCCTTCTATTTTTTAAAGGGCAGAAGCCAAAAGCCTGTCCAAAAATATGATCAACAGCTACTTTAGTTTAACTCAAGTTTAGTTGAGCAAACTCCATTAAAAGGGATGGTGCAGTAGAAAGTTGTGCAAAATAACTCATTTAGGGTTGATTGCTTTCTTCTTTCCCAGAAAAAAAGAAGGTGCTTATCAGTTCCATCAGAATGCCTTTGACCTCAAGACTGACCTAAGCAACAAAAAAAGGAGAAATGAAAGAAAAGATGAGAAAGGCTCTCTGGAAGAGTGCAGTATGCATACACCTTCCCTCCATGCACTGCTTCCCCTCTGCCTCCCCAGCCACAGGCAGGTGACCCCTGAGAGCTGGCAAGGTACAACGCAGAGAACAACCCCCCACACCCTGACGTGCCGCGGGCACTTCCGTAAGGCTCCACCAGATCCTCCATTCTGCTCTATCTTTGCTAGATATGTTAATAAGCGACCAAGGTTTATTGTGCTAAGTTACATTTTACAGTCATACACAGTGCTCATCTCAACAGCATTCTCCCTCTTAAATTCCCAAGGGTAGGGAAGCACCGTCCATGGGGTTTAAGGATGTTCTGTATTTTGAATTTTGAGGCCATCATCGCTGCTCGATTACAACTGCACTAGCTGAGTCTATCTACAGAAACACAGTTATCAGCCCTCCACAGGCTTGCAGAAGGTCAGGGCAGCCAGGCAGAGAAACCTAAAATTCAAGAAAGACTGTCTGTGTATTAGGTCTTAATTTAGAAGCAGCTTGGGTATTTCAGCACTTACTTAAAGTTAGGCATGCGAGTCCTCTCACTGAAGTCACAGGAGCTATTCGTGGGCTCAGAAGTTAGACATGGATTAAGCACCCTCCTGACTTGTGACTTCAGATCACAACGTCTGTGAAGCAGAGTCCGCTGCTCAATACCGCCTTGTCCAGCCCTTTACATGATGATCCTATCCACTCTGGGATATAAGAGCCGCTGTATAATAATTACTTAATTTAAAGTACATCAGCTAGCCTTAAGTTTGGCTTTTTCAGGATAAAAATAGAAAGCATCCATAGATGCACATTGCCTCCTCTGATGTCAGCAAAAATTGGGCGGTGATTTCATGAAAACACAGCTTTCATTGCAACATTTAATGCTCTGAGTGTCACTAAGGGA
>NW_009258770.1:17631-28197 GCF_000687185.1 Egretta garzetta | reverse complement strand
TTCCCTACAGTTGTTAAACAAGAGAGTTATCAGTTCTAAAGATAAAAGCAGAACCATAAACAGTGCTACTTGCATTGATGATGATAATTGAAGGGAAAAAAGAATACTTCATATTTCTCTGCAGCACTAGAAGTTCCTAGCAAATGCTAGAAATGGCAACAGTGTTGAGCGACAGACACGGTTTATTGTTCACAGAAGGCTTTCTCATAATCACTTTTTTTTTTACCTCTTTCGCCTTTATTTTACAAGATTTCTGCCTGGGTTTGCGCTGGCCCTCTGCAATCTGGAAGCTGAAGAGCCAGCCACAGTGCAGCAGAGAGCCTGAGACCTGGAAAGGTCCTCGCTGTCTGCCGAAACCCGCTGCTTCGGGGATCCCCACAAACCCTTCTCCATCACAGGGCTGCTCTGCCTGGCCGGTGGGCGAGCAAGCACCAAGTCCTAGAAATGGGCAAATATTTAGAGATCCTTTTGGCGCGAACACTCCTGTTGAGGGGAATGAAAAGTTCATTTGTATTCACACACACTGAGTGGCTTGTACAGCTACCCCTACTGCTGTATATCACATACACAGGATCAGACCGCAGGCAAGGGAGAAAGTGGGTCGTTAAGTCACAGGAATTCTGTCAACCTGTCCAGAGATGAGTCTCAGGAGAACATTTAATTTAGATAGTTTCCTCAACCCTCCTGAAGCTCTGTTTATGATCGATTAATCTAGACATACAGAAATGATAATAACTTGATAAATCTCGGTATGCAGGAGGTCATTTTTAAAGCACCATTACGTGCGTTAGAAAGCTTTACCACTCATGACACCATAATTATAACCAAGGCTCATCTGGCATTACCTAGCACAGGGAAGGGTGTAGTGAGAGGTAGTTTGGTTTAATTCCTAATCTAATTTAAACTCTATTTTGTTCCAACAGCCAATGCCATCTTCCATTTTAAAAGCATAACAACGTATACCTGCAATTCTGAATCAAGTTATTTCATTTAAAAGCAGCTGCTACGTACCAGAAACTTCTGCACCATGGATGTCCTCATGGAAGAACATGAATTACAGACCTCTAACACAGAACCTGCCATTTCTGGCTCCTTACAGCCCAGTACTGATGTACAATTAAAGATCACAAAGGTGGAAAGCTCACAGCTTTGCAGGGCAAAGGCACAGCTGTATTTCACACCTCTCAAAACTTATTCTGTGCAGCACAGACTTGAAAGTAAATTTTTGGGGTGAGGCTAGGGGAGGATGCTTAAATCTCTTTGCAGTTGCCTAGTTCAGTTACAGTTATTAGCCTCGTTGTGAGAATTACAAGGCGAAATACCACATCTTGAATAATTCAGGAAGCCAGACTGAAGGATGGTAGCAATGCCTTCTCACTTTAAACCCTGTCTCCCTCTTCCCCACACTGATCTCCTGTGACTCCACTAAACATAAAGCAGCAGGCAATAAATGAACCAGCCATTACGACAGACAGCTGCATAAAGCCCTGCTCCCTCCCTTCCCCACCATGTGCCCATCAGAAATGACTCTCCGCATCCATCCTTTTCTTCTTTCAGCTGACTTGGGAATGAGAAAGGGAAAGGAAAGATTATTGATCTGATCTCCAAATTCAAAAGTGCAGAGCATCCCCAGGCTCCCTTATCCCTGATAAGGTCGTGTTAAAAGTGTCCTCTATCTGGCAACACTTCGTACAGCTGACAAAACTTTCAAGGTGCCCATTATCACAGCTATGGGGGGAATTCAGAAAGTCTGACTGGGGTTTATAAATCCCAGTTCAACACATGCGCACCACGATTTATGAACGTGGTACATTAATGGCTGGGCTCAGCATCACTAAATCAGTCCCTCCTGCTGTATGAAGTAAAGATGGATAAATCAGAGCATTTCATTTAGGGTGATTTACGTCGCAGACAAATCAACAGAGTGATTTGTTAACACATTGCAGGATCTTCTAATCTCTTTCTGGTTTTCCATCAATCAAAATTTTTTGAAATTACATAACTAAATCCCAGACTAGAGGGGCAGGGCCATAACTCAAGTCTTGGGGGCAAACTCAAGCAGGCTTATGGTGTGGAGCGATGGTTTGGTTTGGTTGGGCTGGGCTGGGCTGGGTGACGAGGCAGTTGGGTTCAGTTCCTTGCTCTGGGGCTCCTTACACAATTTGGAGGCCAGACTTTGCGTGGGATCCACTCTCCTGTCTTGTTCTACAATTCCTCAGTCTCATGCCCCCGTGCATAGAAGTGAGACCAGAGCATGTCACACTGAGGGCTGGATCGTGGAAAAACACCTTCAGAAGAGCATGGAGTGTTAAACACTAAGGCAGCTACATTGCAAGGCAGTCAGGGATCCTGGCCACCCCAGAGAGCCATGAGAAGAAGCTGAGGTCTCCCTCAAGGTGACAAGAGTGACCACTTGTAGATCACAAGGACAGATTTAAGACGGGGTGACCTAGAAGAGCACAGGCTTGGGAGCATTTCTTTGAGGAGCTCCAGTTGGGCTGCGCAAAGATCATGAGCACAATTTTCACAATGAGGAAGATAATTTGCAGAAAAACCCACTGCCTGCCCCCAGGACACACAGTTCCCTAAAAGACTGCTGTAACCGTCCTGCTTGGTCACCTTCTTAACACCAGCCATAGAAACAATCCAGAAGAGATCGTAGGAGAAGAGGGCTGGAAAGAATGTCCTGTGAGGAGCAGCTAAGGACTTAATGTTTGGACAAAAGGAGGCTGAGGGCCGATCTCATTGCTTTCTGCATCTTCCTGAGGAGGGGAAGCAGAGAGGGAGGTGCTGAGCTCTTCTGCCTGGTACCCAGTGATAGGACGTGTGGGAATGTTTTAATGCTGCGCCTGGGGAGGTTTAGATTGAACATTAGGAAGCATTTCTTCACCGAGAGGGTGGTCAAACACTGGAACAGGCTTCCTAGAGGGATGGTTGATGCCCCAAGCCTGTCACTGTTTAAGAGGCATTTGGACAATGCTGTTAATACCATGCTTTAACTTTTGGTCAGCCCTGAATTGGTCAGGTAGTTGGAGTAGACGATTGTTGTAGGTCCCTTCCAACTGAAATAGTCTATTCTATTCTATTCTATTCTATTCTATTCTATTCTATTCTATAAGCTCCTAGGGAGAGAATAAAAAAACATTCAGCCTTTGATGTATTGGTACAATTTTGGAGGACTGTGCGGCAGAGGGGCTGCACAGAGCCAGCACACAGGTACATACCGCAGCTACTTCTCCAGCGTCTTTATTGGACCATTTCCATAGCTCCAGAACATGGCCCTTGAGGGCAGTGAGGCCCCAAGGACAACTTTCCTCCTGCATCTTAGGAGGGATGGTTTCTGGTCCTGGCTCCACCCTGGTCTGTCTGTTCCCCATACCGTTCTCGGTGCTTGTTTCCTCAGCTGTAAAGAGGAAATTAGGAAAGTGGCTTCATTTATAAAGCACTTCGAGATGGTGCTGATGACAAGTGCTCTAGAGGAGTGATCTGTTCTTCAGGCACGACTTCTGGTCTCAGTGGTTGCTCAGTCTCTCAGCATATCCAGACAGCTTAAGACTCAGAACTAAAGCACTTACGCTGTGTCTCTGCATTACATCTCACAGACTTTATAAACCCTCTGTTTCCTCCTCCTGGAAGGAGTGCAAAGCTGATAATTTCTCCATCACAAAAGCATTCCAAGTTAGTAGGAATCCAAAATACGAGAGCCAGGTGTACCTCTCTAGGTTTCCACCCACAAAAACATCCTTTCTCAACAGTTAGGCCTTGGTGGCTCCTGCTTTTCACATGGAAAACTACTGTCCTGTTTGACTAACCCTCTGCTTCAGCTTTCATGTTGTAGTGTGGTGTTGAGGAAGCAATACTGGAGTAATCTGCAGTCCAGCAGACGTAAAGTTGATTAGCACTGTACATGAATCACTGTCTGACCTTCGCATCCATTCTTTTCAGCAGCAACGCTCATTTGAATTGATCGAAAGGAGCTACTTTCTGAAATGCTGTTACACTGATGCAAATAGCTTTTATATATTTCCTATACAAAGCAGCACACCCAGTGTCATTCAGGAAGCCATTCACAAAGTCCTGTCTGTACTGGATGGACAAGCAGCACCAGAGAATTAGGACTGACTCTCAAAGGCATTTGGATGGGGTTCTTTTCCCTTTACCTTTAGCACACATGGGAGAGGTTTGCGTTAGCAGCAGATGTCAGAGGGAACCGCTCCAGAGAGGGGAATGCCCTGGCCTCCATCGAGCAGGCACCATGCAGCAATGTTGGGCCTCTCCCAGGGCTGCATGCGGATGCATCCTGCAAGCCGAGCGGGATGCTTCCCTCCATGCCAGACAAACCCAGAGCTCATGTTACCCACCAGGCAGTGACCAGGGGACAACCACCCCCTTTGCTGCCCTCACGAAAGCACCCCTGTTCCCTTCCTCACCCTGCCCAGAGTCGGAAAGGAATACAACTTCCACTCAAGAGTGCTCTGACTATTGTATATATATATAAACACAGAGAAATACACATTTATATATACATATATGCATACATTTTGTTCATACATACGTGTGTATATATACAGGTACATATGCACATACATACATACATATATATGTGCTGGACACAATTGTATGAACTGAAAGAGCTCGGGATCAAGTGCTTTAGTCTGAGACTTTCCAAGCCCAGAGGATCTGGCTGTTCCTTCCCTCACTGGTCCAGCTGTGCCAGCAGAGGAAACATTGTCCTGACAAGACTGTGCTTTTAACAGTACAGATCATTTGGATGAGGTGTCTGTGTACAGAAGCACGAAGTTTTGCTAGAATCACTTTTCTCCCCACCAGGAACAGCGAGAGGGCAGGGCGTGCTGGTGCTGCCCCAGTGGTCCAAGCCCACACCTAGACTAACATTATCCTTAACTTATCCTACAGGTATATCCAAGCAAAAGAAATCAAAGAAACTTACTCCCAAAGCCTCAGCCTCTGCAGTCTGGAACAATCCCCTCCATCCCGTAATTATTTTAATAATTTGGCAATCTAGCTGGATTTTGCCACTTTCAGAATGATTTCACGGTCCAGAGATGCTTGCTGAGGACAAAGCAGAACTCGAGGGCCATTTTAATTATTAGTTGATTAGATAACTTGTGCTTTTAAGTATACTGCATGCTTATTGGCACATAAAACACCATAATGCTTCTGAGCTCTGGCAAGACCCAGGCCTCGCATTAACTGGCTTTAAGCCCAGCCCCAGTATTCTTTGGCTTCTGGATATAGGGCATATTCAAAGCCTTACCAAGTGCTAGCACAAAGTTATATTGCCTTATTTGTGTAGTCTCTCCCACAACCGTGACTTGAGATCTACCCTTCAAATATTTACACACACACTTCACACACCAGACTAGACACTGTTGAAGCAGAGCTGTGGGTATGCATAATACACCTTTTTTTTCCCTATGATATTGTTATGAAGTAGGAGGTGAGATTATTCACATATTAGGCCTTCAGTCTCCAGGGAACTGTCTGTGGTTTCTATATTTATACTTTCAGAGTTGTCACAGAAAATACTGCAAGAGATTTTGATCTTGAAAACTGATGCAAATTAAAAAAAAATCTGTGGCGTTTCCACCTCATCCCTAAGGCTGGGGGAAACAGAGGCTCTCCTCCTCCTTAAAACAAAAAGACAGAGTAAAGCAGCAGGAGGCCATCAGACAAATGGCAATCATAAAATTGATCAGGCTATCAAACAACTGTCATCAAGAAGCGGAAAATAGATTAATGAGCATTCATTATTGACTGGTCAAGTAGCCTGGCAACAGCTCTCTTCAAACGCTGACAACAGCAGGACTCTGTAATCATCTCCAAGCAGGACAGGACCTTCCTTATGCCACCGGTCAGCACAGCTCAGGGATTTTGCTCCTCACCATGTGGGGAAGATAAAACAGGGCTTAGATACAATACTGGCTGCTGTCTGAGCACAAATATTGCAGGATTTGAATTCCCTATCATGTACGCACCAAGAAAAATGTGCAAATCTAGATTAAGAGGTGCACAACCAAGTATTTTCAACAGCTTATCATGGGTTGCTATTTTAGAGAAGCCTGCCCCTTACCAAATGAAAACACTAATAGTAAAGTTTTGAAGATGAGCAACAAAGAAGTGGTGAGAAAACTAAAGAGTTCACATGGTAGACATTGTGGTCCCTGCTATGTCAATGCCACTCCATGGCCAGCAGAACTGTTCAAGTTGGATCAACCTTATCATGAAGAGACGGGCTATAGGTTGGGCGGACTCTGAGAACATTCCTGCCCTCCAGTGTGCTGCCCAGGTCCGTTGTATCAGTCTGCGCATTGAACTATCCTAATTTTACATATAACTCAGCCTATGTAGCATATATACAGATTATATTTTTTTGTGTCTGGCCAGTTCAAATAGGCTGCACACACATTTAGGGTCATCAGCTCATGTGCTCATGGCTGGCTGCTGTTCAAAACAGCCTGGCGCCAAAGACCTTCCAGGCACAGGGCAGAGGATCTTTATTTTATCAGGTTTCTGAAGAAGTTCAAGAACATTTTACAAATGGCAATGAAAGGGGTGGAAACCACCTTACATCAGCAGTTGGCTCAAGACACACAGACTTGGTGGTTTGAATGCTGCCAAGACTGGGATGGTGGTGTTATTGTGCAGCACATGAACTCATCAATGAATCAAAAGTGGGTGGCTGCTTGGTTTGCTTGAGGGACTGCTTCAATCAGGTAAAAATAAACAAAGATGGGGATGAAGGCCAAAGACGCAGTAGGGAAGTTGCGTCTCAAGAAACCTCTGTACTACGTAACTACAGCTCACACCTATTCACCGTCCCACGAGGTACGCAGTACAACCCCCACACATTCACCTCCCACACATGGCTGAGGGGCTCAACATCACCACTGACGGGTGCAGTGCAGAACGGGTCCTGCGATGCCCAAAGGGGGCCTGTGACAAAGAACCAGAGCAGTCACTCACTCCTTCCCTATGTGCAGTGACACTGCGGGCTCACCTGACTCCACCACGTGTGTGTTATGTGTGTCCAACTCCTTAGGTACAAAAAGGGGGAAAAAGAGGGTGAAAGGGCTGGTATGGTCTTATGCAAGCCACTCAGTCCTCTCCCCAGTGCTGCTGCCCCTCTTCTGAAGGAACTGAGGCACATACTAGAAGTGAGCTGGCACTACAACGTATAGAAATTTGTAGAAACCCTGCCATATGCTTTGCCTTCTACATGGAGACCCACCTCTTCTGCCTTACCCCATGTTTCCTTGTTGCACAGCCTACGGGGGATGACAGCACTAGTGGTACATGTTCCACCCAGTAAGAAGTTCCCTCTGCCTCCATTTCCCAGTTCACTTTTGCATCAGTGAGATGCCCCACGAGCTGTCCTCCAGTCCCAATTGCCAAACAATTATAAAGGGATGTAGGGTACTTATGCTCATTTATGGCATTTAAAGATCTACCCCGTGGCTCACATTTGCTCAGTAATTTTACAGAGGTGATATGAAATATGGGTCGATAGTTACCGTTTCTTAATATTAAAAGATTGATTGTAGTAGGGGGAAATTAATAGTGCAGAACATGCAAGTGTGATCCAACAGAAGCAAGTGCCTATTCCAAGAGAGCTGAGATGCTGCTGCACAGAAAGAACCAGCATTTATCTGAGTGTCCTTAATAACTGAAGAGTTCACTGCCTTGTTAGCCAACTAAAACAAACATCATCATCAGTATTGCAGTGGGGCCTGCAAGGCCCATCTCCCAGGCCAGGACCCCAGAGGACCAAGTGAGCCCAAGCAGCCTTCCCCAGTGAGGTGATAAACAGAATATAGAGCGTGAAGTCACATGTGGGTACAGCTAAAGATGCATATGGAAGCAAGAGGAGGATTTAGGTCAATCATGGCAATAGTGCTGCCCACTGTCAAAAGAAGCTGAAGAATAATCTTTAATAAATGCTGCTGTGGAAGACGGAGTTTTGAGGCAGGATAAGAAGGAAGAAAACAAAGTTTTACTGGGGATCTTGGAGGAACAACCTCCCATAGGAGAGTAAAAGCCCAACGGTCAGTGGGCAAGGACCCTCCAACAGGCTGAACAGCCTTTCTGGTTAGTTCAAGTGAGATAATGGGAGTGACGTGGCTCCTCACTCCCTCCTAGCTGCCACTGGCTTCCAGAACGGCTGAGCCTCGTGTCGGGCAGGCTGGCTGGATGCAGCTTCAGGAGAGCATGCAGGTAGGAATCGGGGAAAGGAAGATGAGCAGTTTGTGCCTGACAGGAGGGAGAAGGTGAAGGGCAGTGGAGAGATCTTTGGAGAGGAGGAAACGCAGCCATCAGTCTGGAGGGGGGGCCTTTGCAGTATCAAGAAAAGAGAGGTAAAATGGGATTTGACAACGTGCACTGCTCTCTGAGAAGGATGTTGCAGGGAGCTGAGACAGAAGATAGAGACCTGGACAGAAGAAGTTTATTTGTATCTAGGCTTAAAAAAAAAACAAAAACAAAAAAACAACCAAAACCAGCATCAGCCTCTCCATGTGCTCTGGGTGCACCTGACAAAAACATCAAACTATAAAAAAAGTCTGAAGATAACCCAAGCACAGATCATAATTTAGTCTAAGCCAGTATCAATCAATTCAGGTAACTCCAAAGCTCTACATTCACTGAGATAAAATACCATTATTAGTAAAGAAGAATAAAGCCGTTTCCTCTGAGGTCAGTGAGATCAGAACATGCAAAGAAATCAAGTTTTGCTACCTCATTTTAATACCATATATTTTCTTAAATAAATAAACCACTTGTTTTTGTAATAGGGGCAAACATCCTTTCTACTGCCCTTTCATCAGCTTAGTCCTCCCCCTCTGCATCTTCCTTATCAGCAGCACCTTTTTTCTAAACTGAGTGAAAGCAGAGGTAGAAGATAATCCCAACTCTTGCAATTGTTTGGACTGCTAGTGTCCCCCTGATGATCCGTCACAATGAATCACTCCCCAAAGGGAAGCTGTTCTGGGATGCTGATGGTTCACAGTGTTGTGAAGTCCTGTTTGCGACCAATTTGAAAATGACATTTCACCAAAGCTCAAAAAAATGCCCCAGGATAACCTTTAGCCCAAATTATCAGTTGAGGTCCCAATGGCTTTTACACACTCAAGTAACCTCTTCCACCCTTCTGCTTCTGGCTTCAGATTTCCACAGAGAAGAAATTAATAAACTCAATCCCCACAGACCATGTTATTTATTAACGGGCAAAATTCTTTCCCTTCCTTCGCTGCTTTCCTCATAGCTACCAGACAATGTTCAGATGCCCTTCTGCGTGTGTTATCGAAGTACAGCTAAATTCCCTCTAATTCAATTATGAGTGAAAGCCACAGGAAGCCAATGTGACAACTCCACCAGATAATCTTCCACTTATCTGCCATGATTTCATCCATAAGATTCTTTTCTCATTTTACTTCAAGATCCCTGACTGCCTCACAGTCTGATTTGCTTATTTTAAGACAAAAGCAGTAATTCGTCTTTTTAGTCATGTCAAAGATTTTTGGATGTAGGTAGAGAGAAATGAAGTTCTGAGACACCATATTTCTCAAATAGTCAAACATTTGCTTTTTATACTGTTAAATTAGAAAAAGTAAACGGTTAATTTCCAGCACTTGGAGGGACATTAGTCTTGCTGAGTGCTTCTAACAGAGAGAGGCATGCAAAAAAATCACTGTGCATTGCACAAAATATAAATAACTAAAATAAAATAAAGCTATATAATTATATGGCATTTAAATGGGATTTTATAATTATATTGCATTTTAATGGGATTTGGACAATTAACTCCCTTCAGCTCTTTGCAAATTTCTGCCTTAGGCAGTAACCTTGTGCCAGTGTCCACCCCAAACCAATGTGTAAAACAGCCTCCAGGGTGACTTATACCTCCGCTGAAGTATAGTCACCTCCATGATGAAAAACAGCCAGCGCTGACCTGTTACAGTGGCAGGAACACAAAGCAGGAGAGCTCTACTTAGCCATAAGCCAACAGGGGATTTCACCACAGAAGATGTAATGCCAAGAGCCTGGGACAAGCAGCCCCATCCCATCCGTTTTCTTCTGCTCCACGGTCCAGCAAGGATGACTGAGAGGGAAGAGTGTTATTTCATCAGTCACTAATGCCATGTCTGAAATCAATACGGAGGGGGATGTTGCCTTGGGAATCTCCCCGCTGAATACTAACTAACCTGTCGCAAACCTGTTTCTCTTTTAAGAGCGGGCAAGGCAGGACAAGTTCACAGACATAAACTTATGGGTCAGGAAACCTAAATTCTCCCTGGGAACTACATTTCTAAATAAAACCTGTCCTTTTTTAGAGCAGTGCTATCAGTAAGGGCTGCAAGTTTATGCTGCTCACTCCCTATTTAGTTTAGCCTTTCTCTAATATTCATTATCTCACTCTTGACTTCTTGCTGTCTGCATATCCATTGTCACCTCTCATGTAGGAGTGACTCATTCTTAAAAGGATTTAGTCAGCTGTGAACAGGCAAGCTAAGTACTGTGCATGGCATAGCCAGGGAAAGAAAAACTCTA
>NW_009258770.1:13082-17553 GCF_000687185.1 Egretta garzetta | reverse complement strand
AGAAATATCTGGACAGATCTATTTAGATAATCTCCACTGCAGACAGAGCAAGCAGGCAGTCCGAATAAGCCACCTTGAGTCTTTGGGAATTTTATTCCCAGAATTTAGGGTCAAATTATTGTTGCTGTCATGTAGACTTTAGACTGGGTAAAGGTGCAGGAGCCTTCTCCTCTACTCCATCGCTGACCATCATGCCCCTCCAAAGCAGCAGCTATTTATCTCCCTTTCTCCTAAGCGCAAGAAGCAAAATAGAACATTTTACCATCTGTCCAAGAGCAGAAATTTGATTCACTATCCTATTCTTCTAGATGCCATAAAACAGCCTGCCCTGAGGAGCTCACCATCTTTTGCCCCTTGTTGGAGCTATTGGGGCTTGCTCCTGGCTGGGCAGGGGTGCCTTCTAGTGGGACTCATCTGAAAACATGACGCTGTTAGATCTCACCTCCTCAGTTTATGGGCCACCTTCTGCCCCGATGAACTGGCTGGGTGGGTGGCTCACAGGCCCACAGGTGAACAGGGTGGGTGGCTCACCGGAGGTCAGGAGAAGAGAGAGGCTGCTACTGGGGCTTGAGGGAAGAGTGTGCTGTGCAACCCTTACATCTGTGGGAAATGACAAGCCAGCCTCAGAGCCCAGGAGAGCTGGATGTCCTCTCCCATCAGCTCTGTGCTTACTCACTTGGGAAAGGAAAAGTAAACCCTATATTAAATAAGAATTTACTTTAAGGTTTAAGAGAGTGGCTGAAGATCACAGAGGTATCCAAAATGCTGTGCTAGCAAAATGCATCCAGCTTCCTCTTCAAATGAGCCTAATAAACTGGGAAAACCCTGTCAGTCTGAATATACTGTAAGTTAGTGAGGCGGACACTTAGTCCCCAGCAAGGCTGACTTCCAAGGTGCAGTCACGTGCAGTACAGCCAAAGCAGATGACAAGTTACCACAACACCTTTACCTCTCTGTGGCATAAGAAATGCCCCTGCTTCGTCCGCTCCTGCTTTTTGGGTTTTGTTCAGAAGGACAAAGTAACTCCACCTCTTTCTCCATCACCCACACACCCTGTGCCCGCATGGGCTGGCCGTGCATCTCTGTAGGAATGGGACAGCTTTCTGCAGCCATGTCCACCACAAGGTCACATCTCCCTGAGACTTTCCTGCCAGTTCCTGGGACTGAAAAATCAACTCTGCCTTTGAAATTCCAATCCGCAAAACAAAGCCATCCCACAAAAAACACAACCAAAGGGAGATAAAGGATGGAAAAGTGCAAAGATTCACCCTGTTCTTCTACCCTTCCTTCCAGAAAAGGACAAAAGTCAGAACTGGTTTTGATCAAGGCCCTGTTGTAGCTGGAAGCGATACATTTGAGGGATGGAAAAGGCAGGCAGATAAATGGTTCTAATTTTGGCATATCCTGCTTACAAATGCACCACATAGTAAATCACCCCAAACCAAAGCAGAAGCCAGCAGAACTGGTATCATGAGAACAACGCTGAATCCAGGCCCCAGTTTCAGTATCTACACCAGAACAAAAGACCGCACACAGATGTCCCCACCAGTACAGTTGCTTGGACTGTGCTGATGTTTCTTTTGCCTTCCCCTTGCTTACGTCTCCTGGCAACTGATATTCCTCACCAAAAAAAAAAAAAAAAAAAAGTTTGCTGAAACTAGAAAATCAGAATGTTTGCTGAAACCGGATTGGAAGAGTATCAGAGAGTAAGTGTTGCATCTGCAAAGATGAGCATTTCCCTGCAGAACTAATTCCAGAATCTACTTCCCTCCAATTAAAGAAGTGAAACAAACTGTTGCTAGGCCTAAGGAATTTGCTTAGCCAATCTATTTGGATGCTGCTTCCACAGCTTTCATTATAAGAAGCTGGCAACATGAGTTCTCTTTCCTGAAATCAGTAGGATCAAACAAGAAATAGCCTCTCATGGATCAAAACCGCACATGATGGCAACCATTACAATCCAAATTACACAGCAGCAAAACAACTGGACAGATACAGTCAACCAGATCATGAAACTAAACCTGCTTCGAAAAAAAATAAAAGTGGGTTTTGTTGGATGCAATACAGTTCAGATTTCAAATCCTTAAGGATTTGTCACAAGGTACAGCTCCACCACATTTCCAAAACAAAATAAAATTGAGGAAAAGCACTCATCCTACAGAAACAGGAAAAACAAACAAAAAAAGAGAATGGAGAACTCATTTCTCACATAAGAGTTCCCTAAGAGTTGTTCAGCTTGCTCGCTTGCTCCGGTCACAGCTTAGTATGTGTCAGGCAAACCTTGTGGATAAGAGATGGGACAGAACCTTAATCAACTTACTTCTCCTTCTCCCTATTTCGGGTAAATTTACTTTTCACAACATAAGTGTACTAAATTGAAAAATACTGGGCAGGGAGCTCAACAGGGAGCCCCCGTTCCCGCTATTGCTTTTCCTGCTGTTATTTGTAAAGGCCTAGGAGAGTCTCAAAAGAGATGATAAATCTCCTCTCACTAACCTGTGGTATTATAAGGAAATCCTTAACAGCCTGAGGTGTAGATCATATCACAAAATAAAGTAAGACCTTGCAGGAGGAGTGCTTTCAGACTCCAAATGAGGGTTGTCTCACCACAGCATTAAGAAACAAAAATTCATTTGCACTGATCTTTTGCAAAGTTGAACATTTAGACCATCTCCAGTTGTATCTTGAACCCTTCCCATATCTCCTTGCAACAGTAAACAAACAGCCCTGAGCAGAAGGGACTTTTCTTCTTATAGAAGCTCTTCACCCAACTTTTACACCCCTCCACCCTGTAATGATGCAGAAAGAGTTTGAAAAATATTCCTTGTGATTAGCAATCCAGTCAAATTAGATTCACATTGTTTCTCCTTTAGCTCAACTATGCCTGCAATCCTCTCTTTAGCTCTGGTTAACCACCGTTTGTCAGTCAGGTCCAGCATACAGATTAAATCCAAACAGCATGCTCCCCGATGGCGTCACCAGCCGGGATGCTCTGCTTCCCCTCGGCGGTGCGAGACGCAGGAGGAGCCAACGCAAAAGCGCACAGCAAGCTGCTCTACCAGGAGACAAAAACACCCAAGGTGCTTCTCATTAGAGCCTGCTGAAACTCACACCCCGCTCCTGTCTTCCAGCTTTCCTCCCCGAAAGCATCTTGAATACAAAACGTATGAAAAGCACACGGGGAGACAGGAGGAGGGAGGGGAGTGGAGACAAGAGGAGGGAGGGGAGTAGAAGTGACAATTTCTATAATGAAAATTTTTCAAAGCTTCTTCTCTTTTATATTCCTAAATGCAAAAATAGGAGTAAGGAGATTGATTTTCTTCCTCTCTATTGTCCCTCTTTTTTATTTTCTACCTTTTCCAAGCCTCTCCAATTTTGGCAAAGTTACAGAGTGGCAAAATTCCACTGTTGCCTTTTTCTCCTTCGTTTTGCTTTGGAAATTTTACAGAGAAGGTTTTTTTTTTTTTTTTTCCCAAAGACTGGGGAAAGGAAAATGTAAAACAAAATATCCCTAAAAAAACCCTAAGCTGTATTTGTGCAACTGCATCAGGAGTTTAAAAATGCTGGTGGTGGTGGAAAGGCACATTCAAGAAAACCAAAACTAAGAAAAAAAAATCAAACACAAAAGGAATGATTTGTTTCTGAAATAAAACTAGAATTTTGATGCCTTTCCACCTCTCTATCAAAGAATAGGAAAGCATTTTCTTTCAGTTATGCATAATTTTCTACCAAAATCCTTTGGGGGGGTAATGAAAAATAATTTTAATTCTGCTTTTTATAACCGCGGCAGTTTCACATGCACCGTGCAAGGTGCCTGCTGTGCTATTGCCACTACAGTCCAACGTATCATACACTGAATGTCTGCCCAGTGCACTCCTCTCAGGAGAGTGGTTCCAGTTTTCCTGTATCTTGTGAAAATCATGGGGCTAACGAACTGCAAAACACCCCTGTCCTTCTCTGTACGTACAGAGGCAATCAGTGAGATCACCCACATACACTGAAAACATTGCAAGTGCATTAGCGGTCTTCCCTGGAGCCCCTGAATTTCAGTTAAATAACCAGTAAGTTCTGCTCTGGATTGCTGTGCGTACATGTTACACCAGACTGTGTAATCAAGTCAAGATTTTCAAACAATCCAGGGACCCATTATGGAAGCCAAAAAGCAGCTTGAACTTTTAGATCAAAAAGTCTTGATCTACACAGGAACAATTTTATTACAAACATACTCACTTTCCTAAAGGGAGACCACACATGCCCTAACAGTTCACCTTTAGTTAGGAAATTCCCTTTCACCAGCACTCTGAACACACGTGCTGCTTGCTTTCATCAAAGGAAAATTTAGCAGGCAGGGAAGGAGGGGGAGAGGTGTTGGTACTGGGGGAATTTGCAAGCTACAGAATCAGAAAGTAATTTCTAAACCCCTAAACACTTCAGCAATAAATGTGCATTCCCCAGGAGGTGCAGGTCCTGC
>NW_009258770.1:0-13040 GCF_000687185.1 Egretta garzetta | reverse complement strand
TGAAGGGCAACCGGGAACGGGAATTCACCTGGCAGAGCGCACAAGGAGGAAAACAGCAAAACAAAATTAGCACTTTCTGCTTGCAGGGTCCCTTCTCGGTATGGAGACATCCTGTGATTCAGGCCCTATCAGGGCACGTGTTCAATTTTCATGCTCACCCCCCAGGCGCAGGTCCTGCCCCATTCACCCCCAGCAGCGAGGGGCAGGGCCCGGCTGGCCCGGCCGTCGGGGCATGTCCCAGATTCATCTCAGCAAAGCAGCCTCGCACGGGAAACCTCCCTCCAACACCCACAGAGAAGGTACGAAATCAAAAGCTTTGTCAAGCGAAGCATCCAAGAGGGACAGATGGAAACACAAACCAAACACAAGGTTTCCAATGAGCATTTGTTTGTCATGCAGCAAGCCCAGCGCAACCCTCATTGCTCCCCCTGTTCACACATCTCACCTCTCCCCATGTCGCTCTTTCCTGGAAGGGGAGCGAAGAGTGAAGACACCTTCTGCTTTTCCTGCTTCTGCTACAGGACAACAGCCTCCAGAAGGCCAGCAGAGGGTCAAGCAGAAAGAAATGAGCTTTAATTTGCCCCAGCACCAACTGCTCGCCTCTCCTAGAGCTTCACACCCCACCCCTGGGCTGATCCAAAGCACCAAGTGCCTCAGCCAAACCCCTTCTGGCTCTGGGAGCGGGCTATGGTTTCCATCCTCAAGGAGTCCTGAACGCAAGGTCTGATCCAAGTACTTTTCTACACAGGCAAATTCAGATCCAAATTCACATCCAAGTTCAGGCCCAAAACACCAGGCTGGTGTGGCCAGCATCCAGGTGTGAGAGGAGTTGTTTGGGTGTAGGCTGCCTTGGCTTTCGCCTGCTGCCCCGAGGAGCCAGCCTGGGAGCTGTCCTTCACACCACTCACCAGGGCAGGTTTGTAGGAGGTCAGCTGGCCAGAAAACAAGGCTCTGGACAAAAAGGGAAATGAAAATCCATATATTTTCAGAAGAAACCATAGAAAGATGGCAAGAAGAGAGCCACAGGATGCATGACTGACATTTTATAGTCTTTACCCTCAGTTTGTTGTCCCTAAAAGTCCTAAATATGGTGACAAAGCATTTACAGCCCCACTCCGAAGCTACGAAGCAGTGGGAATCATCTCACCGGGTTTGCTGGGTTCAGGTCCACAAGGCAGCACACAGATGGGTTTCCCAGAGGGTGTGGGCAGGATTGCTGTCAGATCTCAGATCTCGGAGCGGCTGAGTCTTGTGAACTTCACGGATTTCCCCTCTGGAGGGCTGGGGGCAGAATTCCCCACCAGAAGCCACATTATAAGGTCCTCCTGGGAATGGCAGATCTTCCCCTGTCTCAGTGGATGCCCAGGAGCATGGACTATCCTCCTGATAACAAAGATGTGTCTTTCTGCCTGAGACATCCCAGGCATTTCCCCAAAGTCCCTGTGTGGCTCAGAGCAGTTACCTTTCAAAGTAATGTCTTTTTAATTTGCTCAAGGACACTTTGTGGTGCCATTAAAGTATCTCTCCAGCAAACATGCTATTACACAGCTTGGAAACATAATTAATAAAACAACATGTACAATTTCTTTTCAGCAACACAGAAGAAGATGATCTGCTATGCTCTTGCTTACTTCAGTGCCACTTCCAAGAAGCTCTGAAGCCTCTGGGCAGACAAACAGCCCCATCCTGCCCCCTTACCACACCTTTTTTGATCACACTGAATGATGCTGTGCAAAAGGAGATCCCCTCGAAGAGCAGACGCTGCAGCCTAAAAGCCTCAAAACAGACTGCCCTCCACAGGGTCTTTGCTTCAGAGCTGCCAAAGCTGTTAGCACTGATAAAATTTTTCTACTTCTTCAAATCCTACTGTGTGGTTTTCCTTGAAGACACCTCTTGGCAGACAATTCTTATAGTCCAGCCCAGTGCTTTGTATGCAGTAAGGTCTTTCAGCTGTTATCCATGGCCCATTTTTCAGTCTGAATTTCCCCTTCCTCTCTCAAGGTAAAATAGAGAAGGAAAGGACTGATCAGGTTTTCTAATGAGATTCTTCAGACCTCCTTCTCTATTTCTCTGCAAAGTTTAAAAGCAGGCAATAATAATATGAAAAATTAGCAAACTGTTGTTAATTTGACTTACTTTTCTGAGCCACTAAATGCCAATTTCCATTTTCTCCTCATTTGGATTTTTCCAAACACCATTCCTACAAACAAAGGCTTAAACCAAGTCACGGTTTAATCCATTCCCAATTATACTGCTGAAATGAGCAAAAAAAATGGTGAATCTTGGGGGGATCGATGCTTTGCTTCCATAGAACAAATGACCCCACTCATCACTTTGCTAATTTATCATTGTTCATTTTAAAAAGAAGCTTTATTGGAAGTTTAATACCTTTTGTTTCCTTGGAAATGCAGGGTTTGCCTTGCCTCTCCTATACAATACAACAGAAGAGAGGGAGCAAATCCTCCCAAAGTGATCTGACAGCTCTCGGTGTTACTAATAATACTTCAATATGAGCAGCTTCCTGATTGTATCACCAGAAGAAGTCACTGATAAGGGACACCAAGAGGCAATATCCCCTCTGGAGATTGGGAGCATCAGGTAAATTCCTTCATTGTGCTCTTAAGTGCCCAGGGTTTATCAGCAAGGCTCTGAGGACTGTGTTACCTTGTCCAGAAAAGACAAGACCTGCAGGGATAAAACCCAACTGAATCATCCCAGTTCTGATAAGTAAGTCATTAACATTAAGGAGCCTACTTAGTTGCATTACACTGGTGATACAGGAGGTTTCCCTCTCGCTCCTGGAGCTGGTGGAGGGCACATCTTTGTGGGATCTCTGCCGGGATCGCACAGGCTGGACCCTCACGCTACAGACATAACCACCAAGATGGTTGTATTTTGTAGCCTCCTCCACACACCCGATGAGAGATGAGCCCAAAGAAATGTTTAAAGTCCTAAAGGCCACATCTCCCATCTGCAACCGTGCCAGAATCCTCCCTCACGTTAACCATTGCTGTAGTTCAGCTCAAAACACACAGTACTAGTTTGACACAAACCCTGTCTGCAACGAGCAGGAGCAGCTTCCCTCCATCCCCTCTTCCATCGCCGAAACTCAGCCTTACCCCCCCGGCAACCCTCCCATGCCGTGAGTGGTCTCCCAGCTGTCCTCCTCTTCTCCCCCTTGGAGAGGCTGGGAAAGCAGGAAATCTTTCTTCATCTTCTGTTAACAAGCCCCCTGCCACAAACCCCGTATTCCAAGGACCAGGGAGAACACTAATTAAAGGAGCAAATAAGCTCTGGTTTTGAATATGCAAGGGAGTCCGCAACACAGCCTGGATTTCCAACCAGCTGGCTCATTGTGGGGCAAACAGCTGCTTGATTTGTCAGGCTTCATTGCCTGTTCAGCCCAGCACCGGGCTGCGAATACACTGAAAGCGAGATTTCCACCAACACATGTGAGCCTCTTAACTTCCCCTCCCTCAAGCAGGCACATAAGCCATCCCTTTAAATGGGGTCAGTGTTAATTAACCCACTTTAAGTCCCTTTATACAGAAAAAAAGAATACTTTTTCTGTAGACACACAGCTTCATCTGCCAGCCAGCGTTAGATCATACAAACCTGAGCTCTCTTTTTTTAACTTGCAGGGAGAGGGATTTTGTGTACCCTCCACACTCAGGAAGATCCCCAGTAGATAGAGAAAGGCCTCCTGTAAGAGGAGAAGACGTAGGTGGAAATATCAGCTTATTTCACTGCAAAGCACAAGTAGAATTGTGGAATGAAAGGAGCTCATTCAGAGCACGCTGTTTGGGAGGTTTGGCTCGGCACTGTTCACAGAGGGACTTTTGACTTTGATGTATATATATTTATTGAAAAAATGAGCAGGTAGAATATATATAGTGCACTCATGTTAAGGACTCTCCTTTCTTCACTGCTAGTCACACACTCACGACTTTCTGTCATCTCACTCAAAAGCCAAGTCATCTTCCTTCCCCATCAAAAGACTTGCAAAGCCCAGAGAAACTGCTGGAAAACACATTTATTTTGCAGCATCTTTTAAATATAAAAGGTATCTCAAAGACTGAGCATGTGACTGACTTACTAATTTGTTGCCTGTAACTCAAACACAGACTCGTATGCTTCGTGCCACTTACCTGCAAAAAACCCCAAACAAATAAACAAACAAACAAAATGTTTCACAGAATTTCGTCAGGCAATTTCTCCCCTTTCAATCCTGTTATAAAATTTTAGGTTATTTTAAAACTACCAAACATTCAAAGCTCTGCGTGCTTCTATTATTTCTGGTAATTTGCTGGCCTTGAACTTGAACTTTCAAAAAATCCTGCTTTCACTGCAAAAAGACCAAAACCTGTATTCACAGGGAAATTGTTACCCTTAGATTAAAGTCTAGCAGAGATGCAGCACTGCGGTCCTGACCTTGAGATTGCTAAATGAAGTAAACTCCACCGGGAAGCGTACAGCCAGGTTTAATCGGTAACCTTGGGGTAAAAGCTGGAATATCACTAACCCCCAGCACCTGAAAATCAAGAGTCAGGCCTCAAAATAAGCACACACAAGCAAACAGCAATCTTGGCGTTGGGGATGGGGAAAATTTCTCCTCTTTAACATGCAGCTGGCTCAGATTTCCACTCACTTTTCCATGGATGGGGAACATAGGAAATTACTTCCTTAAGGGATGCCGAGAGTATCCCTTGAATCCTATAGCTGAGGCCTTAAGGAAAACCTCAAAACAGCAAAAATTGTAATAAAATAACACTGTGAGAGGGGATTTTTCTCCATTAGGACTTTGCACCAGTATCCACATACCCCTTTTTTCAAATGAAGGCAAAATTCCCAATTTGTGCGGTTTTACTTTAGGATATACCTTAGAGAAAGATCCTTTCTGGCTTCCCTTCGCTATCGTGTGTTTTTCTCTACTTCCCCCTCCCTTTAACCTAATTTGTTCCTTAGATCTAAATCTCAGCTATGCCGATTTCCTAACTAGTTCATAATATTTCTGCATTAATATTTTACACACTAAAAGACCAAAAAGACTATATGAAGAAGCCCCTGCTGATATTTCTTGTTTCTGCCGCAGAGAAGACAACGTTGGTTCACATAGTCCACATTTACCATGACGTATCGCAGGTACGGTAAAACCCTGTATATGCCATGCTATCTGCATTTCTCCTCTCCACCCCCCAACTGTGTATGTCTGACTACTGGACCCCAGGCGTGATTTTAATGGGTGATTTTTATAGGTGTGACAGCTGGAGTAAAGTACTTAGCACTTGTGAAAATCAGGTCTCTTGTCTCCAAAGCCAAACTGGGCATTCAAAAATCATTACTCAGATCCTAAAAAATAATGAGATTGGCTTAGAAAACAAGATGGGTTTAGATATTATAAGTTTTATTTGCCTTTTGGTGTTTCTGCCTTTTGCAGCTATGTATCTGAGCCTTCCTTTTTTTTTCCATTCACAGCAACAAGGACTTGAAACTTTCTTCTAAATGAAAACAGAGATTCTTCCCATAAATCACCTGACCGCTGGACCTGGGATTTTAGGAAAGATCTACAACCTCATCAGCCTGATGATAATTCACAGACGTTCGTAACAGTGCACATCCCCCTTAGAAGCATGTTTTCTCGCACAGGTTTCTTCCAGGTGAAAATGTATTGGAAATGTTTTCTCCCCTTGTGGATGCTGTTGGACAGATTTAGTCTGTTACCCAGTCTCTCCCAATTATCACAAAGGGGATACTGACATTCAATCATCAAGCACATTTGTGCTGGATTGGATTTACAGATCTACACAAAATGTATTTCAGAGGAAACCTCTTACATTGTTGGAATTGTCACACTCCCTTCATGCAGCCTGAGATACCGAAGAAGCCTTTGTGCCCTTTGGCTGCTTGAGAGAGACATCAAGGCTCGACTAAACCCACCAATGTCTCCCCAGGTTTGGGATGGGATAATCAAGTAGCCTGAAGTCTGACCTTGATCCAAACGTTTCCAGAACTCTGGGGGGGGCTTAAGGCAAGACTTAGCTTTATATCTTCCTCATTTTGAGGGTGGGAGATGAGGGAGCAAAACATTAATTGTATATACCACATTACACCAGCATGTCTAAACCAACCTTCTCTTCCAGCACTCCAATATACAGCAGGACAAACTAGCCCTAAGCTAGTAAAAGCCTACCAGACATAAGAGAGGCTGGTAAGTGGCACACTACGGATGTGGATGGACTTTCAAGTTCCCCCTTGAATTAAAAAATGCAAATGATTCTATACAGAGAGGGAGTTTTTAACATATATTTATTAATTTCAGCCTTGCCACATTCTTTGAGTTCTGCTGTTGAATTCTTTTCTGGGAGAAGGGGGATGGCAAGATGATGTGCCTCTTAGTGGAAATAATCAAATAAAAGCTTGGCATGAAACAAGAGTCCACCCTCTCAGGATCTCAAGCCATCAGGAAAGTCACACTTCCATCTCTCCCTTATGATTCAAAAGTGACACCTCCATTTAACGGGGCAAGCCATGTCCTTGCACTCTTTTGCTGGCAGTGTATCAACATCTGGAAGACAGCACTGCTCAGTAGTAGCCTGACCAAACTGTAAGATTCAGTGCTGCTAGATCACCCTGGAATACAAGACATCTGAGACTCAACAAGTTACCAGGCTGAAAGGTTTCAAGAGACAACTGTTTCCAAGTTACTCTTCCAAGGTATAAGTCCACCTCCTTTTCAAGAAATTTCCTTAGAAGTAGAGCAGCAACATACCATTGCCATAACAATGCAGAGGACCACAGGCCAGGGATCAGGACTTGGTAGCTGTTTATCGATGCTTCACTTCCTACACTATAACCAGAATTCATTTGGGCCGGAGATGGCGCAGCTAAGGACTAAACATGTTCCTACCGAAGTCAATGGAAGTTAATTTTCCTACTACTTTCCCCTGTGTTGGGTATCTCAAGGACATTCAGCTACCAGTGCAATCAGAGATGGAGTTACACTAAGGTAGAGAAAGTCGGATGTACAGCCATTGCACAAAAAAAAAAGAATACAGGAGGCAAAGATCATCCCAATCAACCCTGCTTAAGATAATTTGAGAGGCCTATCTTTATATAACACATTTTTAGAAGAGAGATGCATACTTCACGCCTCCCTTTTCTCCCTGCAAACTCCCCATGCTGCTCTAATAAGAGTCCCCAGTAAAACAAACTAAGCATACATAGCTTTTCAAAGAAGGCATCAATGCCCTAAAATAAATAATCCTTTAAACCCTTGTGCATTGCAGCACTTGCTGGGCCTTAGGCAGGGGGAAAACAAGACAAACTGCAGCTGTGAAATATGAAGTAAGACAGGAAGGAGAAAACATTCCTTTCTCCCGAGGAAGCATATGCAGAGCTGCAAGTGTTTTGATCTACCAGTTTAAATTAGGCCTTGCAGATCAGCTGCCTCATACACACACAGAGCTGAGAAAGAGTTCTTGCTGAGTGCATGCAGTATGGGGCTGTTAGCGGAAGGTGTCCCAGCAGCACCAGGAGATGAACAGAACCAGCAGGAGGAAAACAGCAGCCTTGCTCTTCCTGTCTCCTTTCCTATTATTGTTTTATTCAGCTTTCTTCCTCCCCTGTCTTCTGCTAAATTGTTTTCTCTTTCTGCTTAGAAAAGAACCATGGCTGTGCACCAATAGAAGGAAGTAAATCGCACCACAAGATTTTTTTAAGGTTTAAAGACTTTTTAATCTGCAGGTAGAAAGTGAGTACTCACAAGAATTCTGCAAAAGGAGAAGCTGGTGACTAGGGAGAACACACTGTAGCTCTTTTTCTTCATCCAACAGTCATCCCAATGTGGCTAGGTACACTCTATTAATTAGAAGCACATTTGCTCAGCCTTCTCCTGGTTTTGCAAGGTGGGGAGGAGGTACTCCCACTGCTGTTATACTTAAAAGCTTCCAGAGCCCATCCACCATATCTAACTGTATGTTCAGTCTGAAAACGGGTGCAAGAACAAGTACTAACTTCCTAGTGCCAGTCCCTGGTTAACCATGAGGCTTTGATCCCCAGCTGGGTCATCACACCAAGCAGCAGCAAATGTCACCATGTTTAGGGAGAAGGAGAGAAGGTCTGTTTTCCAAAATACTTGTGTAACACTGGTATCTCGGCATCTTAAAATACTTACCTAGGAACAAAGTATCTGGCTCAGTTTAGATCAAGTCAGAGACACAAAGATAATCAAAACCTAAGTTGAGCCATTGTCAGCATCCAGTGTCTCTGAGAGCCATCCCTGTCCTCTGGCCTTCCCAACTGTCCTTCCCGTAACAAGGAGAACAGAAGACATCCAGCAGCTGCTGACAAGGGAACAAATGAAATATGCTGTGGCAGTAAGTTAAGATAACTCAGCTTGAAGGAAACAATATTAGGCATTCCAAAAGCGAATAATTACACTATCCCTAACTAAAGCTGTCACTCTAGAGAGTCTTGCACAGAAGAATGAAGACTTGCCCATTGCAGTCCTGCCATCTCTGAATATATGTCTCTTCACAATTTCTTTCTAACTTCTTTGGACACAAACTTTCCCTTGCTGTTGTCTGTGTACATGTGTAAGTGTGGCCTTCTTGACGATGGAGACTGCCAGGCTGTGATGAAGGCTTGAGAGGTTGTCTAGCACCCCTGCAGTCTCTCCAAGAGCTTCTGCGTCCTTTGCAGAAATTTTATTTCACAACTTTTCAAAGCACCTCAATAGATTTTGACAGATATCCCTACGCCTCATGTAAGCACCAGCATGCTAACAGAACTATTTTTCCTATCCAGCCAACAATGAAGAAGATAAGGAACACAGCATGGGCGTGTGCACACACCAACTCTTAATTTCTAACAACAGTCACTTCTGGCCGTTTCTGATTTCCCTCACTCATCAGAACCTAGTTGTTACTGTCAGTTCTCTTCCAATGGAGTGGCACGTGTTATTTCAAGGGAAGAAACTAAAAACATATTTCAAATGTGTTCAATCAACCCTGTCAGTATAGTATCTGGCAAGAGAAGAACAAATTAGGAACACCAGAACTTAACTTGAATGGTTTACTGTTTCGCACCATGTACTGCTATAATTGTCTGTGTGTACAGGCATCCGCAAGGTGCAGGCGGAGCAGAATTGCTTGGTCAAGCACTGAAGATCTGCATCCCAGATGATAATAAGCATTTCTTTAAGTCCCCTCTGCTGTGCATTTATATAAACACCCCCTGCAGATACTCTTCAGCCCCAGCTGTGTGTGAGCTGAAGGTAGTGCATACAAGATCTGCTAAGAAGACAACTATTCTGCTTCACGGCACTTTTTGAGGTTTCAGTGTTTCAGTACCTTCTACAAGTTGAACACAGACTTATTCCAGTGTTTCAATGTACCAGAATCATTCTGAAGCATCATCCACATTTAAATGGGAGTCTTTCCAAACAGGACATGCAAACCCAGTGATGATTGTACTGAGGGGAGATGTGACAAGTTCAAATACAAGTCCCTGATGTGAGATGAAATTGCCCTGACAGATGAGGGACCTTGAACCTCTAATACCTGGTTCAGTCCTTGCACTAGCTCTGCATATGTGTCTATAGGGCCACATTCATAAGCAGGTGCACCTACATGCTGAAGTTGGGCAGCTGATGATACAACCGAGGAGTGGCAGCCCCTGCTAACAGCCCGGCAGCGTAGCTCCTCTCAGTCAGTGCCCTACTTCGCAACAAGTTGATTGTTCTCAATCGCTGAGAAATTTGAGAGTAACTGGCAATCTGTAAGCGTGTCTTATGTACACAGGGCTCAGTACAAGTTCAGCACCTCAGCTGAGAAGAGCCAAAGGGGACATTCTTACCAGCTTCCCCTCATTATTTTGTAGAATGCCACATCTCCCCTTTCTTCACCTCTGTTTTAGACAGAGCTTCTTAAACAAGGACTCTTTTCCATGTGCCAAATGCAGGAGTGACATGTAAATAATCCCAGAAGACGAGGGAGATGGATCCAAGGGTGACTATTACTGAGAGTGATTTCTAGAACAATCTTTAATATCCCACTGACCAACTTAGTCTTCCAGGTACAAATATCTTCTTCTCTATGCATGTCTCAGGGACTTCCTTCTAGTTTTTAGAGTAAAGAGACCGAAGCAAAAACTACTGTTTTTTCCATTTTTTGAAATATAGATTCATCCAGAACTTTAAGGAGTGCATACAGATGCTGTCAAAATATTATTCTATTTTCTAAAATACATATGTAATATTAGATCCACCTCTGCTGAATTTCACTTGACCTTGGCACAACTTACAACAAAAAGAAGCCTTCTCCTCATTGTCTTCACTTAAGGTAAAGAGGTCCAGCTTTGTATTTCCAGCTCTTCCAGAATAAGCAAAGGATGGTACTGAAGAATGCCTCTGTTTGCTCTGTTGTGCTCTCAAATGCTTGAGACAGGGATGGGAAAGAATTAGCATTGTGCAACCATCCCCTTCCACAGTGTAATTAACTCTCATTTTCCCCGGCCCTGGAGTGCTTGTCTCCTTCACCCATAACTGAAAGAAACAACAGAAAGGTCTGGAGGCAAGGGAGGGGACAAAAGCAGCTATTGAAAGTTGTTCTCCCTGTTGGCTCTATGTTGCTTATTTAGGTAACTGGAGATGAATGGTTCATTGGCTAATTTTTTTCATCACAGAGGTCACTGTAAAAAAAATCTGCACACACATCATGTTGAAATGGAGAGATCAGGACAGTCAGGCTCACAAACCCAAAATTACACTCTCACTGGATCACCCAACAGCCCTGGGCAACCTGTTCCTCTCCCATTCCGACACAAAATGCTCTTTCACCAGAACACCACAAAAAGCTTGACATCAGCTGAGACCGCTGCCTGTCATACTGCTGTCACATCGCCTCACTGTTCCCCCACACCCTTAACAGCTTCCGTTCCCCTTACGCTCCCCCTGTGAGCAGTTTGGGGCTGAATCTGGCAAAGCCTTAGCGCTCCCAGTGCTGATTCAGGCCCGGGCACCCAAGGCACAGCATTAGCCATGCCTCACTTTACCCACCCGTAAAATGGAAGCCAAGATGCTATTTTCTGCAGAAGGCTGGAGGCTGGGTGTCAGCTCAGGAGCTGCCCCGCACCGCTGACAAGGATGAAGTAGGAGATAATGCAGTTTCTGAACTTTGTGCGTTCTGCCTCTTTTGAGACCATGGACCCAAGGGTCAGATGGACCTAGCTTGCTGGCTACCAGTTGAGCTATCCTGACTGGTATCTCACAGGTACTTGGTAATGAGCAATCTAAGTACTCAGATGCTTGAACAGAAGGAGGAATTGCTTTCTAATTAGAGCCATGGACACCAAAAAAAACCCTATATAGCTAGTAAGTACAAACAGAATCATCATTAGAGGAGACTTGATTAAGATACTGACCACTGAGATGGTAGCAATTTGTTCTGCCAATAAACTTAGGTAAAACTGATGCCTGGTGTCCTTTAAACCTCAACTGTCTTAATTAGACTAGTTGAGGCTATTTGATACCCCATCCCTTTAGCCCCTCTAAAAATAATCACATCGTATGACCCATTTATTAATTTTGATTTACATCAAGACACTCCTCTGTTTCTCTAGGGGGCATTTACAAAAGTTAATATGCAGAGCCAGCCAATAAATCCATCCTGTATATAATGAAATGACCTTCCAAGGAAGTGAAACCCATCTCCCTGAAAAGCCAGAGAGGCCTTTGTTGGATTTGCTGAAGGTAACTACAGCTTGAAAGATGGCATCTTTGCCTAAGAGGTTGGAAAAGTGGTAGCTCTCATGTTTGAGTGTACTATTAAAAGTGACAATTATCTCTGTATGCTTACAATTGGAGCTTCTGATTTCATAGACTATAACGAATGCACCGCTGCTGTTCTGGATGGACTAGCATTAATAAAGCAAACCAATTTTGAATGCCCAAGGCCGGGACCTCAGGGACAGCAGATGGTGCCCAGGATACCCATTCCCACATTAGCGTAAGAATAGTCCGGAGTGGGTCACAGATTGCCTTTAAGCAAGCTTTCAGTTGTCCACACAATCTCTGCCTCCTACCAAATGAGACAACAGCATTGTTTTGGTTTTCTAATTTAGGTAATCAGCACTTCATTATATAAAATGTATTTCACAAGCAAGTCAAGCAATAAAGAAATCCATCTCCTTCGTAACAACTTGCACTCCATAAGCACCTTATTCAAACTTTGGACACACAACAAAAAGAAATGAACAGTCCTTGTTAATATGCATCAAACCACTTCCAGACAAATGACTTAGGAGTTCTTAAAATTACTTTTTTTTTTTTTCTTAAATTGCTTCTAATTTTGTGTGCAATCAATTGCAGCTGTAATTGCTTGTAAGCACAAACGGTACATCCATTGATATCCAACTTGACTCTCTCATTGAGAACCAGAACAAATTTCAAATAGAAAATTGGAAGCTGTGCCTCACATTCTTTAAAAATAGCGTGAAATCCACATGCTTACCTGGATTCAAAAAATAAGACTGTCTTGATCTCAAAAGAGGCAAAACTTCACCTCATTCCTAATTGCAGCCTCAGAGTTAAGTAAAAAGCAGCCAAGGCCTGGACTCTCCAGAGAGAATCATAGAATCATTTGTCTGGAAAAGACCTTTAAGAGCATCGAGCCCAACCGTACCTGTCCACCACTAAACCCTGTCCCTAAGCACCTCGTCTGCCCGTCTTTTAAATATCTCCAGGGATGCGGACTCGACCACTTCCCTGGGCAGCCCCTTCCCGTGCCTGACAACCCTTTCAGGGAAGAAATTTTTCCTAACATCTAATGTAAAGACTTAGGATACCATACGCAGCCTCTCATGAGATATTTTGCCCTTTCTAGTAAACGTAGGTAAGTTCCACTTTAAATTAGGTGTTTCACAGAATTATGTTTGGTATCTTAACATTAATAATGAACAGATCTTTTGTGTTTAGATGTCTGTCTTCTTGGCTGAGTTAATTCAGATTTCTGAATTAATTAATTAATAATTATAATATTATA